>NW_026623056.1:94662601-95035812 GCF_023065955.2 Ursus arctos
AGCCGAAATCAAGAGTTGGACACTCAACCGACTGAGCCACCCAGGTGCCTTTCTATTTACTTTTCTTTATTCTTTTTTCCTTTTTTTCTCCAGACTGAATAGTTTTTCTTGATCTGGCTTCATATTTGCTGATTCTTCTGCCCATTCAGATTTACTGTTGAGCCTCTCTGGTGAATTTTTCATTTCAGTAATTGTACTTCTCAGCTCCAGAATCTCTCTTTAGTTTGGCTTTCTACTCCGTCTCTTTTTTGCGGGGCTCTGGTGGGACATGCTTTCAGTGCTCTGGCAAGCAGATTTCTCTTCCTTCACTTCATGTGAGTGTGAGGTCGACAAGGCGTGAACTCTTAGAGCCTTCTTAGGTTTTCCTTGATAGGTACACAGCCCTATACCTGCTTTCTGAATTCCCAGGAATATGTTGGAGCCTTTCAAAGCTCCCTGTTGACATCTCATTCTCTAGTGTTTCCTTTTAACTTTTTTTGTTTACCTCTTATTCGCTCCAGCTGTGACCATTTTATCAGTTTCAGGTCACTGTGATGTTAAACAGTGGCTGCTGATTGATTTTGATAAATGGCCTCAGGATAGGATTGTTGATGGAGAGAGCACTGAGAGATCATCTTTGAGAATGGAGCTTTTTAGTGAGCTGCAAGATTGGTCAGTTAGTGACAGTTGGCGGGGTGGTGCTTTTGGGAGATTCAGACCCATTTTGTTCCTCCCAGTCCTCATGACTGCCTGGCTGTGGTTTTTGGAGCTATACCAGAGATGGAGTGATGGAATTAGGGCAAGTTTAAATACCTCAAAGCTTGCTGTTTTGATGGAGACTCAGACGTGGTTTTTAGTAAACTCTGGGTTGTTACAAGTCTTTCTTAATTTCCAGAGCTCTGAAAAAGTTGATTTTGACAGTTTTTGTCAGTGTTCTCAGTGCTTTTATAGAGGAATACATTTTGGAGGTCCTTGTTCTGCCATTTTGGAAGTGCTGCTTCTATAGTTTTTTTTTTTTTTTAAAGCTTATTTCATTGATATACTTTAGCTTGTTAGGTGAACCTTATGAAGAACAATTTTTATTATTTAGGAAGAAGTAGGGTTTATGTTTAAAGCCAAAGGAACCTAGGTTTCTAAATATCTTGGATTCTGATGGTCATGATGTCCTGGTGATGGGTAGTTTCTCACTGTGATCATTTGGGACAGGTAGCCGGCTTGTAGGAGAAGCGCATTTGAACACATGTGGGTGGTGGGGGTGACTGTGGTGGTGACTTTGCCCTTGTGATCACTGCTCTTGGCACAGTATGGACTCAATATTTGCAGAATGAGCTATGTTTTAGCAAACAGCAAAGAAATGGAACAAGCATAATTTTTAGAGCTTAATGGCATTTTTGTTGTTTTTGTTAATAATGTACTTTTATACAGGGTGAATTTGAAAGTGAAAAGAAAGTTGCTTTGCATGAAAAGGAGGAGATACACAGGCTGGAGTGTGAACCCGTGCAGTCTCCTCACCAAGAAGAAAGAGAGTCTTTGTTGCTGCAGCTTCAGGAGAAGAATCACCAAATTCTGCAGGTATGCGGCAAACCTCTTTTCTTTGTTACTACTTTTTTGTGTGTGTGGTAAAGTATGCGTAACGTAAAATTTACCATTTTAATCATTTTTAAGGGTACAGCTCCGTGGCGTTAACCCCATTCCCATGGTTGTGCAACTGTCCCCACTGTCCATTTCTAGAACTGCCCATCATCATCATCATCCACAAAAACCCTACCCCTGTTACACACTAGCTCCCCATTTCCCCTCCCTCCAGCCCCTGGCACCCACTCTTCTACTTTGTGCCACTGTGAATTTGACCACTTTTGGGACCTCCTAGAAGTGGGATCATACAACATTTGTCCTCTCATGTCCGTGGCATTTCACTCAGCATAATGCCCGTGGGGTCCGTCCATGTTGTTGCGTGGGTCAAAGCTGCTTGGTTTTTTGTGGCTGAATAATGTTCTGTCACATATAGACACCACACTGTATTTATCTGTTCAGGATTTATCTGCTGGTAGACCCCTGCATGGCCGTTTCTACCTCTTGGCTGTTATGAATAACGTTACTACGTGTACAAGTGTTGTTCCAGTCCCTGCTGTCAGTTCTGGGGTGTGTGTGTCGAGGAACAGGATTGCCGGGTCATATGGGGTCTCTGTTTATGTCTAGAGGAGTTGCCATACTGCCTTCTCAGCGGCTTCCCTGTCTTACGTTCCTGCCAGCCGTGCACAGGGTTCCAGTTTCCCCACGTCCTCGCCAGCACTTGTTTACCATCTTCTCTCTGTTTATAATCGCCGTCATAGTGGGTGTGAGGTGGTTTTGATGTGCATTTCCCTGATGATGAGTGATGTGGAGCAACTTTTCATGAGCTTATTGGCCATTTGTATGTCTTCGAAGAAATGCCTGTTCAAGTGCTTTGATGGTTTTTGAATTGGGTTTGGTTTTTTGTTGTTGAGTTGTTCATTATTTCCTTTGTAAGTATAGGTGTGTATTTATACTATTTTCTTAATTTTTTTTTAAGTGGGCTCCACACACAACATGGGGCTTGAACTCATGACCCTGAGATCAAGAATCATATGCTCTACCAGCTGAGCCAGCCAGGCACCCCTATTTATACTATTTTTTGAGATAGTCTCACAATGTGGACCTTTCAGGATTATACTAATACTGTTTCTTTTTCTTTTTTTTTTAAGATTTTATTTACTTATTTGGCAGAGAGAGTGCGAGTGAGAGAGAGTGCACAAGCAGGGGGAGGAGCAGAGGGAAAGGGAGAAGCCAACTCCCCGCTGAGCAAGGACCCCGATGAGGGCTCGATCCCAGGACCCAGGGATCATGACCCAAGCTGAAGGCAGACACTTAACTGACTGAGCCACCAAAGCGCCCCAGAAAAAAAGCTTTGTTAAGATGTTTATTTGTACTTTTCTCTTTTTTGATCAGTGTCGCTTGAGGCGTATCTATTAGGTTTTTTTCCCCAGTGACCACGCACTTTTTTGTGAAAGAGAGGGAGCAGGACTGGCAAAGGGAAAAGTCTATGTCCCATAGACTCAAAGAGTGGAATCAGCCATCGTGGTGGCCTGTGTTCCTGGCCCTCACAGGTGTGGCTACCTGACCCCGCAGCCGACCCTGAGAATGGGGCTCCATACTGTGAGTCCGGCACGTCTGCCGCCTGTTCACACCCCACCAGCTGGGGCCAAACCATGCCTGGAGCCGTCTGGGCACCAGTTTCATGTGCGGTCAGACCTTGGGTTCACTGTTCGTCTTCTCTTCTCTTCTGTTTGTTTTTGGTCATTGTTTGCCATCTTAGTGTGACATAACCAGTGGTCTATAGAATCTGTATTTTTTTCTAATTTCCCTACAAGCACGGCATTAAAATTATGTTTGCAGTTTGCTTTCATTCCTGCAGTAAGGGGCTTCAAAATTACACTCTTATTTTATCTGGTTTTTGTTTCCGTTTTGTACTAACATTCTACGGGTCCTACTCTGGTATCCTCTTACCAGTTTTCTAACCCATGCAAACCTGCTTTTCCTGCTCCTGGATGAAGACATGTCCATGCCAGCTGGGTGTGTCCCAGCACAGGGCTTCTCCACCTGGAGTCCACTTGCTTTGGGGCTCCACCCGTCTGATCCTGAGCTAGAGGCAGTAGGCATATCACCCATTGGCTGATCCACTGCCCACCCATTGTTCCCAATACTTGACAGCAGCGTGGGACAGGCATGCGGCCTGCCTGGCTCTCTGCTGCCTGTGTGCACAGTCATGCTCTGTCACGTTCTCTGTTCCTTCATCTTCTGTGGGGAGACGCCCATGTTCTTGTCAGTAAACTCAGCCAACCCTGAGAAAGAACTGTGGTTGGCAGTGGGCTCAGGTCACTCTATTGCTAGGAAGACACACTTGTCATTTCACTAAGCTGCATGACAAAACCACAATGACCTGTGGTCAGTGCTCAAGCAGCCTGGGGAGCCCATGGTAGCCAGGGATGCCCAGGGCAGCTGGCGGCACCTACCCGACCAGCCCACTGAGACCCTATGATTGTTGACTTTTTTTAAAAAATTCATTTATTTAATTTAGAGAGAGAGAGAGAGAGAGAGCGCGCGTGCACGAGTAGGAGGGGCAGCAGGAGAGAGAGAATCTCAAGCCGACTCCGGCCAAGCACAGAGCCTGACTGTGGCTCTATCCCAGGACCCTGAGATCATGCCCTGAGCCAGAACTGAGAGTTAGATCTCAACTGGCTGCGCCGCCCAGGCACCTCTGTTGGCTCTTTTTTCAAGGAGAAATATGTAAGAATCATCTTCAATTGCTTGGAAATTAATATTTATTCTGAATGACTAAAGGAGATTTTGAGTTCTTATTCATGAGAATAATCTCTGGTGAATTTGTCCCTTCCCCCTGGTGCCTGGGGCAGGCTAGAATGTTTATGTATTCTGTTTTTGTAGGCAATGAATAATGGCGGGATGGGGGTGGGAACCCTATTAGTAATTTTCACCTTTAATCACTGTCATATTTTGCCATATTTTTGCTAACTGGGATGATGAGTATTTCTTGAAGTAGTTTATTCCTAACTAAATTGTTTTAAGTAAAGCTGTAACAATTTCTCCTCAACAGCTGAAAGACCAAATTTTATCCTTAAGTCACGAGGTGGAAGAGTGCCATTCTGAACTGGAGAAGCTACAGCAAAGGCGTGAAAGGGAAAACCAGGAAGGCGCAAATCTCATCTCAATGCTGAAGTCCGACATTGACCTGTCTGACCGTGAAAGGTCAGTCACACACTCCTCTCTGTCACAGCTGCCCTAGTGCCTTCTCCACTGGCGGGAGTGCACAGTGATACCTGGCGGGGTGGAACCCTGTGCCACATTCTTCTTCTCATTTAAAAAGACTTTAAACATCAAGAAAAGTACTCAGTAATGTAAGATACCTATATACCCACCACTCACTTTGCCAAATCTTCACATTTTGCCAGATTACAAAATATGATGCTATAATGTGGTATTAACCTTAAAATTAAATTGTCACTTTTTTTGTTTGTTTTACCAGCAGAAGTTGGGTGTTTTCAGGAATAACAGGACAAGCTAGCTAGTGCAGCACCATAAGCAAGTCTGAAGACCAGAGCAGAGGAAGCTCTTTTATAGAGGGGGAGGGCTGGGACTGTTGTAAACAGAAAGTCCATTGGAGTAAACTGGGTGTTGAAAGTGTAGTGGTTTCTCATTGGCCGAGTTGTGATTGGCTCCCATTGGCTGAGCTGTTGCTGGGGCAGAAGGAAACCCTCGTTCTTCCTACTGGAGTAGTAATGCAGTAACTTGTCGAGGTGCCCGTCTTCCTGATAGGTCTGCAGTTGGTCGGCCTTGAGAGCTCCCCCTGCTGGCTTCCTGAGCACATTCTAATCGAAGTTTTCTTTTATTAATTTTTACACTTCTCCCTTTTGATCAAGGTCTTTCCTCAAAGGCATTGCTGATCAAGAGTCCGGTGTTTCATATTTAGTGGTCTTGTCCCTCAGTGCCAGGAAGGACCTTTCCTGGTTGTCCTCTCCTACGTCAGAAGAGGCTGGCTAGAGGAGTGCCTGGGTGAAGCGTCTGCCTTTGGCTGGGGTCGTGATCCCAGGGTTCTGGGATCGAGTCCCGCATCAGGCTGCCTGCTCACTGGGAAGCCTGCTTCTCCCTCTGCCTCTCCCCTCGCTTGTGCTCTCTCACTCTCTTTCTCTCTCTCTCTCAAATAAATAAAATCTTTAAAAAAAAGAAAATAAAAGAAAAGGCTGGCTAGAGGGCTGGAGGTAACTGAAGTGTTTACATTTGTAATAGTTTTCTTCTTTTCTCCCGCAGTGTCTTGGCTCTTTGCAATAGCAGAAACTGTAAGTTTTTTGGTCTTGTTTAGGGGCCTTTACTTGCCAGATTTGAAAGTTAAGAATTTTAGCAGTTTTTTAGGTGACTCATGTAGGATGTAAGCAGCTGATTTGCCATAGTCACTAAATCTGGAGTGGGCAGTTTCCAGTTTTGTCCTGGTGCTTTTCAACTAAAAGAGAAAGATCCCAGTTCAGCCTGTTAAAAAATACAGAGAGAGAGTTAAATGCTTCCCAGGTGGATTCAGCATCTAAAAAAGACTATTTGGAGTTCATTGTAATGGTCTTGAAGAGGGTTGTTAGGCTTTTGTGTACAAGCCTGAGTTTTCTTCCAATCGGCAGACTTAGAAAAAACTACGATAACTGCTCAGTGATTTCCCGAGAGTGTTGTAGCATCCTGATGGAAGTCGAGGGCTGGATTCTCTAAATCCCCCCTGGGGGTGTTTCCTTTGGGCTAATTTCATCCAGTGTTTGGCATTGCCCTCACCAACAAGCATGTGGACTAACTGATATAAATGTGAGAAACCGGATTGGTAAGTTTGAGTAACTGTGCTAAAATTTTACTTCAGCAAACGTGTCAGAGCCCTTAGTTACTTTAAGGACACTCTAACTATGGCTCGCAGTTTGGTCTTAGTTCAGAAAACGTAAGAAGCTTGAGGTCTATGCAGGTCCTCAGAAGGCTCTAGAGAGGCAGGTTTTATCAGGTTCAGGAGAGGAGGGAGTGGGAAGAGGTTCAGAGGAAAAGGGAAGCTTGTCAGAGAGAATAGAGGAAAATGGCACTGGGGGCAGGACCCCTGTACTTGGTGGTCGCCGCTTGTCTGCAGAGGGGATGGGGGGGGGAAGGTAAAGAGGCCTCAGAAGCCATTCTGATTTCTTTCAATTGTTTGCCTTAGTTTATTTACTATTTATATATTTTTTAAAGATTTTATTTATTTATTTGAGAGAGAGAGAGAGCGCACAAGCAGGGGGAGCTGCAGGCAGAGGGAGAGGGAGAAGCAGGCTCCATGCTGAGCAGGGAGCCTGATGCTGGGCTCTGAGGTGAAGGCAGATGCTTAACCAACTGAGCCACCGGGGTGCCCCAGTTTGCCTCAGTTTAGAAGTAATATTTTGTAAAGAGGCAAACAATCCGAAAATATCTGGAAGCCTCAAGATACCATTTAAAATAGTTATCCCATTCAGGTTTTTTTTTTCCCTTTTGTTAAGGAGGCATGGCTTTCTAATTTAATTTTGAGGAAAACAAGTTTAGGGAGATCAGCAGTTCCTTGTGATGGCTGTTGAAGTCCTAAACTAGTTCTGGTTAAGTCAGTCCACTTAGTTACAAATGCAAATGTGCATCATTTTTAAGCATGAAACCAACTGGAGTCCCAGTAGCAAACCTTTTGTGAATGTTTCATTGGCTGGGCTGTGGTGGCCGTTCGTTGGCTGGGCTTTTATGGGGGTGGGGTTGGGAGGAAGAACCTGTCCTCCTGCTGGGTTGGTAAAAACCCAGGTGCCAGGTGCTTCTTTCTACTGGGTCTGCTCCCCCTGCTTGCCTCCTGGCTCCGCTGTTGACGTGATGTCCCTTTAGTCGTTTTAACAGTGGGCACAGGTAGTGTTTGGTTTGTCGTGGTTGAGCTTGGGAGGGGTCCTCTCTGCCTCTTGGACATGAATGCTTGTTTCCTTTGCTAGATTAGGGAAGTTTTCAGCTACAGTTTGTTCAAATATCTCTTCTAGACCTCTGTTTTTCTCCACCCCCTTGGGGATGCTGATAGTTCTGACATTGGAACGTTTCATTGAGTCAGTAATCTTCCTTAACCTACATTCCTGAGATTGGATTTTTTTGAGCCCAGTTTCTATTTTAGCTTTCTCTTCTACTAACCCATCCTTCAATTCGCTAATACGTTCTTCACCTCATTCACCCTGGCCGTCAGAGCCTCTAGTTTTGACTGCATTTGGCTCATAGAATTTTTAATTTCTGCCAGATTCGCTCTCATTTCCACCCTTAGAGATTCTGTATTCTCATTAACATTTTCGTTAATACTTTTTTCAAGTCTACACATCATCTTGACCATTGTTACTCTGAACTCCATTTCTGATAATTTGGTTATATCCATATGCATTAGTTCTGTGGCAGAGGCCACAGACTCATTGTCTTTTCTTTGCTGGGGGGGATTTCTCCTTCTTCTCATTCTGATGAGGAGAGGTTGCAGGGTTGTCCAGAGCCCAAATTATTGACCAGGACCCAGGCTGTGCGCCCTTGTGTTATAGGGATCTTAGGGATGTGGGCTTCTTGATTTTTCAGCCTGCCTCTGTGTTCTGGGGGAGGGGCCTGCTGCACAGATACTCAGGCAGCCCTGTTTGGGTAGAGTCTCCGTGTCCCCTGCGAGGGGGAATGGGGATGGGCACGCTGTGAGCCGGTGTTCCCAGGCTTTTGTTCTCTGGCGGCTTTCCCTGGCGGTTTGCTGTGCCTCTTCTGAGAGTCAGAGCAGCAGCGGCCGAATCTCAGCCTCTGTCTCAGAACAGAGGGATCGCAGACCGTTCTCCACTGATGTTCTGGCCACTTTAGCTCTGTTTCTGTTGGTGCTGCTCAACCCTGCAGCATCCTGGGATGTGCGCCCCACACCTGGTGTCCCAGCCCTCACTTCCAGGGCCGGCGCGTCTCTGTCCTTTGTGTTTCTAACACCACCAGCCGCCAGCCAGCCCCGCGCTCCCGGAGCTCCCGGTCTCAGTCTGGTTCCAGTGAGTGTACCGGAGCTCTGTTTCAGTCTGGTGGCACGCGCTCCCCTGCTCACGGTCTCAGTCTGCTCTCTCGCGGGTGCTGGTCCGCGAGTCCTTCTGCTCTCCCGTGCAGGTGGCTACCGCTTCCTGGCACCCGAACGCAGCAGCTCCCTCCCCCTTCTGTTTATCTTCCGATATCTGTGCGCAGCTTCACGGCTCCCCGCTTCGTACCTCAGTACTCAGCGCTGGAGATGTTCGTTTGTAGAGATCCAGATGCATCTTCCTGCGTCTCAGGCTGATTCCGTGAATGTTCGGGCTGGTCTGGTACCCATCCAGCTCGACTCGGGACCAGCTGAAAGAGGGGTCCTCTACTCCTCTGCCATCTTAACTCTTTTTTTTGGGGGGGGGGGAGTCTTATTTAAGAAGGTCCTACTCTGGGACCATACAGATCTTCTCTCCTGTGGTCTCAGAGCTTTATTTCTGCTTTTCGCATACGTCTGCCATGTGCCAGGGGCTGCTGAGTTATCCGTTTATTTGTACCTGATGTCAGGAAAGTCTCCTTTTTGTCTGAGCAGCTGGCTCAGCCTCGTGTGTTGGACAGTTCGGCTTGCGGGGGGCCTTTCTCTGGACCCCTTTCTCCCGTGTTCCATCCGCTGTCTCTGTGCAGTGCCTGGCAGTCCTGTCGCTCTCTGCTGCAGCCCCGGACCCTTGTCCACAGCAGCTCCTGTGCATGTGTGCGTCATTGAAGGTCAGGAGAAACCAGGCCGTGGCAGGCAGGCCTCGCTCACCCCTGCACTGGATGTGCAGAGAATGGGCATCCTTGTCCTTCTGTCCACACCTCCTTGAATTCTTCTCATGGTTTTAGAGCTCTGCGTGAAGAGCTTATGTGTGTTTTTAGCACTGGTTTATAGCTGTCTGGTGGTTCGATGCTGTGCCTCCCTTGTCCTCAGACACCAAGGCGAGTGCGGGTGCAGCATGACCAGCTCCACACACGGGAGACACATGGCAGACAGCAGAGGATTCCAGGTGTTTGGGAGATGTGGCCAGCTGGGCGAGTGGCAGCTGCAGACTCCCCGACACCCACAAGAGTTCAGCGTTTTTGAGGGTCATCGTGGGGCCTGGAGCCATCCTGGCCTGGACAGGGTATGAGGAGGAGGTGGGGCCAGCTCTGAGGGTGACTTCTGTTTTCTCAGAGCAGAGCTGACCCCTGGGCTCCCCGACCCACCATATCCGCGGTCATCCTCGTGCCTGCCTCCGCCCACTCCCCCCACAGGGCCACATCCTGTGCCTGCCTGCCCTCAAGCTCTTGGTAGCCACCTCTGGTGGCCTGGTCAGCAGCAGGGAACCGTTGGGCCCCCAGCTATTCGTATGTTCCATAGTCTGCCCCGCTGCTTCCTTCCCAGCCACCCTTCCTGTGTCTCTCCCCTGGTTCCTTTGCTCTGTAAGGGGCAGCTCTCCATGCGTTTTGTTCAGTCCCGACCTTGTCCCAGGCCCATGGTGGGGTTGGGAGTATGTGAATGGATGGGGGTAGATGAGCCTGTCTCCTGCCCACTTGGCCTTGGCATCTCCTGGATGTGAGGACCCTGCATCGGCTCCAGTTTACACACAGATGGCAGCACTTTGCCCCCAGCTACGTCCCTGTGCTCTGGACAGAGAGGGCTCTCCTCCTGCGGGTCAGAAAGGCTGCGAGTAGGGACAGGAGCCCATTAAATCTAGCAATAAGATGATGTCTTGTTAGAGTGAAGAGCAGCCCAGAGGTTTGGTCTTGTTGGCAGAGCCGCCCCCTGGGCTGTGCCCCTCTTGTCTGAGTCAGACAGGGTTACGGTCATGGCTGACAGCCCATTGTCTGCTGTGTGCTTTGTTCAGGAGAGCGCTCCGAGATGCTCTGCGAAGGCTGCTCAGTTTGTTCGGAGAGATGCTGAAGGCTGCCATCACCCTGAAGAGCCGGATCGGCGAGCGCGTGGGGCTGTGTCTGGAGGACGAGGGCCTACCTGATGTGCAGTCTGGCGGCCAGGCCCTGTTTGCAGGTGAGTGCCAGGACAGCCCTGAGCCTGCAGCCCCGGGGCTGGGGCACTGGGTGCTGTCCTCCTTTCCTACGGGGGCTGAGCTGGATGAGCTCCCGAAGCTTGAGATGGGTCATTGTCTTTGGGACATGGGTGTGCTCGTCCTTCGACAGCACTGGTCGTGTGAGCTTGTTTTCACGTGGCATATGTAGGTGTCTGTGTTTGCTCACTTTGCAGCACCGGTGCTTGAAGAGACGTGGCCTGGGTCCGAGGCAGCCCTGCTGGAGCTGGACAGGACTTTGCCTGAATGTGTGGAGATGTCTTCAGAGGCTGAAATTAGCAGTCACATCTGTGAAAGCTTTTTCATGAGCCCAGAAAGTTCTCTGGAGTGTGAGCAGCCAATTAGGAGGATTTACCGGAGCCTTGGTCTGGCAGTGGATGGCCTGCTGGAGCTGGCTCTGGACTCCACCAGGCAGGTGAGGCCTGGCTCCACGTGCGTCCATCTGTGGCCCTGTTTTGGCTCCTGCTAGTGTTTCTCTTTTTCCGGGAAGGATAATGGGTTGACTAAGCGGATAGGTTGGATGCTTTCCTGACATAAGCTTCATAGATGAGGCTAGCACAGCTCCCAGGCACTCTGCTGGGTGCCATACACATGTGTTTCTGATTCTTGACTGTGACCTGCAGGGTGAGAAGGGGCGTTGGCTCTTTCCGGGTGCATCTGTCTCCTCTCGTTGTTCTCTCCTCCTTTGGGCGTTTGGGGGAAGAAACTCAATTCTGGGTGTGCACCTCCCTTCCTCTCATATTGTTTTGATCTTCTGTTACTACCAATGATATTCTTCTGTGTGTTTTTCCTGAACCGAAATTCTGGAAGTAGTAGGCTTACTGCAAGTGGAAAGTAAAAGCTGAGTGTCAGGTCAAGGACACATGGTGCAGTCTCTCGCCTTTACTCTGCTTCACCTTCTGCACCATTTTAATTTCACATTGAATATATTTATGTTAGAGATTATCACCAGCAAAGGGAATTATATTTGTTAACCTTTTAGAACATTTTAGACAGTTGAGAGACATTAAATATGAATGTATGAAAACCAGTATAGATTCTTTTTCCCGTCCAGCCCAATTAGAAAATAAGCATTTTTAGCTAATGCTGTTTACATCCCAGAAATCCTTGAGTAAGTTTTCCCTATCTGGTGAAAGTATGAGAAGAGGGAGCCTCTGGGCTGTTTTCAAGGGGAAACCAATAGATGCCCTCAGAGGCAGGGTCTGGGGAAGCTGGAGTTGCATTAAGTGTGAAGGAGGTGGAGGGAGGCCCAGGCTAGGTGCTCAGGTGTCTGTCAGCACAGCTGCGTGTAGGTGTTTGAGTTCAGAGGTAGTCTGGGCCCTCCAGCCTGTAGATGGCCTGGGGAGCCTCAGGCTGGGCGGGGGAGGGCGTGGCTGCCAGGAGAGGAAGGTGGGATTGGGGCCTGGAACTGAGCCAGGCCTGGCTGGCATCAAAGGAGGCCCAGAGGGGCCTTGTGGTGACTGAGTCAGGGAGGGTCTGCAGGTGGTAAAGATGCACCAGGCCCCCTGCCTGCAGTGGTTACCAGCCCAAGGAGACTTTCTTCCCACCCATCCCACCCACGGCCTCCCCATCTTCTCCTCCACCGGTGGAGTGCCAGGTGGTCATCCCTGACCAGGTTCTAGAATCTCGATGGACAGTTTTCGTGACCTTTGAAATGCACCTTTTCCTTAACAGCATTACTGTGCAGATATGTGGTATCGATAGTTCGTAAACATGTGACTTTTCTGTGCTGCGTTGTGTTTGCAAAATTTTTCTTTCTTGAAAATTGTTGAATGGGCAGATTTGTCTCGTAACTGACGCAATATTGAACGTCAGTATTGTTTCTTAGAGAGTACTTGTGGTTTTGTCAGAACTCTGCGTATGCCAGAATTCTTGTTCTGTTGGTGTTAACGTAAGCTTTATTTTGACATGCAGTTCCGGTGTTCAAATGTGTTTTAACAGCTAGAGGAAGCACGTCAAATCCATTCTCGTTTTGAGAAAGAATTTAGCTGTAAGAACGAGGAGACCGCGCAGGTCGTGAGAAAGCACCAGGAGTTACTGGAGCGCCTGGATGAGGAGAACGCGGCCCGGTCGCGGCTGACGCTGGAGCTGCACCAGGCGCAGGGTGAGCGTCGGCTGTGGGCAGGAAAGGCTGCAGGAGCACACAGGCCAGAGGCACGTGGTGTAAATAGAAGGGAGGTATTAACAGAAGTGTTAAAAGCAAGATGTAAAACTAAAACAATGCACGGTGTGAGGCCTCAGCGACTTTCCTCAGTGACCCAAATTACAGGCGCAATAGCGCTGCTTCCCCAGCTGACAACCTCAGCGTTGCCTTGTGTGGTGAGGTGAGTGCCAGTCTTCTCTTCACAGGCAGTGGGTGCCCCAGAAAGTGACATTTGTGGTCCGTCTGACCTCCACGCCTCTGGTGCCTGGGCACCCCCTTGTGCCGAGTGCTGGTGTGGTGTGGGGGTGTCCTGTACGTGTCACCTTGTCCAGTGGCTCCTGCACCTCCTGGGTGCACCAGCCCTGTGCTGTCCATCCAGGAACGGGACACAGGCGTGACCACTCAGCTCTCACGTCTCATGGCTGACGTCTCGCTGGGGCTGGGATGCCCTCGTCTGGCCCATCTTTGCTCCTGCCACAGCTGGATCTCTCCCCGTCTCCTCAGGCATCATCGAAGGGTTCAAGGTGGAGAAGGCCAGCCTGCAGGAAGCTCTGGGCCAGAAGGAGACGGCCGAGCAGGGCCTCGCTGTCGAGCTGGAGAGCCTGAGGCAGCAGCTGCAGCGGGCGACCCAGCAGCAGGCAGAGCTGAAGGAGGAGAACTCTGTCCTGTGGACCCAAAAGGAGGCCTTGGCTGCAGAAGCAGGAGAGAGAGAAGCTGGTAAGAACTGCTGGCTCTGGGGTCGAGGCAGGAGCTGCAAAGGGCGGGAGCAGGGGCAGCAGCCGAGCTGTCTTCTACCGATGCTCACTCTGCTGGCGGCAGAGGAAAGAAGGCGGGAGCCCTGAGCAGAGGGGCCTTCGTGCGTGCCGGCTGGCACAGTGCGTCCGGGGTTGCCGCTCTGGTAGAGAGGCTGGTCATCCTGGTGGCCACTGAACCTTCTTAAGCCTGTGTGAGGTCAGAATCGCCTCTGGCAAACAGGAGGCTACTGAAAATGTCGCTGCTTTCGGTGAAAGCTTTTTGCTGTTTGAGGCAAGTAGTCAAGACTGTGGGAAAATGCGGGCTACTTAAAATTTTTATTTAAAATTTAAAAAAACAGCGTAATGTTAACCTTAAGTAGGAAAACATAGTTGTAATGAAAGTTTGTTGTGATTTCAGGTATTTAAAGTATTTAAAGTATGAAAGTGAAAACATGAAGAGTTGGGATCCTTGAGTTGCCGGGTGGCGCCGTCCTCAGGGGCAGAATTGCAGGAGGCACCTCCGTGTGGGTTCAGCCTTCCCCCGAACCGCGTGTCTCACGCCCTCGGCTTCTCCCCAGCTTCTCTCCTCCCCTGCCCTCACCCCGGCCGGCTTCAGTGCGCATCCCCGTGCTTCCGCGCCCACTGAGGCCGCGGCGGGCCTGGAGCGAGCCGCCTCTGCCGCCTGGGTCTCCGGCTCGCGTGGGTCGTAGTGCACAGGTCCCCTTTGTGGCACAGCCTTAGCCGTTTTTGTGCCACCCCGAACAGTTCGGGAAAGTCATTTTTCTTTTCCCCAGTTTTTTATTCTTTTTAATTTCCCTCAGTATACAACCAGCTCTTGGGGTTGCTGGTCATTGCCGTTTTCTTTGTCTTCCACTCATTGGTTTTGGGCCTTGTCTTTATTCTTTCTGGCCTCCTTCATCCCGTGAGCTCTCTTGGGCGGGCGCTTACTTGTGCTGAGAGGTGCGTCCCACGGGCCGTGGTTTCTTGAGGTGCAGTGAGTTGTCGGTGGCTCTTGGTTTCCACCCACATGGGATGTTCCGGAAGGTCTGTGTGTAATCATTCCAGACTTCTTCTTGCTCGGCTTTCTTTTGATAACATCTGTCTACCTATACATATCTCTGTCCCTTTTCCACTTTTTGAGGTAAACTTCTGATGTTGAAAACTTAACGTGGCCTTGTTTTTTCTCTGGTATGTCGTTTTCACTCTTTAAGTGTCTTTCCACCTCCAATTGTGTCTCTTGTGGATTTCATATTAATATGACTTCTGAGAAACTGATCCACGGTGTCTTCTGTTAGTTTCGTGGCCCACCACCTCTCGGTCCTCCTGTGCTCTTTCTGGTGACCCGTTCTGCTTCCTGTGTCTCTCTCGGTGGAAGGCACTTCCCTCTGCTGACCGTAAGCTGTGTGTCTAGTTCTCCTCGTATGTCTGCTCTGTCCTTGTTCAGGCCCATGTCTTGTGTTCGCCAACCCTGCGCCTGTCCCATTCTCTCCTGCTCCCGTCTCTGCCCAGTGCCCAGCCATGCTGGTGTCAAGCGAGGGTCCATTCATGCGTGAGAGCATGTGTGCCCGTGGGCAGTTGTGTTAGCAAGCATATGTGTGAGCAAGCCTGCGTGTGAGCCTGTATACAGCACAGGAGTGTGGGTGTGTTGCTCTGTGAGAGTGCACGTGTGCAGGTGTGCTCGTGTGAGTGTAGGCACGTGCGTGTATGTGAGCGTGTGTGAGCAGGCACGTGTCGGGGAGGGGCGAGTCAGCACGTGTGCTCTGTGGATCCTGTGCCTCGTGTGGGGCCCCTTCCGCTCGTTTTCAGGTGTTACTGCCCCAGCCTCAGGGTCCGTGGGGTGGCTGGGCCCACACCCCATCCACCGAGTTACCCTGTAAACGTGTGTACTCCAGGGTGTCAGGACTTGAGAGCTGGGGCCTCAGCAGCCGCATAGCCCTGTGCTGGGGGGCAGCCTCGTCTTCACTACCCACGGCCCGAGTGGTCCCATCTCTGTGAGGTCCGTCCCCAGCGGCTCCGCCATGCCTGGGCCTAGCTCCTCTTGCACGTTTTCCTGAGGCTGTGGACATAGTTGCCCTTCGCATCTCTGGTTACCCCTGCGCCCAGAGCCCTGGCGCACCTTGGCAGAAGCGAGAGTGGGGCCAGTCTTTGCTCTTTCCTGTTGTCACTCCTCTGGGGTCCTCTGGGATCCTGGTTGGCTTTCTTCTTATATTGTTAGCTCCAGCTGAATTTCTCGTCTGACCTCTCTTCCTTTCCCCTCACCCACCCACACAGTCCTGTGCTCCTGTTCGGGGCTCACGCACGCTTACGGTGTTCAAAATGCTGTCCAGAGCGCCTGGTGGCTCAGTCAGTTAAGCATTGGACTTCTGATTTCGGGTCAGGTCATGATCTCAGCGTGGTGAGCTCGAGCCCCACGTTGGGCTCAGCGGGGAGTGTGTTTCTGCCGTCTCCCTCTGCCCCCCCACCTGCTCACACTCACATGTGTACGTTCACGCACTCTCTCAAATAAGTAAATCTTTAAAAATAAATAAATAAATGAAATGCCGCACAGCACCTCCTGACCTTCCCTGACCTCGCGCTCCCCCAGGTACAATCCAGCACGTAGTCCTGATTCTGCCTGGGGTCCTCATGAATGTTGACCGACTGTCTAAGAGCTTTTGGAGGTCCTTGGGCCTTGTGGGAAATTCAGCTCTGCCTCGCCTGTTTGCAGGTGTGTGGCCTGTTTCGTGGCTGCTTTCAGGGCAGTGTCTTCTGTCCCACGTGGGTTTTTGTCTTCTTTAAAAGTCAGGGCCAGACTCTTCGGCCTCCAAGACCTGCTGCAGCCCGAAGACTGCTCGTCTGCCTGGGCTACTGCACAGAGTAGTGTAGGTGGGTACGACCAATGGCACGTGCCCTCGGTCCTGCAGGGTGGCAGTCCACGGCAGAGGCCCTGGCACGCCGCCTGCTGATGAGCGCCAGCCTCTTGGCTGCGTCCTCACATGCAGAAGCGGCGGGCACTCCCTGGAGCCTCTGGGAGGCATCACACCCCATTTGTGAGGCTCGACGTTCAGATGTAGGGCGACCCAGACGTTCAGACCATCGTGGTGGCATTACGGAAAAGCGTGGATGTGAGAGACTGTCCAGGACCACAGACGTGCCCTGGAATCCCGCTCACTTTCTGTTTCCACGTCTGAAAATGCTGTGTTTTCGTCCATAGGCATTCCTGTTCCCATAGCACACGAGGACTCAGGTTTGTAAACTCAGTCCAGTGATTGCTGTGTGAGATGAGCTGTGTCTGCACCAGACTGCCCCAGTTTTTTACTAAAGAGGAGAAATACTTCAAGGCTTTTGTGGCAAACTGTTAACAAAAATGCCAACTTTAACCTTGCAGATTGACCCATGAAAATGCGCAAGCGTTTGTCCAGTGATGCTCTCTGCGGTTACTGAGCCGCAGCTCGTGCTGGTTTGCAGGGAACCACATCTGGTGGTCGATGCATTGTCCTTGGGCCGGGGCCAGCCCTGGGGGCCCCGGAAGTCTCGAGGGAGGGGCTCAGGGACCCTGAGTGGAGCTCCTGTGCCGCTCCGACTTTGTAGGTGGCCCTCAGCGTGGCCTGAATGGCCACATGACACCTTCCCCTCAGTGCCACTTGCATGGGGCCATGTGTGCTGTGGCTGGGTGCCCCAGGGGTGGGAATGACCTTGTTCTAACTGCATGTTTAAGGTAATTTACCCTAGGTGCCGACTTACTAGCATGAGAATTGATTGGGAACGTTGTTTTTATAGAACTAGAGGAGTTTTGAAAGCTCGTAAAATGTAATGAAAACTTACGAAATCAAAATTTCAGTTTGGGGATAGTTTGAACACTTGGATTCGTCAGAGGCAAGTCTCCTTTATTATGATGCTTATGAACTTACAGTCTCCACTCGGACTGCGGCCTTACTGCCTAGTTAATTTTAGGTTGGCTTTTGACGCACTGATGGCTGGACCCTTCTCCCAGACGCTGTCGCAGCCCCGGGTGCACAGGGAGCACATTATGCAGCAGGGCTCGTGTTCCCTCTGATGAAGGTTTTAACTTACATTTTTTTCCGTACTGGAGAATATATGTAACGTCATAATTCCTAGAAAATTAACTGATGTGTCATTTGGAAGTACCAAGATATGGTTTTCTCAGGCTTTAAAGTTTTTTTTTTATTTTAGCCAATCTTAATTTAAAAGATGTATTTTTTTCTTTTTTCTAAAGTACTTGACTTTATTTTCAGTGGGTATTTGGCTAAGTGGTGGCTGTTCGGGTGTGAGCTTAGTGTCTGACAGGGCACAGGCTCACGCTGGCTTGCAAGTGCATGTTCTCCCCCGGAGGTGTCCCCTTGTTTCCGTGGGGTGGGGTCTGGGAGCCTCGGGGATGCCGTGCCCCTACCCAGGCTTTGGGCTGGGGCTGCCAGGGAGGCTGGACGTGTGTGTGCTCTCTCTCCAGAAGGCCCTGTCGTGTGGGGCACCTGCCATGCATGTTTCATACTTCTGCTTTAGTCCAAGTACCCGCCCTGATCCGTGGGGCTCTTCTCCCTGTTTTCTTTGTATCTTCAGCTCTTCGTAGGGAAGTCGAATGTCTGACCCAGGAGCAGTTGGAGGCCAGGAAGCAGTCTGAGAAAGACCGAGCAGCCCTGCTTTCCCAAATGAAGGTTTTCGAGGCCGAGTTGGAGGAACAGCTGTCTCGGCATGAAGCGTGTGCCAAGCAGGCTGAGGAGCTCTCCGGGCTGAGGCAGCAGATGGCGGCTCTGGACAAGCACCTGCGGAGCCAGCGCCAGTTCATGGACGTAAGCATCTTGAATACGCTCTGCTTGTGTCCCTGGACGTTGTCTCTGCAGCATTAGGGCTAGTGCGCGGCCAGGTTGTTGTGGTCCCTTTGCTTCTTCGTGCGCATCTCGGGGGTTGTCGACATGCTTCTGTGTGTGCACTGGATGCAGGCTCTGCACGCCCCGCATCCCCCAGTCAGGCCCGAGCCGTCTGCTTTCTGTGGCTGTTCGTTCGTTCTGTCATTCTTTCGTTCGTTCTGTCATTCTTTCGTTCGTTCTTTCTCTCTTTCTCTTTTTCTCTTTCTTTCTTTCTTTCTTTCTTTTTTCTTTCTTTCTTTCTTTCTTTCTTTCTTTCTTTTCTTTTCTTTCTTTCTTTCTTTCTTTCTTTTCTTTCTTTCTTTCTTTCTTCTTTCTTTCTGATTTTATTTATTTGAGGGAGAGAGCGAGCGCACAAGCTGGGGGAGCAGTAGAGGGAGCGAGAGAAGTAGACTCCCCACCGAGCAGGGTGCCCCTCGTCAGGCTCAATCCCAGGACCTTGAGATCCTGTCCTGAGATGAAGGCAGATGCTTAACTGACTGAGCCACCCAGGCGCCCCGTGGCTGTTCTTTTCTGTCCACAGGTGCCCCCGCCATGGCTGTTCCTTTCTGTCCACGTTCCCCAGCCCCCCCCCCCCCGTGGCTGTTCTTTCTGTCCATGTTCTGCAAGTCCCCTTTCATTGCACCCGCAGGGTCACCTCTTCATTTAGCTCTGTTCACAGAGTGCCCGTGACTGTGAGCCCATTTCCTGGCTAGTGGACACGTGTGTGAAAGGGAAGGGCTGGCAGCAACGTGAGAGGCCTGCTGGGCAGTCAGCGTCTGAGCCGGTGGTCCCCCTTCCCTTCGGAAGCAGAAGTGCTGTGTCCCAGCAGCGCTTCTGAGATGTCCTTGCCGGCTGCCTCTCTCTCCATAGGAGCAGGCTGTTGAGAGGGAACACGAGCGGGAGGAGTTCCAGCGGGAGATCCAGAGGCTGGAGGGGCAGCTCCGACAGGCGGCCCGGCCACGGCCCCGGGGCCCCTGCGTCAGTGACGTAAGTCAGCCCGCCACACGCAGTACCCATCCGGTAGCCGTTCTTTATACCGTTTTAAAGACTTAAACTTTTGAATACTTTTTTCTTTCCGTGTGCGTGAAAACGACGGCAGGAGCAGCTGGATGAGGAGGTACGGCATGCTGTGGGCCTGCGTGGTGGGCGCTGCCTCCCACCCTCCCTGTGCACGAGCGACGGGGAGGGCTGCTGCACGCGGGCCTGTTTCGTGCTTGTCTTGCTTGCTTCTGCTTGGAGCCGGACCTGCCTGGCATGGCTGTAGTTGATTTGCTTATTCTTTTAAAACATGGAGCATGTTTTGAGATGATCGTGGATTCATTTTCAGTTGTGAGCAGTGAGACAGTCGTCCTGTGCACCAGGCTGACACCCACAGAGCTGGAGCCCACAGCACGACGTGGGGTCCCCCTCCCACCCACACGCCTGTCCTCTGTGCTGCTTGTGTCATTTCTCCACAGTTACACAAGCGGACCAGGCAGTGTGAGCCCGTCTGGGACTGCCCTTCTCCCGGCCCGACTCTGGACCCTGCCCAGGGTGCTGCCGTGCCTGGCGTTTTTCTCTTTTATTGCCCAGGAGCTTTTCTACTGACAAAATTAACTTCGTTTTACTAATACATATTGTATTAATGTTTTTCTGCATCACAGTTTCACCACGATCTCTCACTCAGCTCCTGGTGCCGCCTCCTTGTAGACAAATTCGTCCGGGGCCGGTGTTCGCTCAGCGTGGTGTGTGCATGCTTACTGGGAAGGTCACTGTTTTCACTGTTGTAGTTCTCAAGCATTTTCGTTGTTTTAGGTTGAATTGTTACAAGAGAAGTTGAGAGAGAAGTCAGAAGGGTTTAATGAGTTGGTTATAAAGAAAGAGTTGGCAGACAGACAAATGTTAATGCAGGAAGAGGAAATCAAACGTCTGGAGGAGACAAATGCCGGCTGCAGAAGAGAGGCGGCCCAGCTGCGGGAGGAGCTGGAGAAGCAGAGAGACGCGGTGAAAGCGTTGCAGCAGGTAGCAGTCTGTGCCATGCTGGGGTCTCCGCGGGGCTGGTGGGGCTGAGCCCTCCCGCGAGGGCCGCTGTGCCCGCATTGTGCCGGGAAGACCAGGTGTCAGCGGGACCGCAGACCGGCCTCCCTGGCGTCCACCCTGACCCCTGCTTCATCTCTTCTACGAGGAGCATCGCCTCGTCTCCTGTGCTGCCAGTCCCCAGCTGCACACACTTTGCTTCACTTCCAACCCTTCCTTCTGGTCACCAGGCAGAAGCAGAGGTTCCCCACACGCCCCGCAGCCCTCCTGTTCTCAGCAGACCCTGGCGGGGTGCCTTGTAGCTCCGTTCACACACCGTCCACCTAGAGATGGTCTCAGCCCCCACGGGCCAGGGGCTCAGTCCCTTCAGGGGTCACAAGTCCTGTTGTATCAGTCGAGGTTCCCAAGGCCCCAGCCTCAAGGTTACTAAAAGGGTACTTGAAAAGTGAGGGTCAGTGAGAACCTTTACTTTGGGATCAGTTTTGGCCCTAAGATAAGACTGGCTTCCAGAAGGAGAGTTTTTATCGAACATGCGGACGGGGACTGTTAACTGAAGTCAGGCTCTTCTGGAGGACGAGGACTGTCTCGGGAGGGACACCCAGCCCAAGAGCGGTGCCCTGCCCCTGCTCTGGCACCTTCCTGTTCTGGCTCAGGGATGGCTCAGTGCAGGGCTGCTGCATCAGTGCCCCCTGCACCCTTCCTTGCTCCCTCCATCCTCTTCCCTTTTTCCCCTTCCCTCGTCCCTCCGTCCCTCCTCCCTCCACCTCTGCTCTCTCCATCCCTCCTCCATCCCATCCCTCCATCCCTCCTCCCTCCACCTCTGCTCCCTCGTCCCTGCTCCCTCCACCTCTGCTCCCTCCATCTCTCCATCCCTCCGTCTTTTCTCCCTCCTCCATCCCTCCCTCCTTCCTCCTTCCCTCAGCAAACACCTCTTAAGTTTATTGGATGCCGCAGGTATAGAAAACGCCTTTCCCCCCCACAAAGTTGGACCACTTACGTAACTCCTCCACTTAATTTGTTGCAACTGATTTTTCCATAACGAATGTTCTTTGAAAACTTTTTAATGGGATGTTAATGTGTGTAATACAGACGTACAATGTCATTGTCAGCCATTGCCTTATTCTTGGGCAAATTCTTTATGTTTTTGTCCCTTTTTTTGGTCACAGCCAGTAGTCTAGAGACTGTTTTGCACCTTCTTGAGTAATTACCAGTGGGATCGCGGGCACACACTACAGCTCTGTGTTTGGGATCCCATCTTTCACCAGGTGGATCTCTGCTCTGGAGCATGGCCGGTCTGTGGATCGCACATCTGGCGTGCACAGGTCTGCTTGGCCGAGTGCCGGGAAGATGTGAGAACGCTGCGCTCACAGCACAGTTTGAGGCCCCCGATTCCTGAAATACTTACCTAAATTAAATCCTTTTTCCTTCGTCAGGATAAAGAGGCATTACAGGAGCAACAGATGAGCAACTTGCTTCTAGTGTCCACACTCCAGTCTAAGCTCGACGAGGGCAGATGCCCTGTGCCTCCTGCAGGCGGCTGTCCCGATGGCCCAGACGTCCAGTTAGAGGCAGTGCGGAGGGCGCTCCAGCAGCGAGAGAGCGAGGCGAGTGTCGGGGGCTCTGAGGCGCTCCCCCTGCTCCGGGGTTGCTGCTGAGGGCAGGGCACCCACCTGTTCTGGGAAGTGGTTTGTGACTGCTGTTACCTTCGTAATTTTAACAGTTACAAAATATTAATAACTCCTCGTGACATGTACTTTTAAATGTTTTAAAGTAATTTTAATAATTATCGAGGGACTTAGAATATTAGATAATCTTTAACATTTTCTGTTTTAATGAAAGGTTTTGGACTTAAAAGAACAATTAGGAAAGATTAAAGAGGACTTAGTCAGTAAGAGCAACGAAGTGCTGCATCTGAACTTGGAGTTGGATGCACAGAGCAGCCGTGCCGCCGTCAGCGTGCGAGGACTCCAAGAGGAGAACGCCAGCTTGAAGGTAAACTGGGGAGACCCGCCCAGACACCTGAGTTCATGTTGGTTACGTCAGTGCTGCGGCCTGCCCGGGGGCCATGGGTCACGGGCGCAGACATTGTGAAGACCAAGGGTGGCCCTCAGCCACCGTTTCAGGAGCCGCCTGCCTTCTGTTCTGAGGTCGACGGCTGGGGCGGCTCTGGAATGTGCACCGGGGAGCGGAGCCCAGATCCACCTTGACAGGTGACGATGGCCTGCGTCCCTCTTGAGCCATCCTCTGCTGGTGGCTCTGAGAGCCCGGTCTTTTGGAGGACGGTTGTGAGACTCACAGTGCAGGAGAGACACACCACTCTGATGGCAGAAACTGTGAGGAGGAAATAAATCGTCATCATTGACCCAATTTGGGTCATTAAAGGGGTACCCCGTTCTAGAAGAGGTGACTTTTATTAAGTAGTTGCTCGTTGTTAATCCTTGCTATGAGCAGGATGAAAAAGAGATTGATTGTAGAGTGGGCGTGGGGGCAGAAGGAGAGAATCTCCGGCAGACTCCCCGCTGAGCGCAGAGCCTGACATGGGGCTTTGTCTCACAATCCCAAGACCGTGACCTGAGCTGAAATCAAGAGTGGGGCGCTTAACCGACTGAGCCGCCCAGGCACCCCGCCCCCGCAAAAAAAAGAAAAAAGAAAACAACTCCATTTTTAAATCTTCTCTGTTATCTTAATGTAATGTGCTTTAGTAGAGAATCAGCGTTGTAAAGAAACGGCCTCAGTGCAGAGCCCTTGCCTGTGGCGCCCCTGCAGCTGTCGGGTGCCTGACCTGAAGGCTCTGGGAGACGCTCAGGGCGTGTGGTTCGTGTGGACCCTTCCAGGCTGTGTGTGATGTCAGTGAGAACGGTTTTAGACCAGTCCCAGGCAGCAGGTGTCTTTCTGTTGGGAATTCCTCCTTAGTCAGTAGGAAACAGGAGATATTTCAACGGGAAACCATTTTTTTTTTTTTAATATTTTATTTATTTGACAGAGATAGAGACAGCCAGCGAGAGAGGGAACACAAGCAGGGGGAGTGGGAGAGGAAGAAGCAGGCCCACAGCGGAGGAGCCTGATGTGGGGCTCGATCCCAGAACGCTGGGATCACGCCCTGAGCCGAAGGCAGACACTTAACCGCTGTGCCACCCAGGCGTCCCGGGAAACCATTTTCAAATGGAGTGTTAGTCTTTCAAGCTGCAGGTTTCTGAGGGTGCTTCACGTCTGCCAGGTCACATTTTGTTGGCATTGTTGCATTTCCACAGGCATTTCTGCAAAACAAAGAAAAGGAGATCATGTGTGTGAGCGAGCAGCTCGAGGCGCAGCTGGCCGGGATGGGAAGCGGTACTCTCAGCGAGGTAGGCCTTTCCTGGCTCTGGACGCACCCGACCGCGGTTCGGTGCTGGAACTGCACTCGCTGAGGGAGAAGTGCCCCTTGTGACACCACGGCTGGGTCGACTGCACCCCTGCTGGCCACCCTGGGGTGGGTGGCACTCAGGCCTTGTCATCTCCGCAGTGTCCTGTGTGGAAAGGAACTGCCTTGCCCAGAGCAAGGAGCGCCACACACGTTCCAGGAGACCAGACGTGCGTGCTCTTAGCCCGCGTGTCCACCCATGTTCTCAGTTTCCAGCCTACGCGGTGTTCTTTTTTTGAGCAACCCGTGTTGTCCCTCGCCAGCCTCCACCTGCCCCGTCTGCCCTGTACCCAGAGGACTCACCTTGGATTCTAGCGTTCTACGCTTTGAACACCTTCATGTGCCGGCTTTATATTGGTGCTGTGATTGTGGCTGCTTTGTAGCGCGTGCCTTTTCACGCCCGGTCCTTAGTGCAGTGAGTGGATAAAGCCCACATATGTGGGACAGTCACTCTCGAGACTCCTGTCAGTCATCTGTAAGTGGGGAGCACATGCGGGCTGGCAGTGAGTCTCGCCTCACCCCCCAGAGTTCCCTTCGCTACACGGCACGTAGATGCGTAGACGTGTGTGCAGTGGACCGCTGATCCCATCTAAGCCACAACCAGAAGTTCATCTGTTTTCCTACTTTTGTTTTCAGTATTGGGCAGATTTGATTTTGAGCGTAAAGGCATTAAGTGGTACTAGTGAAACCAAGAATTGTTACGAAACCCTCCATTTGTAGGAAGTGAACACTGGACTGTAAGAAATTGGCTGAGGGCTGTTAACTGGAGCATGAATTGGTTAGTTGCTGCTAGGGGTACAATCTTACAAGAATGGAGTTTGGAGCTATATTGATAACCGTTCAATCTGATTTTCCATTTACTGTCTTTGCAGTCTTGGCCGGATATTTAACGTCTGAGTCAATTGTGTTATCTTCGGCGCATGTATACTAACAGTTCTTACCTTAAAATTGTGGAGGATGGCGTTAAGTGGCACGAGTGCAAGCACTCTCCGAGGTCTGGCGTGGCACGGTGCTCGGCCTGAAGCAGTCGTGGCGGCCGTGACAGGCCCCACGGCCCCACGCATGCACCTGGCTCAGTCCTGTCCATCAGTAGTGCTAATTCCCAAGCCCGATTTTCTTACTTTATTCTTATTCTAGTGTTAGAATGATCCTTAAAATCTCGTTAGTAATTTCTATTTATAATTTATGTTTAAATACTAATGAAACCTGCATTCTAAAGCTGGCGACATTAGTATGGAGGTGCCACGGAGAAGTGGCCAGTTTGCGCTCTCCCGGCCCACAGCGGTGGTGGCACAGTGTGTAACCAAGTGTCCCAACAGGCGGTGACGCAGCAGCTGTGACTTTCTGAGCGGTTGACACACCTGACGGAGCCGGAATGCAGCATCTGGGTGTTTCCCAGTGTTACACATTCCCGCAGCTGTGAAGTCATTCGCAGGCTGAAGGAGAGAAGTTCTGAAGGTGAAACATGTTTCTTGCCTCTGAATGTGCTTTTCCCTCAGGTCCCGTATGACAGAAGCTCCGAGATCGAGGAGCTGAGGTCCATCATTGAGAACTTGCGAGAGAACCAGCAGCGCCTGCAGAAAGAGAAGGCGGAGGAGATGGAGCGGCTCCACGAAGTCATCGAGAGACTGCAGAGAGAGCTCTCGCTCGGGGCGCCCGCAGTACACGGGGCTGAGGTCAGCGAGCTGCTGGGCGACCCCGCCATGGGGCCAGAGGTGCTGGCGACGGCGGGGGCCGCGGGCCGGCTGCTCTCGGAGCAGGAGCGCAGGCACGGCCAGGCCCTGGAGGCCCTGCAGCAGCGTCTGCGGGCTGTGGAGGCGGCCGCCGCGAGGCAGTTGGCCGAGCTGGAGCGCAGCGCGGCCCTCAAGGAGGCTGAGGTCCAGGGCATGGCCTCCCAGATCCAAGCCTTCGAAGCCACCCTGAAGGCAAAGGAGGCGAAGATCGCAGAAAGGGATTTAAAGATCAACGCTATGAAGCAGCAGAAGTTGGCGCACTCCGCGGAGCTGGAGACCATCCTGTCAGCCTTCTCCCGCTTCCGCCTCGCCCTGGAGCAGCAGCCCCTGGCCACCGAGGACGAGCCCCCAGAGCTGCAGCGGCTCCGAGCGCAGTGTGTCCGCCTTAGCCGCCAGCTGCAGGTGCTGAACCAGCGGTTCCTGAGGTGCCAGAAGGAGCTGGACAAGCAGCAGGCGTGTGGGGCCCACCTGCACCCTCCTGTGGAGAGTGGCTCCCTGGGACAGGGCCTCAGGGCTGAAGAGACCTCGTGGGACGAAGAGTCGCAGCAGGATGCGGGCCGCAGGCACCTGCCTGCAGACCCACAGGTGGGCCTCGCTCCCTCTTGCTGGTTTGCTGGAGGTGTGGCGTCTGTGCACAGGGAGCTGGCGCCTGCTGGGGGAACGAGATGCACATGCGGGCGTGGGGGTGTTCACGGGGCGCCGGCACACACTGGGCGCCGATAAGAGGCGCCGATAAGAAGCCCTGACCTGGAGCACTGGGGCTAGACCAGAAGTCGTTGAAGGTTCTCTGCGGGAGAACTCACCGTTCCTACTGTTTTCTCTTTAAATTTGAACGAGTGTCCTTTCCGTGGCAGGGGGCGGCCCGGTTTCCGTGGGGCGGCTCCTGATGCGATAGGCGGATCTGAAGCTAGCGGCTCCTGGGCGCTTTTAGGGTCCGGAGAACCTACACAGTGACGCAGTTGCACTGTTTCATACAGCTTTAAACCTACTGTCGTCGTAAGTTAGTTAAGGTTTTCAAGGTCCTGTGATTGGGAACATTCGATGAGATGGAGATGGCTTTGTGTGTGTTACATAGGCTCCCTGGATTTTCCTTCCTGGTTCTAATCAGTTGCTCTGTTTTTTTTTAACACTGATTTCCTGTGGAAAACACTGTAAGCTCATTTCGTTTTGGGACATGCTGCCGTTTGGTTTTGAGTAGAAGTCACGGTTTGCTGCCTTTGCCCCGTGCCGTGCCGTTTCCAGGTTGTCGAGCAGCTCCCATTGGCCCGTGCTGCGTTGGGGTGGCCCGGCTACTGCTGTGTCCTGGGAGCCCCAGGCCGGGAGCACATCCTGAGCTGCGGTGGCAGTGAGCGGGCAGCAGGACTGTGGGGCACAGCTCTGGTCTGATGTTCTTCGTGATTTAGGAGATGGGGGGACGCTCCCTCGGGCTCCTGCTGGCTGATGCGCCAGCTCCAGAGCTCCAGGGAGCTCGAGGCAGCCCAGGGACTGCGCTCAGTGCACATCAGACTTTATCTTCACGAGCATTGTCGTTGTTTTCTCTGCTTACTGTAGAGTGCGGTTAATGACGACTTGCAGCCTGCCGAAGCCCCGGTGTCATTAAGCCACCCGGGTCTGCATAAACAAGACAGCGTGATGTCGGTGCTGGCGGTCTGCCAGAGGCAGCTGGAGTCTGAGCTGCTCTTGGTGAAGAAGGAGATGCACTTGAGAACGGAGGACCGTGGCAAAGCGCCTGGAAGGATGAAGGTACTTGGCCACATGGCCGTGCTGCTGAGGGGCAGAGACGTCACTGACATTTTTGCAGAGGTGACATGCACATTACGTAAGACAGCAGATCGGTCGCGTTCTTATAGTCGTCTGTTCAGATCTGTTCTGAAATTCCTGCACATTGTATTTAGGTGTTCTCTGGACATGCACATTTCCCATGGTCTTTTCAGCCTGTGAAAAAAGGGCAATCGGTCGCTTCTCCCGTAATAGAAGTAGGATTTAACTGGGCTCAAGGCCTGTCTCTAGGGTTTTCAGGGGAGGGCAAATTGTCCACACAGCTGCTGTGTGGCTCAAGGCCTTTATCACCGGCGTCTGTTACTTTGAAAGGCACGGTAATCTGGAATGCAACAGTTTGAAAATTCTGATCACCAGGAAGCAGCCACAGGAGAGCTGACTTTTCTTTTCCTGGGTTGGGAAGGCTGCACATTGGCCACATCAAGTGTTGCAGGGTCGAGATGTTCTGAAAATCAAAAGTGGCTGGCTGGTTTGGAGGTTTTCCTAAGTGCAGAGGCAAAGTGTGCTTCGATCTACAGCCTGCTTGGGCCCAAGCTCTCTTGAGCCTCCAGTAACCCTGCTGGTGTAGACGCTGCACGGTTTGGCAGGACGTTCCATCTCTCCCTTCCCGGGACCTCTTCTGTGATGTGCTGTATGCACCACGTTCCTGTTGTAAAATGAGAAGATTCTGAATTCTGCAGGTATGGGTCCAGTGGTTTCAGAGGACGCATGTGGACCATGCTGCGATTTTGATAGAAGATACGTGGGTCTGGTTTTATGTTTATCAAATCCCTGCAGGACATTTAATTCTGTTTGGAGAGGACTTTCTAACTCTATGCAGCAAACTTCTCTCAGCGCCCTTGGGATAAGAGCATTTGTTTGAATTCTTAAGGGAAAGCTCATCCCTGTGATTCTGAGCTGGTTGCCAAATTCTTAGAAGTTACACACAAGGAAATTGTAGATTTATTCCATAAATTACGATTTTATATTTTTCTCTCTCTTTCTCTCTCTTCTTTCTTTTTCTCCTTTCTCTTGTTTCTCTCTCTTCTTTCCCTTTTTTTTTCTTTTCTCATATTTAAGTGATCTCTACACCCAACGTGGGCTTGAGCTCACAACCCTAATATCCAGAGTCCCATGCTCCCCCCACTGAGCCAGCCAAGTGCCCCACATCTTAACCGTTTTTTTTTTTTTTTTTTAAAGATTTTATTTATTTGAGAGAGAGAGAATGAGCAAGTGAGAGAGCGGGAGCGGGGGGTGGGGGAACAGAGGAAGAAACAGACCCCCCCTCTGAGCAGGGAGCTCGACATGGGGCTCGGTCCTGGGACTCCAGGATCGTGACCTGAGCTGAAGGCAGCCTCTTAATAGACTGAGCCACCCACCAATACCACATTGTTTCGATTACTGTAGCTTGGTTATAAGTTTTGTAATCAAATAGTTATAAGTCCTTCAGCTTTGTTCTTTTTCAAGATTGTTTTGACTCTGAATTTTAGGGTGTGTTTTTCTGTTTCTGCAAAAATCCTCCTTAGAATTTTGATAGAGATTGTACTGAATCTATAGATCACCGTTAGTATTGACATCTTAACAGTATTAGGTCTTTCGGTCCATGAATGTGAAGTGTGTTTCCATTGATTTGTCTTCCCTGCTTTGTCTCAGCAGTGTTTTATAGTTTTCATTGTACAAAACTTTCATCTCCTTGGTTTAGTGAATTCTTAGTTATTTTCTTCTTTCTTGTTGATATTGTAAATGGAATTGTTTCCTTCATTTCTCAGCTTGCTCGTTGGTGTGTAGAAATGCAGCTGGTTTTTGCACATTGACTTTGTATCCTGTGGCTTTGCTGAATTGATCTATTAATGCTAACAGGTTTTTTTTTTAAACAGAATCTTTGATTTGTCCATATACAATCATATTTTCTTGGAACATAGATAATTTTACCTCTTCCTTTCCAATTGGACACATTTTAATTCTTTTTTCTGGCCTAACTGCTCTGGCTAGAACTTCCAGTACTGTGTTGAAGAGAAATGGTGAAAGCAGGCATTCTTGGTATGTTTCTGGTGTTAGAGGAAAATCTTTTCATCACCATTGAGTATGATGTACACTGTATGTTTTCATGTATGGTTTTTATATGTTAAGGTAGTTTTATTTTAGTACGTTGAATGTTTTTATAATGAAAGGGTGTTGAACTTTGTCAGATGCGTTTTCTGCATCAGTTGAGACAATCATGTGATTTTTTTTTCTCCTTCATTTTGCTAATGTGGTGTTATTACGTAGGTTGGTCTTCCTATGTTGAACTATCTTTGCATTCCAGGAATAAACACCACTTGGTTAGAGCGTATAATCCTTTTAATAGGGTATTGAATTCAGTTCGCTAGTATTTTGGAATTTTTGCATCAGTGTTCATAGGGGTTATTGGTCTGTAGTTTTCATTTTTGTAGTGTCTTTTTCTAGCTTTAGTATCAAGGTAATGCTGGACTCATACCATGAGTCAGGAGGCATTCCTCTGCTTTTTTTTTGGTTTTAAAGATTTTATTCATTTATTTGAGAGAGAGAGAGAGAGCGCAAACATATAGGGAGGGAAGAGGCAGAGGGTGAAGCAGACTCTCCGCCGAGCGGGAGCCTGAAGAGGGGCTTGCTATTGCACAACCCTGAGGTCATGACCTGAGCTGAAATTGAGTCTCGGACACTCAATCGACTGAGCCACCCAGGCGCCCCAGGATCACATGTTTTTAATCCATTCTGCTGTTCTCCATCTTTGATTGGAGAGATTAAGCCATTTACATTTAAAGTAATTACAAATAAGGAGACATATATTTTTGTTATTTTGCTGTTTGTTTCCTATATACCTTATTGCTTTTTTTGTCCTGATTTCCTGCATTACTATATTCTCTTGTGCTTAGTTCACATTTTATATTGAAATGTTTAAATTCCTTTCTCATTTATCTTTGTGTATATAATATAGCTGTTTTTGTGTGTGGTTATGTTAGGGATTACATTTGGCATCCAGCATTATAACGCTGTGGTTTGAATTTATAGCAGCTTAACTATAAAAACTGTTCATTAAGAGCTCTGCCCCTTCCCTACCCCTTTTGGGTTTGGATTTTTATGTACTGTGTGCCTCAAAACATAAATTAATGATTGCTTTAAATCCAGTAATTTCTTAAGTTATGTAGAAAAAATGTGGAATTACAAACTAAAGTTAACAATAATGCTAACTTTTAGGTTATTAATTTTTTAAAAGTGTGCCTTTTAAATCATGATGAAAACAAAATGTGGAGTTGCAAACCACTGTTATAACAGCACAAACTTTTTAAAAAATCTAAGTACTTTAACATACAGTATTCTGTTAGTTTCAGGTGTGCAATTTAATATGCTGGCTTTTATTACTGTGCGTGCATTTACCTTTACGGAGATCTTTATTTTGCCACGTGACTTCGAGTTACCATCTGGTGACCTTTTATTTCACCCTGCAGGACTCCCTTGAGCATTTCTTGCAGGGTGGGTGTAGTAGTCAGAAACTCCTTTAGCTTAAAATAAATATTATTAAAAAAAAGAAGAAGAAATTCCTTTAGCTTTTATTTATCTGGAAATATCTTAATTTCTTCCTCAGTCTTAAAGGATGGTTTTGCTGGATATTGGATTTTTAGTTGAAAGGTTTTTTTTCTTTTAGCACTTTGAATATATTGACTTACTGTTCTCTGGCCTCCGAGGTTTCTGATGAGAAATCTGTTGGTGATGTTATTGAGGACCCTTGTATGTGACGAATCACTTTTCTCTGCTTTCAAGATTCTGTCTTTGTGCCATTAGCTTTTATACATTTGATTATAAGTGTATCTTGGTGTGTGTCTCTTTGAGTTCTTGTTATTTGGGGTTTGTTGAGTTTCTTGGGTGTTTATATTCGTGTCTTTCACCAATTCTGGGAATTTTTCAGTCATTATGTCCTCAGATATTCTCTCAGCTGCCTTTCTTTCTTCTTCAGGGACTCACACACTGCGTATGTTGGTCTGCTGGCTGGTGTCCCACAGTCCCTTAGTCTGAATTCACTTTTGTCAGTCTTTTTTTTTTCTTCAGACATGATCATTTCCGTTATTCTGTCTTTAAATTCAATTCTTTCTTTCTCCTCCTCGAATCTGTCTTTGAATCCCTTTAGTGAGTTTTTTATTTTAATTACTGTGTTTCTCAGTTCTGCAGTTTCTTTTTGGTTTCTTTAGATTTTCTTTCTCTCCATTGATATTTCTCTTTTGTTCACACATCATTTTCTTGACCTCCTCCACATCTTCCTTTAGTTCTTCGAATGTGTTTCAGACTATTATTTTAACATCTTTGATGAGTAGATCTGACATCAGGTCTTTTCCAGGGACAGTTCCTTTGATTTGTTTTTTCCCTTCGAGTGGATGGGCCATACTTTCCTGTTTCCTTGTATGCCTTGGATACTTTTTTTTTTCTGGTTTGTTTTTGAACACTGAACATTTGAGTCTAATTGTGTAAATTTGGAAATCTGAATGTCCTTCTTCCTCATAGTTTGCTATTTTCGTTATTGTTCCTTTTTTTTTTTTTTTTTTTTTTTTAATTGTTGTAGGCTGTCTCTGTGCCAAGGACCAGCGGGAAGTATAAACTTCAGGTCTTCTCAGATATTTTCTTAGTCTGCACCTTTGCCTGGGCACACACAGTCACTTTCTCATTTCTTCTCTATATGCAGTTGTTTTTGAATGTTCCGGTTTTTAATTTCTCCTCAAAAAGAAAAATGCTGTGGTGGGTAAAAAGGGCACTGGCCCTTTACATCCCCTGGAGGTCACTTCAGCCAGAGGGGGAGGGGCTGCCACAATGGCCTCCCGCCACTTTGCAGCTCAGCACCTCAGTATTTGTGGGACAGCCCCTTTTGCCCCCCATGGCTCGCACACAACGTGTGTAAGCTGCTCCAGGAATGGGTGCACGGCTGCCTGCCCAGGGGCTGGGGTTGGGAGGTGGGTCGCTGCTGCTATGCTAGGAGCTGAGCTTGACCCAGCTTGACTGCAGTTTACCCTCCAGTCTCCTCCTGGAAGCCTTGGACAGACTCCAGAGTTGTATGTAGCAGACAAGGGTCTGCCAGTGTGGTTGGTGCTCGGGGGGCGGCAGCTTCCTGGTGCCTCCTGCTCGGCCGCCTTCCCAGAGTCTGTAGCAATCACCTTGTAGGCAAGGGCTCTCGGCTGTGATTCTGTCGCTCATGGAATCTCCACCCGAGGGCTCGTCGCGGAGGCTCATTCTTAACCGTTCCGACAGCCTCTGAAATTGGCTTGTAAATACCAGACAGATGTGACTGTGTGTAATTCAATTATTTTACGTTATGCATGTTCCTTTTTACATGCAGAATAAGGAAAAACTACTGGAAGATTGTCAGTTGCAGAAAGTTGGTCTCATAAGTCAGGTGAAAGAACTTCAAGAGAAGTTGAACCGTCTGGTGTATTCTGTGAACTTCCAGAACATCGAGACAGAGGGTTCCAAATGTCAGCAACCAGGAGTGTCTTCACATGCTTCAGAAAATAGTCTGAGTGATAGTTCCAGTGATGGCGAAGAAACTGATAGAGCGCCTCTTGTTGGTGTGCTTCCTGTCGATAAAACCACGTGTGGTCTGATTGACCTTGGTGGAAATCAGGATCCAGCGGTAACAACTGAAACGTCAAGTGTTCCCGTGGGAGATCAGGTTGATGTGCGGGACAGACCGCTTTGTTTACAGGCGGGCTTCCACGGTAGCTCCCGTGACTTAACGCCTACTGAGGGGCCCGGGCCCTTGAAGAACACACTCAGGGCAATGGATCTGTCTTCCTGGAGCTCCCCGGAGGTTGTCAGGAAGGACTCGACCCTTGAGCCTGTGCCCAGCCTGCCCCTGACACCGTGCTCGGACGCCCTGAGCCTGGATGCCTCCCTGCAGGACAGGACCAGTGCCTCGCTCCAGGCTGACCAGTTGGAGCTGCTCTGGTACCTGGGTGGATCAGCAGCAGGAAAGGCCTCCAGGTGGGCAGAGTCTCCACTGGCTGCAGACAGAGCTCCCTCCGCTGACCACCATGTGCAGCGGATGGCCGTGGTAAGTGGTCTTCCCTGGGTGCTGCCCTGGTTTGGCGTCTGTGGGTTGCCCAAGGCCCCAGAGTGTTCCCATGGGAATGTGTCTGCAGCCTGTGGTATCATAGCTGCAGCATTGTTGGTTCATCTCCTGGTGGGGCCAGCGGCCCAGGCGTGGGTGCGCCCCTGACAGTCCCCTGGTCAGCCATGTGTAGGGACGGTCAGCTTTCTGCAGCACCAACCCCAGTCTGTTGCAATTTGAATAATTAGAGGACTTCAGTTATTCCTATAAATATGTGCGGCGCACCAGTCCTACTCAGATACTCACGCCAGGCCTCCGTGCTCTCACTAGCGCTGACTCGAGAAGCACAGTCACAAACTCGCCTCCGTGTGTAGTTTTCATTCAGGTTCTTTGTCTAGAATGTGTTTCCTAGATTTGTTTTCAGTCATATTTCATATTTAGTAGATTCTACATATAATGCTAATTAATTTCAAAAAAAATATTTTTGAGTTAGATTGTATCTTTCTTACAAACTGATGTTGGGATTTTGCATATCCTGGGTTAGATAAAATAAAAAACAAGTTACAGGCAACATGATACTTGAGATACCCATATACCCACACACATTATCACAAAATTGTTTTTTAATATGAGATATTTGCTGGTGACTTCTTTAACATATTCCTAGAGAACCGTGGCTGGGTTTGTTTAAATTCTTAGAAGGACAGGATTTCAATGTTTTCTCGAGCATGAAACACTCTTGTTTGGGTTCTGTGTGGGAAAATGATAAATTCAGGCCTTAGAAAGTTTCCATCTGGTTAGTTCAGCTCCGTGATGTGATAAGTTGTTATTTTATGACCATTTAAAAACCTGCCTGTTTGAACAGGAGAAAGATGTTGAAGATTTTATTGTAACGTCTCTTGATACTCAAGAAAAGCCCAGATCCTCTCCTCTCGGGTTCGAAGGAAAGAACAATGGAAGTGAAAACAGTGAGTCAATCTTATCTTATCTTTTCTTTTCTTTTCTTTTCTTTTCTTTTCTTTTCTTTTTTTTAAACTCTACGGTTTCAGGGAACAGAACAGCACGGAGGGCCCTCCAGGTTGGCATTTGCTACACCTGTTGGTGCACCCTGGCCGTGCCTGCCTCCATTTCCTCTCTGTGCTGAGTGACACTTGAAGGCCTGAGGCCATGTTACTCTGGAAAACTCCATCGTGCACCTTCACGGAGTCCAGGTCCCTGCACTCAGCACAAGATGTCCACCGTGGCCCCCGGCAGCATCTCAGCTATAGACCTTCCTTAGATTTTGCCACTTGCCCCATTGGCACCCTTCACGGGAGGGGACGCTGCGCCGGTACGAGGCATTCAGATGTCCCTTGCTGGGCACCACAATGTGGGAGGGAGGCCGTGCCATGTGGGCCCTGAGAGGGAGCCCCTCACCTTTCCAGCAGTTCCTGCACCTCGTTTGGGCGTTTGTAGCAGTGACGTCAGCATGGGTGTCCCCAGGTGTCCTTAAGAGAAGAGTATGCGGGGCGCCTGGGTTTCACAGCGGTTAAGCGTCTGCCTTCGGCTCAGGGCGTGATCCCGGCGTTCTGGGATCGAGCCCCACATCAGGCTCCTCCGCTATGAGCCTGCTTCTTCCTCTCCCACTCGCCCTGCTTGTGTTCCCTCTCTCGCTGGCTGTCTCTCTCTCTGTCGAATAAATAAATAAAATCTTTAAAAAAAAAAAAAAAGAAGAGTATGCACATCGACACTGTGGTCTTCCCAGGGCATCACGGCACAAGGCTTGTGGTGTCTGCCAGGCTTTGTTCGGATTTTTCCTTTTTGATTGCTTGGTGTTGGGCAGGCAGCTACATGGACACCATGCCTGTGATCTCATTTCTCAGACTCGGACCCTCTCACCTTAGCCTCCAGGAGTGATATTGCCTAGATTGTCATTGGGATGGTTGCCAGACTGTGACCTTGTAACCTTGTCCTTCTATAATTGTTGGTTTTTTACAAGTCCATCACCTGTTGAGATTTTTTGACTTAAAAAAAAAAAAAAAAAAGTCATCATTGACTCAATTCAGTGCTTTTGAAAACTAGACCCCAGTGAAATAAAGTTCACTGGCATTTCAGCCTGTGCTGAGTAGGGCCAGCAATGTTAATTTTAGTTTTGAGTTATTCCACATAGTAAAGAACTGAGTGGTTCTGCAAGGTGCATTCCAGCCCCCCCCCCACCCCCCCACTCCAAACCACCGGTCCCTGAGGACACCCACATTTAACTTTGAGAAATTTGTTCTGGTATTTATTTCTAGGTCACATTTGCTAGTTACAGCAACATGTTTAAACTTCCGGCTGCCAGTTTCTTATACTCCCTTCGCCGTCTTTCTAAGGTGGCCCCATCGTCCCGTCCTATCCCCTCACCACAGAGTGTGTTTTGAGTGCGCCTGTCAGATTCCCGCAGAACCTCTGGGACTGAGTGTCCTCTCCCAGACAGCTGGTATTCCTTTCTCGTTGCCTCCTTCCTGTTCTCCGTCGTGGGTCCTGCCCACGCTGTCCGCAAGCATGCACGGCCCACGTGGCCTTCACCTTCTGAACGTGCCGTCTCCGCTTTCTGGGTCAGACCCCTTGTCGCTCCTTCATGGTCCTTATTTGAAGTCGTGTGTTCTCTAGAAGCGTTTGCAGAAGAAGCATGTGTGAGATGGGTTTTCTGAGAACGTGTGCATCTCCCTGATGTTTGATGGTTTGGGCTTGGTGCAGACTCCAGAGCGTCTGACCGCTGTCCCAGAGCCTGGTGTCACAGAGCACCGCGGCCGCCACAGGACGCCACGTGCCTGGGCATGTGCTTCAGCCTGAATAGGTCTTCGTTGCTCCTTGGCTCACTGCCCCATGGCTCTCACCTTGCTGTACTTGCTGTTAATCACTGGACTGGTTTTCTTATTTTCTTACTTTGTTTCCATTTCTTTGTACTTTTGTTCTTATTTGTTAAAGAACTTTTTAAGAAATTATTTCTTAAGCTTGGAAGCGAATGTGTTCATTTCTGCTGTGTCTTAACTTCTAAGAGCTCTTCTTTCTTATTCTCTGTTCCTTTCTTTTGAAACTTCCTTGTTCCACAAATGAGACTTATTTCTCTGAAGACATTCTGGTTTTTCTGAAGTTTTCTTGTGTTTGCTGGCTTTGTTGTATCTTCTCCGGTGGTCTCCGAGTCCGTTTCATGCTGTCTTTTGCGCGTTCCTTGGCACGTTTAAGAACTTAGACTCCTTAACAGGGTGGTTGTCAGCAACTTGCTCTAAGTTCTGTGCTGGGAGGGGCCGTGCTAGGGGCTCTGTGTCCCCGTTCCCACACACGCTCGGTGCGGTTTGGAGAAGCAGCTGCAGAGGCTGACCCTGCTCTGCCCTGGATTCTCCCTCTGTTTTCCAAGCCTGTGTGGATTGGCTGCGGACTGCAAGGCCTAGAGACATATCACCTACTTGAGAGGTTTGGAATGCCTTTTTGAGGCCCCATCCATGAGGGGTTTCTGGTGTCTCGAACCCTCGACTGTTGAGGGCTCTCCGGTCCAGTCTGGCTGGTCTCAGGGCTTGTCTCCACTCCCTCCCTCCATCCCAGTCAGGTGTGTTCACCTCTTCCTGGCCAGACGCTTGCTGCGGCACATGGCCCCGTGATTGGCGCCGTGCATCTCCTGTCCCCTGCCCCCTCTTTCTGTGTGCCGGGGGCGGGGGGGGGGGGGCGGCTGCCCTGCCCTAATCCCCTCCTTGGGTGTGGAAATGTAGGCCCTGCACACGTCTGTCTGCCCAGGCGCTTCCTGTGTGAGCCCTGCGGGTTTGGGTCCTGTCTTTGGGGGGTGAGGAGACCCACTTCTGCATCTGTTTACAGATAAGCTGAGATACTATTAAGGTTTATGTTGGAATCATGGGAGTTAACATACCAAACATGCAAAATACGCTTTTTCTTAATGTGTGTAGTTATATCATCTCACAGATTTATGAAAGTATGTTTTTTTAAAGATTTTATTTATTTATTTGACAGAGATAGAGACAGCCACTGAGAGAGGGAACACAAGCAGGGGGAGTGGGAGAGGAAGAAGCAGGCTCATAGCAGAGGAGCCTGATGTGGGGCTCGATCCCATAACGCCGGGATCACGCCCTGAGCCGAAGGCAGACGCTCAACCGCTGTGCCACCCAGGCGCCCCTATGAAAGTATTTTTGCCCTCTTCCGTGGTTTGTTGATGTCTTCAGGGAGGGGACCCCTGCTGTAGCTCTCCTGGGTGTTTCGGGTCCTCACGCAGCACCAGGAAGTGGGGGTCTGACCATGCCCCTGGCTCTCTGCTGAATGTGCCCCCCCACCACAGGGCCCTCCCCAAGGAATGTGCCACCAGAGGGTTGTGGTTCAGATCCTTTGTTCTGTGTTTTTAGGTGATGGCTCGGGGTTTGGAGAGATACTAAACCAAGGTTCAGGAAGACTCGAAACCCCCACTGCTAGTCCTGCAGTGCCTCCTCCCACCTCTGGAAGGTTCCGACGGCCACTGGAGACCATGAAGGAGAAGGAAGTCCATCCGAAACAAGTGAAGGTGAGGGCTGGCAGGAACAGGGCAGGCGGTGTCGACGGGCCTCTGTCTGCTGTGACTGCTGTGTGGGCGCGTGCGTCGTAACGCGCAGACTACTGCATCGGTCTAGCCGTGCCCTAACTTAGGTCTCGCATGAGTGTTTCCAGAGGGAGATAGCTGCTGCCCTGGGGTGCGTGCAGACAGGTGTCCCAGGTGAGAGCCTGGTGCGGCGGGCTGGTGGGGCTGCGGGAGCCTCGGGCACTAGGATCCCCAGAGGAGGACCAGCTCTTCCTTACCTGCTGCAGCACAGCACACAGTGGGTCTGCAGGTGCAGGTGTTGGAATGAAGCACAGAAGACAAACTAGGGTCAGTCTTCCTGACTTGAGTTCAGTTGTCAGAATGCATGACCCTCTGTGGGGAAGTGGTTGTGGGTTTTATTTGGTTCTGGAGATTGACCTTTGGCCTTTCCTAAGATGTCTGTGGCATGTGCCCACGACTGACGGGGCCGCCCTCTGCCAGGCGCCACGAAGCATGGACAGCCACATTGGAGAGCCCACCCCTCTGTGCTGCGGGAGCTGCTGCTCGAGCGGGCGTGTTTCCATCCTGTCAGAGTTTAACAGACCGCTCTGTCTCGTGCTCTTCGCTGTCTTCCTGAAGTTGACACTTGAGAAGGGAGGCTGTCTTTCTTCACTCTTGTAGCAGTGCAGGCATTTGCATGGCCAGCCTCAACTGTGATGGGCAGCTGGCTCCACCAGCACATGACATTTACTACTGTACAAAACTAGAAGTTTCCTGGTGGGGTGGCTCCAAGCGCACCCCTGGAGAGGCCACCAATGTACCCATGCTCGCTCAGTCCTTCCCTTCTGCCATCAGCTGGCTGTCCTCAGGGTGGCAGGGGGCATTTCTAGGTGTCTGGCAGGGAACGGGGCCAAGGCTTCCTTTAAGCCTGTTTTCCAGAAGCATCCCCCCTTCCCCTCCCCCCAAGAAAACCTTCCTTTCACTCCGTGGCAGAGCTGGTCATACAGCCGCCAAGACCAGGCCCGTTGATGTGCTGGGCTCCTTCTGACCCACCTCTGACTGGGTGTTGCGGTGTGAGGCACCCGCTGCAGTTCTGCAGGCCCTGCAGGCACCTCCCCTGAGGACCCAGTCATGCTGCCCCCGGTCACAGAGCTGAGTCCTTGTCGACCGCTCACAGTCACACTGGAAGAATTTGGTGCTCTGGGCTCAGAGCCACGTCCTCGCTAGAGGAAGGAGGAGGGAGGCCACAATCAGCATGAGGCACTTTAACTTGGAGCAGACTTTTAAAAAGCCTTTGTTCTAGTTTTAATTGATGCGTGACCGCGTGTAAGTTGAAGGTGTACAACGTGTTGATGGGGCACGGTGACTGCACAGTGAGGTCCGTGAGCACCTCCATCCCCCGGGGCAGTAGGTCTGTGGGACTTTCAACAAGTTCTCTTTTCTCTTGACGGTTTAGCAAATCATTTCATGTCAAACCACTGACACAAACTTGGCTGAATAAGTAAATGATGTAATGTCACTGTCGTGTTTTATTCAAACACTGAAAGCATCTCCAAAGAAAACTTTATTATTTTTTTTTAATTTGAGTATCATTGACACCAATGTTCCACCAGGTTCAGGTGCACAACTTGGTGATTTGACAAGTTTGTATGTTACGCTGTGCTCCCCACAGGTGTGGCTGCCACCTGTCCCGTTATGTCACTGTTACGGTACCATCAAAAGAAAATGATTCTTTTAAAAAGCTTCATTTATTTGAGAGAGAGAGTGTGCACGTGAGCATGAGCAGGGTGGGGGAGAGGCAGAGGGAGAGGGAGAAAAACAGACTCCCCACTTAGCAAGGAGCCTGATGTGGGACTCGATCCCAAACCCTGGGATTGTGACCTGAGCCGAAGGCAGACATTTAACCAACGGAGCTACCCAGGCGCCCTTGCATTCCTCAATTTTTTACATGACCTAAAACATCAAAGGCACGTTTCTTAGCGATTCCAATCGAAGCAACCTAATATTAGAAGAATTTGTAATTTTTAAGGAATGAATTTGGTTGTTACGACAAGCGTATATACTTAGGCTTTGGGGTTTAATGCTTGGTGATTAAAAAAGAAAACACAGAAAGAAGCCCAGTAAAGGCCCTGGAGCCCTTTCAGGAAGCAGCTGAGTTGCCTGCAGAGGGAGCCGGATGGATGCCGCCGGGAGGGTAAGGACGGAAGCTGTCACTGTGTCGCTGTTTGTTAGCCTCACGCAGAACCTTCGACTTCGTGTCTCCAAGTGACAGTTGAAAATAGCAGACAAAAGGGGGAGTGAAGCATGAGAGACTGTGGACTCTGGGAAACAAACTGAGGGCCTCAGAGGGGAGGGGGGTGGAGGAATGGGATAGACTGGTGATGGGTAGTAAGGAGGGCACGTATTGCATGGTGCACTGGGTGTTATACACAACTAATGAATCATCGAGCCTTACATCGGAAACCGGGGATGTACTGTATGGTGACTAACAGAATATAATAAAAAATCATTAAAAAAAAAAAGAAAAAGAAAATAGAAGAACCAGGGTCACCTGGGTGGCTCAGTCGGTTAAGTACCCAACTCTCGATTTCTGCTCAGGTCATGATCTCAGGGTCGTGAGATCGAGCCCTGTGACAGGCTCCTCTGCGCTCAGTACAGAGTCTGCTTGAGATTCTCTCTCCCTCGCCCTCTGCCCCTCCCCCTACTTGTCTGTGCTCTCCCTCTCTCTAAAATAAATCTTTAAAAAAAGAAAACAGGACAGAGATATTTTGTGGTAGGTTTCTCAGATCATTTTCTTTTAAGTTTCTACACCGTTTCTGGAGTTTGAAGCCACAGCACTCACCGTGAGGGACGGCGGTGTGAAGAGTAGCCTGTGCTCCCATCTGAAAGCCGGCCCCACGAGGCCTCCCCAACACGGCAGCCACAAACCAGAGTGGCAGCGGCAGGGGCTGAGCCTCAGGACCATGTATGGTCATGACCCTGGGTGCCCTGAAGCCAGGAGTACTGGTGCTCACAGCCTGAACAAGGGCTGGGTGGCCAGGCTTGGACATCTCTGGAGCCCCTCTGGAAGCAGCCGTGAGTGGGGGCGTATGAGGGCCTGTGGCGCAGCCCTGCTGGGAGGCGCTGTGCATCAGCAAACAATGGCTCCTGGGACAAGCAGGCGTGGGAGGCCACGGAGGGGTGGACTGGCTTCCAAGCCGTGATCAGACTGTGTGGAGGGGCAGTCACAGCAGTGCAGGTCCCTTGACAGAATGCCAGTCCTGAGGATAGGGCTCTGGAACCTTCTCGGCCCCAGTGGTTATGTCTGTGGTACCCAAGCTTCAGACCACTCGCAGGCCTCCGTGTCCCGGCCAGCATCAGACCCGGGATCCTGTGATGTCTCCAAAGGGCTGCAGTGGCCTCACGGGAAGCTTTGCTCGCGGAATGGTGCAGGCAGAGTACCTCAGCCCTCACAGGTGTTTGGTAAAATGCGTTTCTCCTCATTTTTAGATGCAGGAAAGTATTTAAAGAGTAGGAAGTGGCGGTCACCTGCAGCCAAGTCATTCCTGCATCACTCGCTGTTCCGCCTGTCCTGTCTGTCCAGGCAGCGATGGGGCTGCGGACGCGGGGACGGCCTGTGGTCTCCCCTGCACCTGCCTTCTCACCCACAGTGGCCACCATCTGCAGCTGCGTACAGCAAATGAAGTGCTCTTAAAATAAACATAATGTGTAGTTGGACTTTTAGCGCTTTTAAGTTAATATTCCACTTTTTTGGGTCACATCATTGGAATCCTAGCGAAACCTATTTCTAGTTAACTAGTTGTACTCTGTCGTAAGCCTCTTCATTGCTACTCCCCCCCCACCAGAGGAATCTTACCATTTGTTTACTTACTTATTTTTAGAAGTCATGATGTGTTTATACCTGTTAACTTCCCCATTGTAGGTGGTGAAAAGACATTAAAAATAAAACGTTAATCATATTTTTAAAATTTAAATTGTAGTTAACATATAGTGTATTATTAGTTTTAGTTTCAGAGGTAGAGGTCAGTGATTCGTCAGTTGCATATAACACCCAGTGCCCATCACATCCCGTGCCCTCCTTCGTGCCCATCACCCACTTTCCCCTCCCCTCCAGCAGCCCTTTCAGTTTGTTTCCTAGAGTTAAGAGTCTCTCATGGTTTGTCTCCCTCTCTGATGACTTCCCAGTTTTCCCTCCCTTCTCCTGTGATCCTCTGCACTGTTTCTTAAATTCCACATAGGAGTGAAACCATATAATTGTCTTTCTCCGATTGACTTATTTCACTTAGCATAATCCCTTCCAGTTCCATCCACGTCATTGCAAATGGCAAGATTTCATCCTCTCTGATGTCTGGGTATTATTCCATTGTATATATGAACCACATCTTCTTTATCCATTCAGCTGTGGATGGACGTCTGGGCTCTTTCCACAGTTTGGCTGTTGTGGACGTTGCTGCTGTGAACATTGGGGTGCAGGTGCCCCTTCGGATCACTACATCTGTATCTTTGGGGTAAATACCTAGTTGTGTGATTGCTGGGTCGTAGGGGAGCTCTATTTCCAACTTTTTGAGGACCCTCCCTACTGTTTTCCAGAGTGGCTGCACCAGTTTGCATTCCCACCAGCAGTGCACGAGGGCTCCCCTTTCTCCGCATCCTCACCAACATCTGTTTCCTGACTTGTTGATTTTAGCCATTCTGACAGGTGTGAGGTGGTGTCTCAGTGTGGTTTGGATCTGCATTTCCCTGATGACAAGTGACGTTGAGCATTTTTTCATGTGTCTGTTGGCCATCTGGATGTCTTTCGGAAAAGTGTCTGTTCATGCCTTCAGTCCATTTCTTAACTGGGTTGTTCGTTTTTTGGGTGTTGAACTTGTTTTTGTTTTTTAAAGATTTATTTGAGAGAGCACGCATGCAAGTGGGGGGAGGGGCTGAGGGAGAGACGTATCAAGCAGACTCCCAGCTGAGCCCAGAGCCCGACGCGGGGCTCGAATCCCAGGACCCCGAGTTTGTGAACTGGGCCGAAATCGAGATTCAGACCCTGAACCGACCGAGCCACCCCCACCCCTTCGTTGCTACTTTTATACTTCCCTGTTTGAGGCATCTATTAGTCCTTTTTCCTCAGAGATCTCAAAGCATAACATGCCCCTTGAATAATCTTTGTGTGGAGTGAGGACCGTTACGGTTACTTTGGACCCTGTAACGGTCCCAACCTGGCGGCAACTCTGGGGAAGCCACTTTTTTCTTCTGTGCGAGTCTTTGGGCAGGAGCCGCCTGTGTGCGTGTCCCAGTGTCCCAGTGCCACGTGCTCACAGACCCTGTGTGCAGGGACTTGTCAGGGCGCATTGGTGACCGTCTCTCTGCTCCCCGTGTCTGGACCGCACTGGAGGGCCAGAGCAGTCCGCGGCCGGTCTGGTGCTGTGTGCAGGCACCTCACCCCCAAGGACGCACAGGCCTCCTGCACGGCTCCCCGCAGCCTTCTCAGAGCACAGCAGCTGCAGTCCCAGGGGAGCCAGGGACTCGCATGGCATCTTCATGACCTGGCCTTGGAAGCTGGCCCGAGGCCCTGCCCTGCGCCCCGCCCAGGCTTAGGGAAGGGACGTGGGGCTGGTGTCCACTGTGCAGGCGCTGGTGGGGTGGCCAAATGAGGGCGGCCGTCCTTGGAGTAGCTTCCACAGAAATTGTCTTTCTTACTGGTTTCCCAGCAGTCTTTGAAGGTTGTGGGGGAGGGATGTCTAAGAATCTTACAGAACCGCAGAATTCGTTCTTTGGCAGTGCTGTGCAGGCGGCCCTGGTGAGCATTCAGGGGTGATGGGCAGGGGACTGGATGGATGAGTCGCTTCAAGCTGGTTTTCCCTCTTTCTGAAATGCTCGTCCTCTTGCAGGCTTTGCTACAGATGGTGTGTGACGAGAGCCACCACATATTGGCCTTGTCTGAATGCCGTGGGCCGCCGAGTGCCCTGAGCAAGGGTGAGCCGAGTGCCCCCCTTGAGCACTTCCCAAGGGAGGGCCCCGGCCTTTTGGAGGCGGTGCCAGCCCTGTGGAGACATCCGAACCTAGCACCCCAAAAGGGAGAGAAGGTACGGGATGTTCCACCTGAAAGAGAATAAGGTGTGGGCAAGGAGCAGTTGGAGGGGGTTGCTTGGCCACATAAGTGAGATAACAGGAATAAGGGGTGGGTCAGCGGTGGGCACAGGGGCCATGTTCCTGGCCAGCCACCCTCAGTCATGTTTGCTGGCACTAGCCACATGCTGGCACATTCCAGGCCCCATTAGGGCAGGAGAAGCTGTGGGAGGAGGACACATGGCAGAGTTCTACTGGAGGTGGGTGGTGGGAAGTGGGTGTGGGGACCAGACCTGAGCCCACAGGGTCCCAGTGTCCACTCTGTGACCAGGGAACCAGGGCAGCTCGGTGAGGACCAGGTGCTGACCCACATCCAAGGGGACCTAACAGCCACAGGGTGTGCAGGGAGGCAAGACCCCAGTGTCAGGCCCAGGCCTGCCGGGGGGCAGGGTGGCCAGCCAGCAGCACCCATGGTGGGCCTTGTGGTGCTGTGGTGGGAAAGAAGGAGGTTTGCCCGCCAGCATTTGCTCTGTCTTACCTGCTTTTTCCTTCAGTAGCTTCTTCTCTGTCGACAAGGTTGGCTTCTTGTGCCCTGGGATGGTCCTGGGTACATTTGTGTCTGCTCTGCTGTTGGGTCGTTTCTGGTTCAGCCTACAGGGTGCATTTATAAGAATCCTGAGCTCCTTGTCCCAATATTTCAGGAACCTCCCGACATGTGTCTTGACTGGAGAGGAGAATTCCTACAGGTTGTTCAGGAGGCATTTGGAAAAGAACGGGAGATGTTGAGGGCCGAGTTGCAGCCCCAGCCCTGTGGCTCTGACCCTGGGGACCACAGCTCCCTGCTGGAGAGGCTGGAGAAGGTGGTCCAGGAGCAGGTGAGCACATGCCTTGATTTATTTCCCAGAGACCGCAACAGAGAGGGTGACGGAACGGGTTCGTGTGAATTTGACCTTGGAATGTGGCAGTGACCAAGGAAGAAGTCCTGCCTCAGTCCACATGTGGCACTGTTTAATCAGGATTCCGTAAAGTGGAGACATCTGTGCATTTATTTTCCTTTTCATCCTCGCTGTGTTCTGGAAATAACTGGCCTTTCCTTGAAAACAGAGCAGCACTAAATGGCCTGACCCAGGCTGTGCGTGCTCAGCCCAGGGTTGGAGGGTCAGAAAGCCAGAGGGGTTGGCAGTGTTTCCACCAGGTCCCTTGTAGGGAGAGGGCACTGGAGTCTAGATGCAGGGTCTACGGCAGGTCAGAGTGGCCTCTGGCGTAGACCTAGGAGACAGGTGTGTGAGGTCTGAAGGTCCCCCGGGGCCTCTGTGCCTGTGTTCCATACCGCGTGTTTGTCACAGGTACCCTTCTGCGAGTCTATTCTCACTCTGTCGGGGATGAGTCTCCGTCACCAAGCTCGTGCCCATGAAGCTGGAGGCACAGATTTGCACATGGTGGGCTGCTTGTGCCTGGAGCCGCCAGTGCTCTCTCCGGCCTGGCCTCCCCCACCCTTGGGACACGCTCTGTGCTCCCGTTGCCCCACTCAGGGTGTGTTCCTCCGCCGCAAGGCCCGCTAAGTAGCTGTGTCTGTGACCCTGCTCTCCCTCCTTTCCTGCCCCATCTCTGGGGAGATCTGCAGGAGAAGTCCTTGGAGCACCTTCGCCTGTCAGACAGGAGCAGCCTGCTGTCCGAGATCCAGGCTCTGCGCGCCCAGCTGCGCATGACGCACCTGCAGAACCAGGAGAAGCTGCAGCAGCTGTGTGCGGCGCTGACTAGTGCGGAGGCTCGGGGGAGCCGGCAGGAGCACCAGCTGCGCAGGCAGGGTGAGTGCCGACCCTCGTGTCAGTGCCCCACCGGCATTCACCTGGTGGGTGAGGTAGTGCACAGGTGAGCCACGCCCCTGTGGGCTGCCCAGTGCTGGATCCCGTGGCCCCAGCAACATCCCGGTCTCTCCAGGTCCCTGGGCCCTGGGACCATTGGCCTTGGCATTTCTCGGTTCATAGAACTGCCAGGGAGACGACTCTGTGTGGTGCGTGGGGCAGAGGCCTTGCCAGGGTCCTGGCAGCCTGTGTCAGTGTGAGTGCTGGGTGCCAGCAGGACCGTGCCTGAGAGTCTCTGGCGCTTGTGCTAGGTTTAAACTGCCTGTCCTACGTTTCTACGTTTAATTTAGGTTCTTCTAGATTTTTTTTTTTTTGTAGATGCTCACATCATCTTTGGATAAAAAGCATTTTATTTTATTTTTTCCACCTGCCTTCTCTTGTTACCAATTGCCCTGGTTAGGCCCTTGAGCGTTTTGGTGAGCGGAGGGCCGCGGCAGGCGTCTGGTGGAGGGGGGGTGCTCCATCTCACACTCTTACACGCGGTGCCAGTTGTGGTCTTTGCACACACACTCTGTTGGCTCTCAGAGCCCCTTCTCTTCCCAGTCTTGGGTGCTGAATGACGGCCAGACCCATCCAGCAGCACAGCCTTGCATTCAGGTTGTGTTACGGTATCTTGTGAGCATTTCTGGGCCGGGCTTGCTGATTTTGCATCTGCATGCGTGAGGGGTACCGGTCTGTGGTTTTCTTTCTTCCGGTTTTGATGTTGGAGTAGTGCCAACTTGTGGAGAACCGGCAGGTGTCTTTCCTTCTGTGTTCCGGAGGGGTTTGTAGAGAGGTTTTGGGAGGATTCTGCAGTGAAGCTGTTGGGGCCGGGGCTGTCTCTATTGGGAGCACGCAGTGTAGGAGTCGCGGGCGAAGTTGTGATTCAGGGTGACTACAGGGACGGGACGGTCCGTCGCTGCCCAACCCGCACTAGTGCCTTTAGGCAGACCCCAGGCCTGAACAGCTGGCCCTGGGGGGCCATGTTGTGTCCTCTGGCTCTGTGGCCACTCTGCCCATGCACCTGTGGGGTGTCCTGAGGCCTGGAGGGTGTGGTGGGGAGGCCGGTGTCCCAGCTGTAGGCCTGGAAATACCCTTTTCCCCGAGAGTGAATACATCCCCATCCCCATGCTGGTGGTTTTTAATTTGTGGAGTCCCAGGTACAGCTCACCCTGGGTTCACAGGCAATGCTGTCTCACGTTCTCTAACGTCTTTCTCAGTGGAGTTACTGGCATACAAGGTCGAGCAGGAGAAACGTATAGCCAGCGACGTACAGAAAACCCTGAATGAAGAGCAAGAGAAAGCCAGCAGTGTTCGGAAGCTCCTGGTGGTGGAGCAGACCGTCGTCAGAGACTTGAGATCTGAGCTCCACGAGTGTAAACAGGACAATGAGAGGCTGCTGGCCTCCCTCAGTGAGGCGCAGAAGGAGGTCCTCCAGCTGAGGTAGAGGCCCTAACCCAGCTCTGGTGCACCGCATTCCGGCCCCCAGTCCTGTCCACAGACTTTGTCGAGTAACGTGAGGAAGTCACGCAGTTGTCCCCACCCTTCTCTTGGTGTGGAAGTGGAAGAGCGGCCCTCGTGGGCTGCAGTTTGTGCTCGTATTGTGATAGGAGCGCTGGGTGTGCAGGGTGGGGGGCACCAAGCACAGGCACACGTGCGTGTCTGAGGAGGCTGCAGGGTGTGCCCCCAGGCGAGCTCCTGTGACCCGCACGTCCCCCTCTCCGCACGCAGGTCTGTGCTGGACAGTAAGGAGAGCAACCTGAAGGCCGCGCTGCAGGAGCTAGAGTGCGAGCGCGGGAGGGAGCGCGCCCTGCAGAGCCGGCTGGAGGAGGAACAGCTACAGCACCTGCAGAAGGAGGGCCAGAGCTCCAAGACCCTGGAGGTGCCTGGGCAGCGGGGTGGGGGGCAGCTCTCCGCGGGGCCCCTCTCCTGCTCTCCCTGCGGGCACGTGCCGGGCGGCAGGGAGTAACAGCGGCGAAGCCTGGGTCTGGTGCAGCAGCATCTTCGTCTTGACCGACGGTGCTCGTAACCCCCACTGTCTCTGCGTGTTTGGCTCCACGAAGAGGACGCAGCGTCCTCACAGACCAGCTGCACAGAGCACTTCGGCAGCGTGTGTCCAGCCACGTAAATGGCAGTGACCGGCTTCTGTGTACAGTGGCACTTGCATGTGTGAACTGACACGCCATCTGGCCGCTCAGAGGACCGGTGTCCAGCAGGCGATCTGCGCTCCTCAGTCCCAGGGCTGAGCGAAGCGATCTTTCACGCACACGGAGACCGTGGCTCAGCGCAAACAGGATGTTGTCTGAGTGTTCAGGGTGTGGTGGTTGTAAGGGAGGGCGAGTGAACCCAGGACGTGGGTGTGCATTTACTGAGTGCTGCTTCCAAAACGTGGTCCATCCGTGAAGGAGATGGCAGAGTGACCATGGAACTGTTACGTCTGCTTTTACCTGTAGAATGAGGAGGTGCAATTGCTAGCTTGTGGGATTTGAACAGAAATTGGGGCAGGAAAACTGTTTTGACACCTCTCTTGATTTACTTTTTCCCGTCTTTTCCCTGGTATAGGAGTTAAGAATATCTCTGGAGAAGCAGTATGCTCAGAGTAACCGACTGTGTGTTGCACTGAAACATGAGCAGACAGCGAAGGACAACCTTCAGAAGGAGCTGCAGATCGAGGCCTCGCGCTGTGAGGCGCTGCTGGCGCAGGAGCGGGGCCAGCTGTCCCAGCTGCAGCGGAGCCTAGAGGCCGAGAAGGGCCGCTCGCTGGAGCTGGCTGCGGCTCTACGCCACGAGCGGCTCCTGACGGAGCAGCTGAGCCGCGGCACACGGGAGGCCCCGGCACATCACGCTTTGCTGAGGAAGCTGAAGGACGAGAAGTCGCGCGCGGCGGAGCTGCAGGCCAGGCTGGAGCAGGTGCAGCAGCAGCTGGAGGCGGACGTGCAGAAGCGCCGTGCGGAGCTTGAGAGGGAGAAGGAGGTAAGGGCTGCACAGACCGCCGCCGTGGAGCACCCCCAAGCACGGGAGCCGCGGCGTGGTCTGCGGAGAGAGGGGGAGAGTTCTGCTCGGCGGCAGGCGGGATTAGAGCACTTGCACTCGAGGCTGGCCGCGCGGGAAGGACGCAAGGACACGAGGAGGAGAGCGGAGACGGGGCCGGGCCAGGCTGACGTGGAGATGCGGCCGACCGGAGACAAGGAGAAACTGGTGAGAGCACGCCGGCCGTGTCACCACCCAGCAGCCGGCCGTGGGGCTGAGCGCGCCGCGGGGCCATGACCCAGTTCCGCTCCTTTGTCCCACCGGTCTGTGTCCGTCCTCCACCGCCCTCTCGTCACCGCAGCCTTGTGGCAGGTTTCTGTGTTGAGAAGCGGGACTCTCTGACCTCGGTCTTTCTCAGGGTTGTCTTAGATATTCGGGGTCCTTGGGATTCTGGGGGGGTTGCGTTGACTCTGCAGATGGCTTTGGGGAGTTGTCACCTTGATGGTGTTACCTCTGTGGATCATGAAATTGGAAATCTCTCCACATAATTTAGGTCTTTGATTTCTTTCAACGACGTTTTATTGCTTTCAGATGATAAGTGTTGCACTCATTGTTAAATTATCCCCAGGTATTTTATGATTTTTTGATGCTGTTGTGAGTGGGAATTGGCTTCTTAATTTCATTTTCAGATCGTCCCTGGCTGGCATATAGCGATAAGGTTGGTTCATCTTACAACCTTAGACTTACTCGTTATTTTCAGTTTTGTAATGTATTTGTGGTTTCCATGTGTGAGATCATGTCACCTGCACATCAAGTAGGCTTTCTTCTTCCATCCGTGTCCGGGTGACTTCTGCATGCCCTCCTGCCCATCTTGGGAGCCACCGTCTTCCTCCGTCTCAGGGGTCTGTCTCTTCCTGGCTCCTTTGTTGCTGTATTTTCAGCCATGAGCGAGTTTGGATCTACATTTTTGGGGTCTTGGAATCAATGTTTTTGCCCTTTATTCTGTTGACGCTGAGTTTCCCATGATCAGGTTCCATCTGGGGAGCCACCCTTGCGTTCTTGGGCTGAATCCCACTTGACTTCGATGTCGTTTTTCTATATAGTGCTGGGTTCAGTTTGCTAGTTTTTTGTTAAGGGCTTTGCATCTATGTTCATGAGGGACATGGGTCTGTATTTTTCAAGCTGTGGTGGTTCTGATTTTGCTATCCAGATGATTTTTGCCTCACAGGTTGGGAAGTGTTCCTCTTCTATTTTTTGAAGATTTTATTTATTTATGTGACAGAGAGACAGCCAGCGAGAGAGGGAACACAGCAGGGGAGTGGGAGAGGAAGAAGCAGGCTCACAGCGGAAGAGCCTGACGTGGGACTCGATCCCGGATCGCCAGGATCACGCCCTGAGCCGAAGGCAGACGCTTTAACGACTGCGCCACCCAGGCGCCCCCATCCTCTTCTATTTTTTGGATAAAATGTTACTTTTAGATACATTTTATGTCAGTCAGAAACCTTTGTTTCTGAGAAAATGAAATCCTTTGTCTTCATATGGATTAACAGTTGTGTTGCCCTCTTTAAAAATGCTTTTTAAATATTTTTTTTTTAATATTTTTTTAGGGGCACCTGGGTGGCTCAGTTGTTAAGCATCTGCCTTCGGCTCAGGTCATGATCCCAGGTCCTGGGATTGAGCCCCACATCAGGCTCCCTGCTCAGCGGGGAGCCTGCTTCTCCCTCTCTCACTCCCCTTGCTTGTGTTCCCTCTCTTGCTGTCTCTCTCTGTCAAATAAATAATATCTTTTAAAAAAAATTTTTTTAAACACACGTTTTTTTAAAAATTGTGAAAATCCAAATAAGTTTTTAAAAACACACGAAAAGCAGTAGCTTGGTCTTTTCAGTGGTTAGCCTGCCATGAAATATTTGAGAAATGAATATGTGTTTCTAAAAACAAAACTCTAGGGGCGCCTGGGTGGCACAGCGGTTAAGCGTCTGCCTTCGGCTCAGGGCGTGATCCCGGCGTTACGGGATCGAGCCCCACATCAGGCTCCTCTGCTGTGAGCCTGCTTCTTCCTCTCCCACTCCCCCTGCTTGTGTTCCCTCTCTCGCTGGCTGTCTCTATCTCTGTCAAATAAATAAATAAAATCTTTAAAAAAAAAAAATAAATAAAAATAAAAATAAAAATAAAAACAAAACTCTAGATTTCTAAGTGTTACAAAGATAAGTCAGCTCCCAGATGCTATGAAATTAGTTTAGTTTTGGAAGTTCACGTGAGGGATGTGGTCAGTATGTTTGAACAGCGTTGCTGAGGTACAGTTTACGTACCATTGAGTTCACCAACTTAAGTTGTGCACATCGGTGGTTGTCAGTACTCAGAGTCGTGCGCCCCTTGCCACCCCCCGTTAGAACATGTTCATCGCCCCACCTAGAACCCATACCGTTAGCGCTCAGCCCTGGCGACCGCAAGTCTTCTTCCTGTCTGGATTGACCTGTTCTGGACATTTCCTGTAAAGGAATCAGGTGGTGCGTGGCCTCTCCTGTCTGGCTCCTTTCCTGATGTTTTCAATGCATGTGTTATGCTGCGGTACACAGGCTTTGCAGTCATGGTCATGTACTGCGCGCCCGCTCGGGGAGGCGGGGTAGTTTGGACGTGTTGCGGGGAGCGGGTGGTGCGTGGCCTGGAAGCACCCTGTACTGTTTTGTGAAGGAGGGGAGTCACAGCCCAGAGTGGGACTTGCTGACACAGAACCCCTGAGTGTGTTCAGGTTTTGTGCACGTGTGTGTGTGCGTGTGCGCCTGTTTGCCTCTTCTCCCTGGGTGTGTGTGTGTGTGTGTGTGTGCGCGCCTGTTTGCCTCTTCTCCCTGGGTGTGTGTGTGTGTGTGTGTGCGCGCGCGCGTGTGCGCCTGTTTGCCTCTTCTCCCTGGGTGTGTGTGTGCGTGTGTGTGCGTGTGCGCCTGTTTGCCTCTTCTCCCTGGGTGTGTGTGTGTGTGTGTGTGCGCGCGTGTGCGCCTGTTTGCCTCTTCTCCCTGGGTGTGTGTGTGTGTGTGCGCGCGTGTGTGCCTGTTTGCCTCTTCTCCCTGGGTGTGTGTGTGTGTGTGCGTGTGCGCCTGTTTGCCTCTTCTCCCTGGGTGTGTGTGCGCGTGTGCGCCTGTTTGCCTCTTCTCCCTGGGTGTGTGTGTGTGTGTGTGTGCGTGCGCACCTGTTTGCCTCTTCTCCCTGGGGGTGTGTGTGCGTGTGTGTGTGTGTGTGTGTGCGCGTGTGTGCCTGTTTGCCTCTTCTCCCTGGGTGTGTGTGTGTGTGTGCGTGTGCGCCTGTTTGCCTCTTCTCCCTGGGTGTGTGTGCGCGTGTGTGTGTGCGTGCGCGCCTGTTTGCCTCTTCTCCCTGGGTGTGTGTGTGTGTGCGCGTGTGTGCCTGTTTGCCTCTTCTCCCTGGGTGTGTGTGTGTGTGCGCGTGTGTGCCTGTTTGCCTCTTCTCCCTGGGTGTGTGTGTGTGTGCGCGTGTGCGCCTGTTTGCCTCTTCTCCCTGGGTGTGTGTGTGCGTGTGTGTGCGTGTGCGCCTGTTTGCCTCTTCTCCCTGGGGGTGTGTGTGTGTGCGCGTGTGTGTGCGTGTGCGCCTGTTTGCCTCTTCTCCCTGGGGGTGTGTGTGTGTGCGCGTGTGTGCCTGTTTGCCTCTTCTCCCTGGGGGTGTGTGTGTGTGCGCGTGTGTGCCTGTTTGCCTCTTCTCCCTGGGTGTGTGTGTGTGTGCGCGTGTGTGCCTGTTTGCCTCTTCTCCCTGGGTGTGTGTGTGTGTGCGCGTGTGTGCCTGTTTGCCTCTTCTCCCTGGGGGTGTGTGTGTGTGCGCGTGTGTGCCTGTTTGCCTCTTCTCCCTGGGTGTGTGTGTGTGTGTGTGTGTGTGTGCCTGTTTGCCTCTTCTCCCTGGGGGTGTGTGTGTGTGTGTGTGTGCGTGTGCGCCTGTTTGCCTCTTCTCCCTGGGTGTGTGTGCGCGTGTGTGTGCGTGTGTGTGCCTGTTTGCCTCTTCTCCCTGGGTGTGTGTGTGTGTGCGCGTGTGCGCGCGTGTGCGCCTGTTTGCCTCTTCTCCCTGGGGGTGTGTGTGCGTGTGTGTGTGTGTGTGTGCGCGTGTGTGCCTGTTTGCCTCTTCTCCCTGGGTGTGTGTGTGCGCGCGCGCCTGTTTGCCTCTTCTCCCTGGGAAGAGTGTCTCTAGCCTTCATGTGCTTCTTAAGGACTTCCCCCAAACCATCTCTAAAGTTTTCAGCCAAGTGCTTTAACCTTGATTTAAAAAAATTAAATAAAAAGTGTAATGTGATAGCTTAAAACACGTAAAGGAAATGTTTTCCAAGTTAATAAATTGTTCCTCGTGAGCACCCTGGAATGGAGTTTACGCAATGCAGCCCTTCTGGTGTTGTGGTCGCTATAGATGGTTAATTTGTTTTGGATTATGGAATCTTTTTCTGAGCACAGTGTCCTCCCAAGATAGTTGTTTCAGGGTCAATTTCGTCTTTTCTAAACAAAATAAACCTGTAGGTCCCTTGGTACCTTGCTTTCCTAACTGGAGAATAGCTAAGTAATGATCCCCGCACCCTCCCAAGACTGGAGCGTTGGCCGAGATGACGCCAGGAAGGACCCGTGGTCTGTGCTGTGTGGGGCCATGGGGCGGGAGGCTGGGTTCTGGGTATCCCAGGTTCTCCCCGACATGGCGCCTCTGCCTGCCCTTCCTGAGGCCTCCTCGCCTGTGCAAGCTCGTCCAGGTGGCCCTCTTGCATTTATGGCTGCCCAGAGAGGTTTCCACTGGGTGATCCACTCTGTCTCCCTGGTGGGGACGCAGATCCCCACGTTGGGCAGGGAGCTGGTTGCCGTTCCACCGATTTCTCCAGGAGCCCAGCATACGCCCAGCACCCCCGTGGTGAAGGGCATTTCGCATGTGAGGCCGTTTCCACTTCGTGCATGTGCACGTTCTCCTGTGCTTGTCTGTGTCCGTGTGTTGGTGTGTGTATGCATGTGTGCGCCGAGGGTGGAAGCCAGAACGTGGGCCTGTGGAGACTCCTGTTTCGGTGTCCAGCCTCCCCTTCTCACGCTGGTGAAAGCCTGATCGTTCTCAGAAATAAAGATCAGGCCTTCACCACTGATGCTGCGGAGCTTAGTTCTGCCTCTCCGACTCTGCACAGCCCCTGCCCCAGGACCCCATGCCGGACAGGGGCCGCCCGTGGTGATGGCTGGGCTTCAGGCTCCTGCTTTCAAAACAGGCATGTGAAGGACTTTGCTGTTGTTTTGCCGTTGACAACAGCGAGAGTTGGAGCTGCAGCGCCAGCGAGATGAGCACAAGATCCGGCAGCTTCAGCGGACGGTCCAGGCCCTGGAGGCGAAGGAGGCGGCTCGCCAGTCCCCAGAGGCGGAGCGGCTGCTGGAGGAACGGCACAGCCTGGAGAAGGTCCGGCAGCAGCTGCTGTGTGCGGCTGGGCTCCTGACCAGTTTCGTCAGCCAGACGGTGGACAGGTGAGCCCCTCAGGACCGGCTGCTCCCCTGCGATCTGAGCCTCGTGTGTTAGGGCACATGTGGACGTTTGGGGCATGGCCTTGATTTCAGGTCCCCATTTTAATGCAGCAGACTCCGTCTCTCCCGTGTGTTTGATGAATCTGTGGGCAGCACTCTCCTGAAAGACGTTGACAGAATTGTATTTTTTTGCATTCTAATAGGAGAGAAAAATCCAAGTTTCTTTTGAATCTGTTTTCCTCATGCCACTTTGCAGTTACTCACCACCCAGAAGTTCTGGGCCAGATGCCAGGCCCGCGCTGCCTGGGCCTGCTAAGGTTGGGTGGTGCAACATGTCCGCATGGTGTCCGCCTTGCCCACAGCCCTCAGGACCGCTGCTCACACAACCGGGGTGCGCCTCTGTGGTTGCGGGACCGATAGGAGTGTTTCTGCGAACAAAAACATTCATACTTGCCCTCTCCTGTCTGCACAGACACTCCGCAAATACAGTTCTCCCGTCTGCAATTGGGTTAGTTTGTAGAGCAGCGTGATCTCTGAGTGGACCTTCCTTCTGGACAGTGCTTACACCCGACACAGACCCCGGCAGAAGGCAGTGCTCAGGGAGTCTCTGTAGTCTGCGGTCAGTGGCCAGATGTTTCTGGGCCTCACAGACTGTCCGTGCAAGCGCTGCGTCACGTCCTGGCTGGTACTGTCAGTAGGGCGGCTCTGAGCCCCTGCCTTTTGTGGGTAGCATGGCTCAAGGAAGCAGTCATAAGCACGTCCTCCTGGGAGCTGTGTTGGACCCCATTTGTTGTTTCTTCCACGGAGTTCCCAGTGGCCGTGAGTAACTGTCAGTTGGGGTCTGCATAAGCCTTTTCAGTGTCTGTTTATCTTTACAGGACAATAAGCGATTGGACATCATCGAATGAGAAAGCAGTGTCTTCCTTACTGCGCACGTTAGAGGAGCTCAAGTCTGAGCTGAGCACGCCCAGCTCTTCCCAGGTGAGGGGTGGGGCCCCCTGCATGGTTCCTTTTTTACCCCTCCCTGCCACCTCTACTCTCTGACTGCCCACCGTGGGCGAGAACAAGCAGGGGCCTGGGAAAGCCGTGTGACCTTGCCAAGTACTCCGGTTGTGCCCTCTAGTGGGCGCTGGGCTGTGGTGCTCAGGGCAGGTGCCCCCAGGCCCCTGCTGACCCAGCCTGCTCCGTGTACACCTGAGTTGAGAGTCTGAGCCAGAAGTGAAGTCCCGAGGGCCTTCTGGAAAATTCTGACCTCCCTGTCAGCTGCGCCTGAAGGTGTTTAGAAGTCCTGGTTGCTGACACAGGTTCCTGGTAGATGTTCCTTGGCAGTGGTGAAATCCTGCTGTTTATTGTGAAAGCAGCATGTGTGTAGGCAGCACGAGAGCGAACCGAGTGCCTGCGGAGCATGACGGGTCCATGTGGGGCGTGCTGTCCTAGGAGGTAGTGCCTCTGTCAGTGTCTGGAGCCAGCTGTCGGTTGAGTAATACTCTGATTATAGAGATAATGAACTTGTTTTAAGGGACTTGTGTGTTGGGCCCCTCAGGGATGAACACACGGTGTTCCCTGTTCCCTGTGTGTGCTGCTCACAGAGCCGTGAGCCATCAGAATGTGTTCTGTTGCACACTGGCTTTGCTAGTGCAGTCTCGTTCATGGAGGAATGGAAAGAAATGTGAGTTGATGACTTATTCTCTGTCCCATAGATAGACACTCTGCCCAGCCCCACAAGCTCCCACTGAACCCCAAACATGTAAAGTAACCAACAGTAAAAAACACAATAACAAATGTACCTTTTTTTTTTTTAACAAAGATTTTATTTATTTGCGAGAGAGAGCACAAGCAGGGGGAGCAGCAGGCAGACGCAGAGGCAGAAGCAGGCTCCCGCTGAGCAGGGAGCTCAACGCGGGACTGGATCCCAGGACCCTGGGGTCATGCCCTGAGCCGAAGGCAGACATGTCGCCACCGACTGAGCCATCAGGTCCTGCACGTGTATGCCTTTTAACAAACAAATTTGTATACATTTATTTTTGTTTTCTCCTTTCAAGAAAAAAGTGACAGCAGAGCTACAGACCCAGCTGGTGGACGTCCTCCTGAAAGACAATGACTCCCTGACAAAAGCTCTGCGCACAGTCACCCAGGAGAAGGCGGAGCTGTGCCGGGCGGTGTCGCAGCTGGAGAAGTCCCTGAAGCAGCACCTGTTGAAGCGCGGCATGCGGAGTGTACGTAGGTGCTTCCGTGGGGGACCCGGCGTGCAGAGTGTAGTCTGCGTTTCCTTGCGGTTCGCGGCGTGTGGAGTGTAGTCCGCGCTTCTGTGCAGGACCGGCGTGCGGAGTGTAGTCCGTGCTTCCGTGCGGTTCGCGGCGTGTGGAGCGTAGTCCGCGCTTCCCTGCGGGACGCGGGGCGGCACAAACGGGGCTCCCTCTGGGCTGTGCGCTCTGAGCCACCCTGGGGCGCCACAGTAGCTTAGTGCTCCAGCCCCGTGTCTGCGTTCTTCACAGACACGGGCACACACGCGGACGCACGTGCTTCTTGCTGTGAGATAATGTTCCTTACCTGTTTGTGATAGGAAATCTGACTTTTACCTAATTATGTAGTTTGATAGACTTTTTTCCTGGAATGCTTAATTTCTTTTCTATTTAGGTTGTTGTGTTTGTGATTTGATTTGCTCTTTTTACAATGAAAAATTTTTAAGTGATTTTTTAATTTACGTGCAGTAAAAACCTCCTTGTTGGCAGGATGTCATTTGAGGTTTCACGCATGGGTCGACTCGTGATCCCCGTAACCACTGGTGTTAGCAGAACCCGCAGCAGTGGCACTCGCTGTTCTCTGGCCGCCGGCAGGCACGGCCTGGCTGTTCGCCACAGTGCACCGCTTCCGGCTGTCACAGAGGCGGGAGCACACGGTGTGTCCTCCTGGAGGCTCCTCACTTCTTTCCTAAAGCACCTAAGATCCATCCTGGGCTCGTATTGCCGAGCAGCGTTCCGGGCACAGATGTGCCTCAACAGAGTATCTGGGTTGTCTCGTGTGGGATGATGACAGCGGTCCTGGAAGCAGTTGCTCTGGGCTGAATACCGGGAGTGGGGGGGGTCCCCAAGACGTGAGTGTGGAGCCCGCCGTGTGTCCAGCGGCTACACCACTCCTCTTCCGAACTTCAACAAAACATGGGAGTCCTGTTGCTGTGTCTGCACTCTGGGTGCTGGTGGTGCGTTTTCCACCAGCGTGGTGCCAGGTGCCGAGTGGTATCTGTATGTTCTTCAGTGAAGTGTCCTTTAAAGCCCTTGCTCGCTTTTAAAATTGCACTGTTTTCTGATGTTGTTGCGTTCTGAGTTGTTTGTGTGTTGTGGACACGGCTGCATGGTCAGATTGGGGTGTACGCTCTCTCCTCCCAGTCGGTGCCACCTCTCTGGCAAGATGGTAGCCTTTGCAGAACAAACTTTATAAATTTTAATAAAGTCGACTTTTTTGGTGTGGATCCCGTCAGGAGTTTTGTAGTTGTACTTTTTACATTCAGGTCTATGATCCATATTGAGTCAATTTTGTTTTCGGTCTGAGAGTTAGGTCAAGGGTGTTTGTATGCATGTTGATACCCAGTTATCACGGCACACGTTGAAAGATTCTTTTTTTTTCTTTGTACCGATGTCAGAAGTCATTCCACAAACGTGCGTGTATGTCTGGATTCTCTCTTCTGTTCTGCTGACCAGGTAGCATCAGGTAGTGGGAATGCTCCAGTATTTTTTTTCTGTTTTCAAATTATTTGGCTATTCTATTCTAGTTGTTTTGTTTTTGAACATAAATTTTAGAACCTTGCTGGTTGGTTGGTTGGGATGTGGGAGGAACCGGGAGGTACAGGGCCCGGCTGGTTTGGAAAAATGGTCTGGCCATTCTTACCAGCAGTTCCACATAAAAACTTGTGCCTAGACTTTCCTGTCACCATTATTCATTGTTGCCTGAAAGTGGAAATATCCCAAATGTCCATTAATTAATGGACAAGTAAGTAAAATGTGGTATATCCATAAATGGGATTATTTGGCAGTAAAAGGACTAAAAGATTGCTAAGGGCTTCAGTGTGGATGAGCCTGTGTCACCTCGCTGTAGGGTCCTATTTACGTGGCTTGTCCAGAGCCACAGAACCGTTGAGGCAGAAAACAAAGTAATGGTTGCCTGGGGCTGGGGGTGTGGGGGGGGGGGCTGGGGATGATGAAAACATGAATTACAGAGTGGTGATCATTGCATTCTGTGGATTTATTAAAAACCCATTGAATTGTACATTTTCAGAGGATAAATTTTATGATATGTGAATTACATTTCAGTGAGGCTATCGTAAAGGTTTTAGGCAAGGATTGACATCTTGGCTACGCAACTGTAACTGTGAATTTAGCTTCATTGAATCTTCCCATCTGCGAACTTGCGTGTCCTTTCATGTGTTTCGATCTCTTAAATACGTTGTAGCAATCAGCAGTCAGATTCTGAAAACATGTTAGATTGATACCTTAATATTTCATTTTTCAGGGAGCTGTTGTAAAAAGTACTTTTCGAGCTTTTTGTTTTCCATTTGTTCGTGGCTCGTGTATGGAAACACGGCCCATGCTCACAGGTTCACCTTGTGCTGTTTCCCTTGCTAACCTCATTTTTCAACCCGATGAGCCCTTCTGTAGGATTTTCTACGGAGACAATTATATCATCCGTGAATAGCGGTTTATTTTCTTTCCAATGTGAATACCTTTGATTTTTTTTTTCTTGCCTCTCGCACAGGCTGGCGGGGTTCCCAGTCCTAGGGGCAGAGCTTCCATCTGTCAGGTGCTCATGCGAAGGCCCTGGGGCTGAGGAAGTTCCCTTCCGAGTCTTAGTTTGCGAAGGCTTTATCGTGAATGAATGTTTAAATTTGTTACGATTTTTCTACACCTGTTGATAAGATGATGCATTTTTTTCTTGGTTACTTAGCTAACAGGGTGTATTACGTTGATTTTTGGATGTGGACTCTGTGTTGTGGTGCCGGGGAAAGCCCCGGGCAGTCATGGTGTCTTAACTATTTTTACGTATTGTTGGATTCAGTTTGTATTTTGTTGAGCATTTTTGCTTCTGGGTTCATGAGGGATGTTAATCTGGAGGGTTTTTTTGTTTTTGTTTTTGTATTGTCTAGTTTTGGCCTCATAAGTTGGGACACGTTCCCTCCTCTTCTTAATTTCTGGAAGACATTTCCTAGAGCTGGCATTTATTTCTTCCTTAAATATTAATTTAAATTCACCAGTGAAACCACGTGGGCCTAGTCTGGGTCTTTTGGGGGAAGGTTTTTAGTGATGGACTTCATGTTTCTGGTGTTGGTGGAGGCCTCATGAAGGTCATTCAGATCTCCTGGAGCCTTACCGAGCTGCTTCCTCCTTGTCCTTAGTCACCGCGAGGGGGATGTTGACATCTCTAAGTACAATAGTGAATTTGTCTGTTCTCAAGCTCCATCCAGCTTTGCTTGTCTGCTTTGAAGCTCTGTTGGTGGGTAAGGTACCTCTGTACTTGGGAAGTAGGGTCCAACCACTAAGCAGACCCAGGACTTGAGTCCCCTGGTGTGAGAAGTTATAACGGCTCCATGTTTTAATCTTGATGAAAGCTGCCATTAGCACCATTCGCAGCCCTGTCTGCTTCTCTGGGACCTGTCAGAAGCATTTGGAGGTCCCGTGTCGAAGGCGTCCTGTTGTGCCTATGGGACTAAAAGCCCAGTCACTAGTAGAACACTTTTATCCTTTCTATGAAAGTTAATAAGGAAATCAGGAAATAAGTTATTTTACTGAAGATTAATTGACATACAATATGTACTAGTTTCAGGTGTACAACGCGGTGATTTGACGCATCCGTCACGAAACCGTGGCCGCTGGGAGTCTGGCTTCTGTCTGTCACCACACAGAGTTGTCACAGTGTACCTCACTGCTCACTCCGCGGTTTCATCCTAATGACTGGACATTTGCACCTCTTCGTCCCCTTCATCTGTTTTGTCCACCCCTGGCCCTCCTCCCCTCTGACCACCAACCAATTTGTTCTGTGTTTCTGTGAGTCTGTTTTGTTCGTTTGGTTTGGTTTTTTAGATTCCACATATAAGTGAGATGATATGGTATTGGTATTTTTCTGTGACTTTTGACTTCTTTCACTTTGTGTAAGACTGTTGAGGTCCATCTGTGTTGTCAGAAATAGCAAGATTTCATTCTTCTTGAGTGGCTGAGTAATATTTCATTGTGTGTATGAACCGCGTCTTCTGTATCCGTTCATCTGTCGATGGACGGCGGGCTGTCTCCATAGTTGGGCTGTTGTGGATAATGCTGCTGTGAGCATCAGGGTGCTTGTGACCCTTTGAATCTGTATTTTAATTTTCTTTGGGTAAATACCTAGTAGTGCAAGTGCTGGGTCGTGGGGTAGCTCTATGTTTAACTTTTTGAGGAACCTCCATACTGTTTTCCAGAGTGGCTGCACCCGCTTGCGTTCCCACCAACAGTGCACGAGGCTCCCCTTTCTCCACATCCTCGCCAACATCTGTCGAGTCCTGACCTGTTTTTAGCCGTTCTGACAGGTGTGAGGTGGGATCCCATCGTGGTTTGGATCTGCGTTTCCCTGATGCCGAGCAGTGTTGAGCATTTTTTCAGGTGTCTATGGGCTTTTGTATGTATTTTTTGGACAAATATCCACGTTTTCTGCTCATCGGGTTGTTTTTATACTGAGTTGTATACGAGTTTTTTTAGTGTATTTTGGATGCTCATTCCCTATTGGATATATTATTTGTTTTGTTAATGGTTTACTGTTTAAAAGCTTTTTAGTTTGATATAGTCTAACTTGTTAATTTTTGCTTTCATTGGAGGAAATAAATATTGAATTATTTTTAAAGTTTTTATTTATTCGAGAGAGGGAGCACAAATGGGGGAAAGGCAGAGGGAGGGGGAGAAGCGGACTCCACACTAAGCAGGGAGCCTGACGTGGGGCTGGATCCCAGGACTCTGATGAGATCACGACCTGAGCTGAAGGTAGATCCTTAACCAACTGAACCACCCAGGTACGCCTGAAAAGTAAATATTTGTAATGAGTAAATCACAGGCCGAGAGTGAATTGGAACATTTTCTCCTTCGTGTCCAAGATAACTTTGATTCCTAGAGAGTCTCTTTCCACAAATGACCAGGCTGTGTTTTAGGACCATGAAAACAAACATCTAGTCTTTTTCTCCTTCCTCATCGGGGTTCTATGAGAGCCCTTCCACAGGGTCACCTCTGTCACAGGCTTCTCCTGTGCCCTGGAGCTGGGGGCTGGTGTGACCAGGCTGACTTTGATTCCTGTTCCAAACTGCAGGATGGAGGTCACCGTGCATGTGGCCCAAGTGCCTGGAGCTCCCTCTGGTCATCCGGTGTGGCAGCCACTTTGCGTCCTCACTGTGAGACCCTCCTCTGTAAATGGGTCCCCACTGGAGCTCTGGGCGTGCTCCACACACCATGGTATCCAGGCCACGCTGCATATGTTTGGGTGTGCTGCCTGGTCATGACAGCTGCTCAGCGTCCGCGGTGCCCACACGGGGCCCCTGCTGAGGTTTCCAGGTGTGCGATTTCTTGGTGCTTCGGTAGAACTGGGGACTCAGACCTGTTAGGAGTTAGCATTTCTAGGACCAGAGACTGTGTCCAACAGGCGTATTGCTTTGAATTCGGTGTTCTTTCACAAGTATTTGGGGTTTGTTTTTAATAAAAACATACCTTTTGTGCAGTCATATTTCAGTAGTTGGTACGCAGTAACCACCCGTGAGTTAATCATCTGACGATACCACATAACAGCTCGGGCATCTGAAAAGATGCCAAAGATGGACCCAGGATGGCCCATGTCGTGGGATTTGGGAGACGTGCTCCAAGTCGCCTCCTACCCGGAGCGTCGGGGAGCAGCCAAGGAAGAAACGAGCTGTGTGAACATGACCCCGACCCTGGGGTAGAGGTGCTGACTCTGCCCTCGGCCGTTTTTCTCACGGTGATCTTCTGTCGGAGCAGCTGTGTGGACGATGTCATCTGTGGTTTGTTACAGAGGCCGGACAAGTCTGTGTGGAAGGAGGATGGGACGGTTTTGCAGAGCTCAGCGCGACAGCCAGGCCCAGCACTGCCCGCAGCAGTCGCACGCGAGGAGGGAAACACCTGCAGCGTGCAAGTAAGGCCAGCCCTGAGGGCCACGCTGGGCGTGTACAGTGTCATCCACTTGTGCCCTTGATCTATGTGTAAGACTTTCTGTTTCTAGGGAGGTCGGGGTAGCTCAGTCGGTTAAGTGTCCCAACTCCTGATTTCGGCTCAGGTGTCGTGATCTCAGGGTCCTGGAATTGAGCCTCATGTTAGGCTGTGTGCTCAGCAGGGAGTTTGTTTGGGATTCTCTCTTCCTCTCCCCTTGCCTCCCCCCTGCATGCTCACTCACGCTCTCTTTAAAAAAAGGGTGGGGGAATTTTGTAATTCTGGAGCAGCTCAAGGTTCACAGCGGAATTGAGGGGAAGGTGCAGAGAGTTCCCACATATTTCTTGTCCCCCAGTGTTGACAACCCTCACCTGAGTGAGCCCGCACTGACAGGTCGTCATCACCCAGAGTCCACAGGGTTCGCTCTCGGTGGGGTGTGTTCTGTGGGCCTGACAGATGTGTAACAGTTGGTACTTTTAAAAACCCTGGTTTGTTCATTGTAGCCATGAAAGCATTCTCGTGATGGTGGGGTTCTTCTTTGCCTGAGCATAGCTGCCAACACGTGTGCCCACCCAGTATGTCTGTTTGCAGTAGGGAGACATTGAGACATCACAGAGAAGAGCAGTTAAAGTGAATACGCTTCCATTTGAAACCTGCTGTTATTCTGTACAAATATCTTGTGTCTATGCTCACAAGTTAAGGGTGTCAGGCTTGGAATCATATTAGGTAACAGTCTCCACAGCCTGAAAACACCCAGACTGGGGATTCGTTGGTCATTGTGTTTGCCCGTGGGGTACGAGCTCTGAGCCCTCTCTTGAGAGAAAAATGTGTGTTAGAATATTAGGATATAAGGGTACTCCTCTGTGTATGGCTTCAGGGGTTTCCCACAACCCCCGAGATGTCCTGAGGGCCTAGCGACGAGACCCCGTCCCACCCCGGGTGTGCACCTCACCTAGTGGTCAGATTCATGGGGCCTTTAGGGGGTCTCCTCTGAGGCTTGGAAAGGATGTCTGGTCTGCCTTTTGTCAAACTCTGCCCAGCAGGGCTGTCCCTGGGGACAGATGTCATGCAGGGCTTACTTCTGTAACAATTTGCTGAAGGAAGAAACAGTCTGGTTCTTTTTAGTTTAATTTTTTTTAAGATATACTTTTTTTTTTAAGATTTTATTTATTTATTTATTTGACAGAGATAGAGACAGCCAGTGAGGAGGGAACACAAGCAGGGGGAGTGGGAGAGGGAGAAGCAGGCTCCCCGCTGAACAGGGAGCCCGATGCAGGACTTGATCCCAGAACCCTGGGATCATGGCCTGAGCCAAAGGCAGACGCTTAACGACTGAGCCACCCAGGCGCCTCTAAGATATACTTATTTATTTAAGTCCTCTCTACACCCCATGTGGGGCTCGAACTCATGACCCTGAGATCCAGAGTTGCACACTTCACTGACTGAGCCGGCCAGGTGCCCCTGTCTGGTTCTTTATAAAGCACAACAGTAGAAACGTGCTATACGTCTGTCAGCAAGATGTCTTTGTTTCATGATTGTTTGACTTTTTTTTTCCCCTTTCAGATAGAGAAATTGTACCTGCATTATTTGAGAGCAGAAAGCTTCAGAAAAGCTCTGATTTATCAAAAGAAGTATCTTTTACTATTGATTGGTGGATTCCAGGACTCTGAACAAGAAACACTCTCCATGATCGCTCATTTGGGAGTATTTCCTTCCAAAGCAGATAAGAAAATTACCACATCTCGCCCTTTTACGAAGTTTCGGACTGCCGTCAGGGTGGTAATCGCAATATTAAGGTAGCGCTGAGGCCCGTGCCGCCACCACGTCTTTGTGGGCAGGAGGCATGCTGGGTATTTGGGCTTGTCTCACTCTACCATGACGCTCTCCTCTGAGTGACACTTGCCTTCAAGAGACCATGTTGTGCAGAACTGTCACCCACCTTAGTTTCAGAAGGTGCCTTTTTCTCACAAAACAATGCCTTGCCCTCGACAGCCCTGGTGTCCGGATTCCTTCTGATGACAGGCACATCTGTCGGAGTTTGAAACTGCATTTCATGGCTTCACATTTCGTTTGCCTGTATTTTAGTGAAATGTGTGCTCCATGAAAGGGGCCAGGTCCACCAGAGCATGGGAGCCATGCGGGGTGGTGGCCGTGTGTGGTGTTCTCATCCTGGCTACGAGCCCACTCCCTGGGGGAGGGCAGGGCATGCGGGTCCCGCCAGTCCCAGGCACCGCTCAGTGTCCCAGGTGTTGTTGACACAGGGTGTCGTTTTGGGGGCAGGTATGTGAGACTGGTATGAATGGGAATTTTGACCCGTTCAGAATTAAGAGTGATGAAAATCCATTTTATGTTATAATTTTAAGATTTGCCAAATTTCCACAAATGTTTGTCTGGTCCAGCAGAGGTGGGAGGCTGCTTGGCCTCCTTGCTCTCCGGCTCTTGGCCCTCAGCCTCAGGGCACTTCATCCCCTCATCTCTGAGTTCGACCACAGACTGCCCACCCATCACCTATCTGTCTGTCCATCCATCCATCCTTCATGTTTGGAGAGAATGCCCTGTGCCAGGAAGCCTGCCAGATGCAATGTGGGGCAGGTGACCAGGCCCAGGCCCTGCCTTCAGCCTTCCTGTCAAGGGGCAGAGCATTTTCAGCAGCTGTGGTTTTGGTGAGAATCAGAACGTGTCTTCCAGGAGGATGCACGGTCAGAGAGGCAGCGGTGCTTAGAAGGAGCAGCTGGCAGGAAGGCTGTCTCTGAAGGGCGTCCACTAAGCCATGGAGGGGCTGTCCCAGGAGGGGCCAGGGAGCCCTGCATCACTGCACTCTGGGCACCGACCTCTGGCGCTCCTCACCCTGACACCCCCACTCCCTGTCTGACCAAGAACACCAAGGACAAGGGCCTCTGTCTTGCTCCTTTTATCCTGAGCCGTCTAGTGGCGGTAGGGAGCAGGTATTGCAGACTTTCAGAACTGGGGTCTGTGAGACCCCGGGCTGGTGGGCATCAGGGTGGCACCGTGGCCAGAAAGGTGCTGGCGGCATGGGCACCAAGGTCACCGCAGACAGTGGGGTCCCACCCGCGTTTGATTCCAGGTGTCGGTCATGTCTGGATTTTCAGTTCTTTCCTCACAACTGTTTTGCTCTGGTTTCCAATGTTTTGTGTCCTTTGTTTTCTTTGTAGATTACGTTTCTTGGTTAAGAAGTGGCAAGAGGTAGATCGGAAAGGAGCCATTGTGCCAGGCCGAGCGCCCCGTCCAGGTGGGCCCAGTGGGAGCCCAGTAAAGCACACAGGAAACCCGTACATTCAGCTAGTGGGGCCATCAGTGAGGCAAGGTGGCTTCTGATGGAAGGTGGTTGCAATGTTGGGAAGCGCAGGGAAGACCATTTAACGGTTGAAACAAGGTAGAAGTGCTAAAGATACAGGTGAATAACTCAGGCTTAATAAAAGGTTCGCTTCAGGGCTACATCTCTCCTTTGGGAGCTCCACTGCCTGGGCTGGCCGCCCAAGAGCAGGCCTTCCATGGGGCTCTGCCCCAAGTGTAAACGTGTGCAGAGAACTCCCCACTCACAGCGGGACGCGGCCCCTGGTCCTGCAGGGGCTTCAGGTGCCTGGAGGGGAGACAGACCCTCAGCAGCTGGGCTTCCCCGGCCACCAATTGTTACTTGGGCCTTCAGGTATTTAGGAGAGTTTGTTCCCACACCAGGTACACCTGGTGGTCTCAGGGTTCTGTTTCTCACTCCTCCAGAGCCCCCTCCTCAAAGCCAGGGGGAAGCGTGGGGGGGTGAGTGGTGGGTGGAGAGCACCCCGCTGGCTCTGCGAGTTCACAGAGCGCTCCCCTGGGGGCGCTGCCCCTGTGGATGCTGGGGTCAGGTCAGACCTGCAGGGGCAGAATACAGGTGATCAAAACTCAGGTTTTCTCTAGAGCTTTTTAAAACATAAGCTTTATAAATTGAGTATTTAAAAAATGTTTTGAAATTGCCATGCAGACTCTTAAAAGTTTATAAACTTTAAATTTTGGTAGAGGGGCCTTCCTACTAAAAGACACTCATCTCTATTCCTAATCCCTTTGTTGTTCAATGGCTGTGGGGGAAGGATTCCTGGTGCCACGGCAGCAGCCTCCACCCAAAACCAGCACATCCCCACCAACCCGGGATGCGTCCTCCAGCCACGCCGGGGACCATGTGCCCAAGGCCTCCCCACGCGGGAGGGAAAGGTGAGTATGCGTCCAGACTGCGCTTCCTCCATGGACGGGCCAGACTGCGCTTACTCCATGGACGGGCCAGACTGCGCTTCCTCCATGGACGGGCCAGACTGCGCTTCCTCCATGGACGGGCCAGACTGCGCTTCCTCCGTAGACGGGCCTGCAGGCAAGCCGCTGTGCATGGGGCTGTCTCCAGCCGCTGGGCGCCTACCCAGACGTGCGCGTGGGCTTGACCGACTTGATCTCTTTTCTATGGGATTTGGGTGTTTCGCACACATGGTGTCATCTCTCTACTTACTACTCAGTTGGCAGTTGAAATCCACAGGTTACTTGTGGGGGAAAAAGCCCCTTTCGGCGAAAACAGCGAGAGACCTTGTGGCTGGATGGTAGAATGCAAGTTTGTTTCAACATTGCAGTGATCGGGGTTCAGCGGGCTGAGCCGTGGCTGTGCAGATTGGCAAGCCCAAGGCCGCGGTGGGAGGAGGGGGTGTGGCTGTGGCTGCGGCTTCTGATCCGGGTATTATCGTGAAAGACAGGCCTGGGGTTTCATTTCTGCAGAGTGAACCATGTGAACACCCCACTCACACGCCGGATGAGGGGCTCTGGTTACAAGTCATTTATTTTGCTCTCTCAACCATGATTTTTCCAAGATTTGTAACACAGCGAAGTCAGTTTGTGTCTTTGCGGGTGTTTGTCTACACGTCCAGAGTCTTCTCTTTCTCCGAGCGTGCTTTCCAAAGCGTGCTCTGCCCTTAGGGTGGCAGCACTGTCCTCCACAGGTGCTACTGACTGGATGGGAGGACGCACAGGCGTGTGCGCCTTCATGCCTTGCCCTGGTTGGCGGTGGCATCTCTGTGCACACCGCACTTCTGAGCACGACGGTCTCTGGGGTCCTGACCAGAGAGGCCGTACGTACGCACAGGCGCAGACGTGCACTCCAGCTCAGTGTGCGGCTGACTTTTGATCTCCTGCGCTGATGATGTCCTGCCGACGTGTGGGATTCCTCAGGGAGATGTATTTTGGAAGTTCTGGCTTTGGCCTGGCCTCAAGCAAGACAGGGACTACACATGAGTCCCTGGGGGCCCGGAGGCCCAGCTCTCTGGGGAAGGCAGAGATTCTTGGTCCGGTGGCTAGGGCACCCGGTGTCTGGGTGGTGATGGTTTTCAGAAGAGTCTGTAGCAGCCAAGGCCTCTTTTATGTGGATGGTGCAAGGATGAGTCAGGCACGTGCCTACCCTGAAGAGAAAATGAAGAACACGGAGCAGAGGACCTGGAGGAAGCGTGCTGCGTAGACTGGATCGGGCGGGTTGTGCCCCAAGTGACGAGGGCAGTTTGGGGTGATCAAGGAAAGGTCAGTGGGTAGTTGGGTCACCCTCAGGGCACTGCGGGGGGGGGGGGGGAGTCTGAGGGAAAGAGCTGCGTAATCTAGTTGGGGTAACGCACTTATACTTGAAGATTTCATGAATTAAGTAACATTGTTGGGGCACCTGGGTGGCTCAGTCGGTTAAATGTCTGACTCTTGACTTCTGCTCAGGTCATGATCTCAGGGTCGTGAGATTGAGCCCAGCATCGGATTCCATGCTCAGTACGGAGTCTGCTGGAGATTCTCCCTCTCCCTCTGCCCCTCCCCTGGTGTGCCCGCCCTCATGCGTGAATGCACTCTTTCTCTCTTGAATAAATAAACCTTTTTAAATAAATAATGTGCAATAATTTTTTCTCATTTTAACTCTGAGACATTTTATAGAAGTTGGTTTTTGTTTTTAAAGATTTTATGTATTTGAGAGAGTGAGTGAGCATGAGAGAGTATGAGCAGAGGGAGAAGCAGACTCCCCCCTGAGCAGGGAGCCCGATGCGGGACTCGATCCCAGGACCCCGGGACCATGACTTGAGTCGAAGGCAGACGCTTAACCAACTGAGCCACCCAGGCATTCCTAGAAGTTGGTTTTTTAAGCATTCGTACCACCTTTTAAAAAAATGCCTTAGTTCTGGGGCTCCTGGGTGGCTCAGTGGGTGGAGTGTGTGACTCTTGATCTCAGGGTCATGAGCTTGAGCCTCAAGTTGGGCGTAGAGATAGCATGCACACGTATATACATACACGCACCCACAAATACACACACTTTACTTTTTATTATGTGGTGGAGAAAGGATCTGAAGGAAATGACCGTCTGGCTCACCCTGTACCCCACCGCCTGTCCGCGTGCTGGCTGCGTTCACCATCCGTTGACTTTCACTCTTTGTTTGTTTGAAGATCCACTCCATCCCCAAATGCAAGATCAGAAAGATCCCTGACAGCCTCTCAAGACCCTGAGCATTCCCTGACGGAATATATCCATCATTTAGAAATGATCCAGCAAAGACTGGGAGGGGCGCCTCCAGGTAACAGAGTTCTTCTTCGTTTTTTCCAATAATACACACAAGGAACGTAAAATAACATAGCAACGCCTGTAGCATTCGGCTGAGTCCGTGGTGTTCGTTTCAGTCTTCGTAATCAGCCGTCATCAGCAGCATCAGAAGGACCAGCATGAGTGAAGGTGCCTCGGACGTGTGGACAGTGTCCTTAGCAGGAAGCGTGGGGACCACTTGCTTCATCCCTCGCTGGGTCCTCAGTTCCCTCCCCTCACACACACACACGGCACAAAGATCATGGTCCAGCCAGCACGGTCTGGGGTTTCTTTACCATCATACTTTAAACCGTTGTATACCTTAATTGTCATTTTTACCAGAAATGAGATTAATTCAGTGGCACTGTTTCAAAATTTTGAAATTCTTCTTAAAAGACACACAAAGACTTCTAATGTCTTTTTTGTTTTTTTAGATTTTATTTTATGTCATTTTTATTTATTTTTAGATTCCGCTTCAAAGAAATCCTGCCGCCAGAAGATTAAACAATGAATAAAATCCTTGTGGCTCTTACCTATGACAATTCTATTTGAGGAAAAGATATACTTTTTCCCTTTTTCCAAGGAAGGCTCGTGGCATGGCGTGGCGTGGCGTACAGTCAGTGCCCGGTCTCTGCGTGTGCCTGAGATGCCAGCCCGAGTGCCGTTCATTGAGTGTTCTCATCGTTGTGCAATGCTACCAAGCCAGATGGAGCATCCTCTCTGTGACTTCCATGTGTTTCAGCCCCTTACCTTCATAAGGTGACGTGCGCACTCGTGAGTGACAGGCGCCTGCCCTGCTTGCCTCCAGGAAGTGAGCAGAGACTGGCTTCCTATTGTTTATTTTCTTAGAGTGTACAGATGGGAACTTGGTTTAAAGACAAAAACACATCAAAATCAAAAAGAATAAAATCACACTATTTTATTTGTGAACGGCCCTTGTGTTGTTTTTTTAGCTTTATCCAATTTGCTTTATCGTTAGCAAAAAGCCAAAACAGACTTAGAATTTAAGTTGAATTGTACGTCAAAGTTTTCGGTGGAACACAAAGACCTCTTTGCCTGGTAAAGACAGAAAGATAGCCACTTGCCTCGGTCTTTCTCGGTTTCTTAGTATTTGCGTGTGGTTTTAGACCTTTGAACGTCACGTTTATTCTGCTGGGTATAGGTTTTAATATAAAACACCTTTTTCCAAATGCCTGCTTTCCATGGTAGATTTTCCTTGTAGCCTACAACACTGGCGCACGTGCATTCTCTGTGTATCAGCCGACAGGACTGTCCTCTCTACCTGTTCCGCCGAGCTGTGCGCTCCGCGGCTTCCTGTCACTAAGGCGGGATTGTCACCAGCCCCAGGGGCAGGAGCCCAGGCAGTGTCTCTTCAGTTTTGCATCCAGAAGGAGAGTAACTGTGGTAGGTTACCAAATACTGAATAAATAAATACCCACGTGGGATGGCTCATATGGAGCCACCAGCAGAAGTGACCATCACACCAGCTCAGTACCCACGAGAGTTAATCATTATCGCCCTGCCCTCCATGGAGGAACCACAGGTCATCCCCTCAGGTGAGGGAACATTCTTGTTTATGGAAAAGTGCTGGCTCATTAGTAGGCAGGGTCGATCCAGTTAGAGAACCGCCGTTCTGCAGCCCAGGGGTCCTCCACTGAGGTCCTCAAAGCACCGTACGTGGGGCTTGGAGCGGTGGCCCGGCATTCGGGTCTGGCCGTGGTGCTGTGTGGACTGCACAGAGTCCCTGGTGGCCGCGCTCTTGGCCTGGAGGAGGAGGAACAAATTGCATGAGACCGTGAGGAAGAAGATACCGTGTAAGCGGCTCACCCAGTCTCATCAGCTTGAGCACACCGATGGGAAAACAAACGTGGGGCCTGTTCTCTCAGAGACAGAACCCAGGGCAATGGTGAAGCTTAGTCCTAAGTTGAGGGACAGCAGCTGTGAAGATAGTGTTGGGGGTCACTGGGGGTACCCCTGAATCTGTGCTGGATAATAGGTTTTAAGGGAGTTGTTAATTGTAAATCTTGGGTGTGCTGGTGTGCTGACAGGTAACAGAGTGCTGCTTTCTTAGGCTGTGTACGCAGAATTATTAAGAATAAGGAGCGAGGGGCGCCTGGGTGGCACAGCGGTTAAGCGTCTGCCTTCGGCTCAGGGCGTGATCCCGGCGTTGTGGGATCAAGCCCCACATCAGGCTCCTCCGCTATGAGCCTGCTTCTTCCTCTCCTACTCCCCCTGCTTGTGTTCCCTCTCTCGCTGGCTGTCTCTATCTCTGTCGAATAAATAAATAAAATCTTTAAAAAAAAAAAAAAGAATAAGGAGTGAAATCAGGGAAATACAAATCCAAACCACACTGAGATCCCACCTCACACCTGTCAGAATGGCTAAAATTAACAAGTCAGGAAACAGATGTTGGTGAGGATGCGGAGAAAGGGGAGCCCTCGTGCACTGCTGGTGGGAATGCAAGCTGGTGCAGCCACTCTGGAAAACAGTAGGGAGGGTCCTCAAAAAGTTGGAAATAGAGCTCCCCTACGACCCAGCAATTGCACTACTAGGTATTTACCCCAAAGATACACATGGAGTGATCCGAAGGGGCACCTGCACCCCAGTGTTCACAGCAGCAACGTCCACAACAGCCAAACTGTGGAAAGAGCCCAGACGTCCATCCACAGCTGAATGAATAAAGATGTGGTATAATTATATACGATGGAATATTACTCAGTCATCAGAAAGGATGAAATCTTGCCATTTGCAGCGGCGTGGATGGAACTAGAGGGGATTATGCTAAGTGAAATAAATCAATCAGAGAAAGACAATTATATGATTTTACTCATATGTGGAACTTAAGAAACAGCATAGAGGATCACAGGGGAAGGGAGAGAAAACTGAATGGGAAGTCATCAGAGGGGGAGAAAAACCATGAGAGACTCTTACCTCCAGGGAACAAACTGAGGGTTGCTGGAGGGGAGGGGAACGTGGGTGATGGGCACGAAGGAGGGCACGGGATGTGATGGGCACTGGGTGTTACATGCAACTGACGAATCACTGACCTCTACCTCTGAAACTAATGATACATTATATGTTAAAGGAATTTAAATTAAAAATTTTTAAATTAAAAATTAAAAATGAGCCACATCATACTTTGAAATGGTTCTATGGTCAGAAAAATACATATATACACTTAAATATGTATTAAGTAAACATGGCAAAATCTTTGTTGAATCTAGTTCATATCGTGAGCCTGTGGCTGTGTGAAAATTTTCATGAGGAAAGATGACAGATACATCATGACCAACCGGAGCCTGAGCCAGGACGCCTCCATCTAGTAACAGGGTCCTGTCTGAGTCTGAGCCTGGGCAGGGAAACTGCAACCACTCCAGGTGCCCAAAGAAAGGGACTTAATGCAAGGATCTGATTGTTCTGTCGGTGCGGGAGCCCGGCCCGAAGCTGCTGGCCTGGGGGCTGCAAGGTCGATGGAGTTGTCACAGGGACCCAGGCACAGGGTTCCTCCAGCAGGACCCAGGCCACACAGGAGACGCGTCAGCTGCCAGGGATGCCACGTGCAGCACCGTCAGAAGGAGAGAAATGTCCCTCCTTGCCCTCCTGTCCACCAAGACTGGATTAGGGAGCCTGGGACGGTCCTTGCGCAGGGCAGGCAGGGGAGACTCGATGTGAAGGCTCTGGGGCAGCACCCCCCACCCCTCTGGTTCTCACGCCTCACCCGCAGTTACTGACCGAGACCTGACGTGGCGCGCCTGCCTGACCTGAGGGGCGTGTTGTGGGGTGCTCTGAGCCTCTCCACAGCGCACACGGCCTTGCTCTCCGGGGGAAACCGACTTCTCCTCTTGGGCGGGGTCAGCCCTTCATGACTTTGTGCAGCTGACGCACTGCAGCTCCTCACACAGAGTGGGGGCTGGAGGGGGCGGGAGCCCGCCACCTCCCTGTTCTGTATGGAGTTGCAAGGCCCTACCTGCTTGGCATCCATCCCCTCTTCCATCGCCTGGGCCTTGGTTCCTGGCCCTCAGCCAGCACCTCGGCTGGTTGGGTGACCTCAGCTTCCCTTCCAGAAAGATTTGAGACCTTAATAGTCTTGGTCTTAGAAGACTTCCCTTGTTTTCTCCTCTTAGAGTTGAGCTTGAAAGTACTGAGTACCAAGAGGTGCCTAGTGAATGTGCTAGGTTGCAGGTCGATTTCCCTGTCCTCCTGCATGGTAGTCACCCAGTTGCCTCATGGCGGTTGGAGTCCGTCACACCGGCCAGTACAGTAACTCTGTCCCTGCTGATCCAGGGGACAGTCTCCGCTGCTTGTTCAAAGGGGCCATTGTCATCTGGGGGAAGCAGTCCTCTCTTGGGACGGCAGAGCCCAGAGTCCTAGATTGGGAAGCAGAAACTCCTCGGGAGTCGTCTGGCATGACAGGACCAGGGGCCATGCCTGTCTCACCTATAGGCCTCCAGGCTGACGCGTCCCAGCTGCGGGAGGAACGGCTCGGTGAGTGTCTTGGCAGGCGGGCCTGCCCACCATCTGCTGGGTGAGCTACTCCAGGTGATGGAAGCTACTAGTAACATCAGGGAGTGCCACGCCTGCTGTGAGAAGAGTGATGGAGAATAAGAATTTGGGAGGTCCACAAACGAGCTTTGGCAGGAAAAGCAAATCCGTGTCCAACGTAGAAGCGGACAGAGGCACGGGGACAACGGAGCAGGAGAAATTTCACGCAGTTCACTTTTGTACACCTGACCTGCTCGAGTCTTGTCCTGTCCGTTTTTAGCGCGTCTCCAGCACAGCTGAGTGTCCCGTGGGTCCGTTCAGTTCTGACACTACCTGGAGTCGGCACAACTCAGTCCCACAGACTGCCCCACCTTAGACACTAGCCGTAAGCGGGGTCCCCGGGCCACCCACACTTCTGCCTGGCCAACTACACAAACGGGTGTTTCCACAACCTCTCCCCTCAGGTTTGGGGATTGGCTGGAACGACTAGAATGCGGGAAGCGCTGCATGTTTGGTATGAAGGACGCAGCTCAGGAGCGGCCCAGTGGAAGCGTGGCACAGGGCAGGGTTGGGGGCAGGGCACGGAGCTGCTGTGCCGTCTGCGGGCAGGCCACCTGCCTCTCAGCAGGGGTTCCCCGCCCCGGAAGGCCCCAGACCTTGCTCAGGGCTGTAGCGGGGCTTCATGGTGTAGTCGTGATTATCTGGCACATGATCGAAGTGGATGCCCAGCCCCCATCCCGAAGCTCTCTAGGGACCCCACTGTGAGTCCACGCAGTGAAAAACTCCGGTGCGCTCAAGGGGGGCTCCTTACAACGAGAGGACGCTCCTACCGGGAAATTCCAAGGGTTTTAGGAGCCAGGAACCAGCGGCGAAGACCAGATACATATTTTTTCATTACACCTCAGATGCATAGCCCTTCAGGTGACAAGGGTCCCACTGCACCCGGCTTTCCTCGCGGCGTGGTAGGCAGGCAGCGCCCCGTGCGCGACGCGCTGTGCGGGCTGTGTGTCGCTTGGGCGGGCGGGCGTTTGGGCTCTGCCAGGATCCAGGCATAAGTCTGGTGTTTCTCAATGGAAACGCTCTGCTTCGAGACCCTGGTGGTCCGCCCTGATGGGCCTCTAACGTGGAGCGCTGTCCGGCCTCCCGCACTGGGGGCGCTGAGGGCCAGAGCCACAGGTCTTCAGTGCTGGTCTCCCGGGAAGCTCACGGCCCGTGGCTTCCCCAGTGTGCAGGCTGGAGCGGCACAGCCAAGCATGGTTGTGACCCAGTCCAGACATGCCGTCCCTAGTTGTGGGCCGTGCGAAGTGTAGCTACTTGCCTCTGATACTGGAAGGGACACCATGCTTCTCCGCACACTGCTCGCCTCCCAGAGCTTTCCATGGGGCCTTCCTCACAGCCACCACATATCCTGCTACTTTCTGTTCACTAGGACCTGTTACTAGGATGTCTTTAATGCGATAGACCAGAGTCCTGTGGTGTCTAAACAATCAAAGACCCTAAAATAAGATTGTGACGGGCACTGCCGAACTCATTGTCTGATTGTCTTTTGTGACTGGTATTGAGGAAAAAGTGATGGGGGCCTGAATAGAAACCTCTCATCAGGGGCTGTAGCTCCTGGACCCTTGTCAAGAGTGTGACCTCAGTGGAGAACAGGCCTGCTGTGGGAGGAGATGGCCTGAACAAGTCACGGAACAGAGTGACCAGCACCCACCGAGGACTGGACACAGTGTTGTCTTAGCTCCGGCCGCGGTAACAAAATACCATAAACCGTGTGGTTTGCGGACGACAACAAAAACGCACTTCTCACGGCTGTGGAGGCTGGCGGTCCAAGATGAGCGTGCCTGCGTGGTGGGGCTCTGGCGAGGCCTCCCCAGGGAACACACTGCTCACTGTGACTTGTGTCTTCACGTGCAGGAGGCTTGAGAGGGAAGCAACCCGCGTGACTCGTAAAGCTCCGATCCCACTCACGAACACTTCACCCTCGTGACCCCCTGGAACCCGTGACCTCCCAAAGCTTCCTCCCACCATCTAATACCATCGTGTTGGAAGACACACAAAACTGGGTCTGAACAGATCCAAACCACCCAGGTGAGCGGAGCTGAGTCTTTTAGCGCCCTGCCTCCCGCAGTGGTCTGTGGTCTCCTGGGAAGTTCCCTGTGGCCAGTTGACAGAACAGGAAAGAACAGGTGTGTTCTGCAGGTGGCATCAGCCAGGAGTGGACAGTTGCCACTCTGCAACCAGGCTCAGGGGTGGATTTGGGAAGATTTCCATTTGGCTTCTGCCACTTTGCAATGCCTGAGTTGCCAAGAGCGGATGCCAGTGCCGAGACGTGATACGGTGGCGTGGCTCCTCCCGTCACAGAGGAGGCGGTGATGTGTCACCCGAGGCTAGACACGTATCGCAGGTGTGAATCTGGCTTCCCTGCCTGCGGTACATCCGTCAGCACCAGCCTCCGTGGACTTACAGAACATCCCGCCCCCGGCTGCCGCTCTGCACAGCACCGGCTCCGGGCGCCAGGCTGCGCTCAGGCACTGACGGTGCAGGGGGACCTCACGCTCCTACAACCACCGGTCTTACCGTTGTTGGGGGAGGTCATCGAGAGGGTGTGACTGCCAGCTGACCCGCGAGCTGGAACTGGGCAATCCACCGGACGCTCCTCACTCCCTCCCCTGTCCTTGGAATGTGTGCTCTGCCTCTTTGTTCCCATTGTGGGTGCTGTTCCAAGGACATAGCCTTGTTGAGTCCATCTGGATCAAGTATATGACTGAATCCAGCTAAGGCCTCTATATACACTTTTAACTGGCGGGCGGGCGTGGAGATCTACCTGTCCTATGGCTGCCCAAGACAGGCCTCATAAGGAAGCTCCCTTGCTTCTTATACCTGCCACCTACCAATTTGGAGTGGTTGGCCTCATCCTTTGCCCCCTTCTCTTCTGGGTATCTATATACAGGGGCCAGTTTGGGAACTAACACACGTGTCCCAGCAGCTGGGAACCGTTGCCTTGACCGAAGAGTGGAGTGGCCACTGAAGGCTCTCCAGCACCAGCTTGGAGACGCATCTTACAAGCCTGAGGGAATGTCTCGAGTCGTGTGTGCCTTAAGCCGACAGCACCTGTATCTCGTGACCTCCCCTACAGCCAGACCACGGGGATCCATGAATCCAGAGGCAGACCCCTTCGTTACGTGTGCAAGTTGAATTCCTTAGGTTTCTTTTTTTTTTCTAATGTATTTTTATTTTTATATTTTATTTAATTAAATGTTAAGTACTCTCTGTATTCAACGTGGCGCGTGAACTCACAGCCCCGGGATCAGGAGTTGCACGTGCTACTGACTGAGCCAGCCTACTTTTTACTTTTTGATGGAATAAAATGTTCTTAGCTTATGCTTTTATTTTTAATGCATTCTTTTTATGAATAATTTATTAATTTTTTATAATAATTTTTTATTATATTATGTTAGTCACCATACAGTACATCCCTAGTTTTTGATGTGAAGTTCCATGATTGATTACTTGCATATCTAATGCACTCCTACTAAAAATTTTTATTTTACTTTTTAAAATTTTTACTTATTTTTTACTTTTTTTATTAAGTAGGCTCCATGGCCAAATTGGGGCTTGAACTCATGACCTCAGGATCAAGAGTCACATGATTTACCAACTGAGCCAGCCAGGTGTCTGCCTATTTATTTATTTATTTATTTTAAAGATTTTATTTTTAAGTAATCTTTACACCCCAAACTCACAACCCCAAGATCAAGAGCCACAGACTCCACTGACTGAGCCAGCCAGGTGCCCCCCATATTTTTATTTTTCACTGAAGTAAGGTTGACACGGACCGTGGTATCAGTTTTAGGTGTATGACATAGTGATTCAACAATTCTGTACACTATCACCATGGTAAGTGTCACCATTGTCATCACACAACAGTCGTCCAGTATCACCGACTGTATTCCCCATGACTCCCTCGTCAGTGGACGTGTGTGCCCCTTCAGCTCCGTCTTCTCCGCACCCCACCCCCTCCCATCTGATGTCATCGGTTCTTGTGTTTACGAGTCGGTTTCTCTTGTCTCTTGTTTTGTTCTTTAGGTCCCACATGTAAGTGGACTCCTACGGTACTTGTCTCTTCTCTGACCAGCTTATGTTACTTAGCGGAAGACCCTCTAGCTCCATCCACGTTGTAGCGAATGGCCAGATTTCACTCCTTTTTAATGGCCAAGTAATATTCCACTGTAGACGTTTACCACATCTTCGCTGTCCATTCATCCATCGATGGACGCTGGGCTGCTTCCGTGTCTTGGCTGCTGTAGACACTGCTGCAGTGAACATAGGAGTGCAGATATTGTTTCAATTTAGTGTTTTAATTCTTTAGTTTCTGAATCACAGTTAAGCAAAAGAGTACGAAGACGGACTCACACGGATCACCGGGGTTCCACATATTCTTCCCCATCGTGTAATGTAAGAGCGGTCATACCTTCTCCACTGCCAAGACAGTGACGACCCCTTTTGCCTGCTGCTTCCTAGATGCACTTTCCAGACCTCCATAGTTGGCACTGCAGTGAGACAGTTGATATGTTCCCTGGTGAGTGTCCTTTTTGGGGACCAGGACCTCTCCCCCTGCAGTCTGAGCTTGGGAAGACAAGAAGCACAGAGTTCCACAGTGAACCATTGGAGGCAATGGTAAGTGGGACCACTCCTGTTTCCACCCCTTGGATTTCAGCTCCTGTATTCCTCCTACTGGGAACACAGTGCTATATGAAGCTCTGAATGGCACCCCGTCTTTGCAGAGTATTAATTCCAACTTTGGCACTTCGGCTGTGCCTGTGCCTGGCTGTCCCAGTGCTCTGTCAGGCAGCAGATCCTGTGCTCACTGCACGTCTGCCGCATAAGGTGCAGTCCTGCACCTCCTTTGCTGTAAGTGAATCCCGTCTCATATGATGCCATACGGGAGCCTGTGCCAGTGGAACAGACACTCGTAAGCCCTTGCTGGCTGATATTTGTGGGCAGGAAGGCCAAACTGATATATAGAATATGAATCTATGCCTGTGAAAATGAACTGCTGGCTCTCCCCGTATGGAAGAGTTCCAACGCAGTAAAGTTGGTTGATCGACCTCCTCAACGTAAGGAGCCCTACTGCGAGCTCAGCATCGGTCTTTTGCTGGCAGATTGGACATTCCGTGGCAGCTCGTGGCGAGATCAGCTTTGGTCAGAGAACTCACACTGCTGGGCCCGGGAATAGCCTCCACTCTAACACCTTGTCCTTGTGCCCATCATGCCAGTACTAGGGTTGCCAGGGAGAACTGCTGTCCAACGTCAGCTGGATGAGGCATTCTGTCTACTTGCCTGTTTAATGCTTCTTTCATGGATGCTCCCTGGGCAGTCACATTTTATACAAAGGCCACGACACTTGGTGCCTGTTCCAGTAAGTCAACCCTCATGCTTCTATCACAGACCTCTGTGTCCCCAGCTTCTAATTATTTTTGTTCCAGTCCCCGACCAATCACCCAGGTCATCCAACACTGCCCATGAGTCCATATATATTCTCACCTTGCTCGTTACATTAAAAACAAAAGATTAATGACTAAGAGCTTTGCTTTTTGGGAGGATATATGCTTACCATTGTCCTACATGCTGTCCATTTTCATTTTGAGCTCATGTATCAAACCAACCCCTTTACGACCCAAGCTCAAGACGTTTGCTCCTTTGTCAATTGGTCATAAAGGTTCCCGTATGTGGTAGGCATGGAATGATGGGGTGGCTCTGAGAGAACCGCTGTGGATGCCGTGTGGGTCTGGGCTGCCTGTTCTGCACTCACTTGCAGACTGCACACGCTCCTGCTGAGTCGTGAGTGTCCTCTTCCATCTCATGACGGATGGTTGCTGGGCCCAGCTGACTTGACGGCCGCATCAGTTTGGTAGCCCATCTCATAATAGGCAATTTTGGCTGCATGGTGACTTGAGTGTCCCAAGGTCAGGTGTTCCATCTCTATCAAAGCACAGTAGCAAACCAGGATATTTTTCCCCCAGAAGATGTGTAAATTCTCTGCTCCAAGTGGTATGGCAGAACTTCGAGGTCCTGAAGTGTGAACCTCCTACTGGGACCTACCAGAAACTCCACATTGGGTCATTCCCCACCACCAATAACCACCAATACCACGTGCTAGACCATATGACTCAGGCAGCAGAGCCTGACCTATAATGGCCTCCATTAGTTACCTGCCCCCCCCTTATGGGGCACTCCAACAGGATACCACGATGATGATCCAAGTATGTAGACATCAAAGCTCTGGGCTCTTCTCAAAGCTGACAGTTCTCCAAATCACTCAATATTTGAGTCAGAGCTGGATTCCTAGGTGTGGAGCTTGCTGCTTCCAGGACAGAAGAGATCCAACAATATCTTGCTTTCTAGTTATTGCAGGTGCCGGATGCAATTGTTTTCTTCTACTTTTGGAAAGTGCCCTGTGGGCACTTCTGACCACTGGATCCCTAAAAATATTGTGGATGTAGCAGGTCCCTGAATATTCATAGGGTTTATTATTTCCTCTCTGGAGATCTGTATCTTACCAAGGTCTCCAGCATCTTCCCCTGTTGCTCAACTGGCTGATGAACATGTTGTTATTGATGTAATGGGACGATGCAATTGTCAACATAGCCTTCAGGCAAAACCGTGTATTTGCTCCACGTGTTCCACAATCTTGGGGCCGACATCAGCTGTCAGACGTGCGAGTAAATGAGTAACCGAGCGAGGTGACCCTTGTTGTTTTAAGCCACGAAGTGTGTAGTGATTTGTTATACAGCGCTAGATACACCACCATGCTAGCAGCCATCCCTCTAACAAGTTTACACCCAGTCTTTGTGCAGGTCCTAAATCCCATATCTTAGAAGATTGCTTATAAGCCAATAAACTCTTCTTCCCAATTTTATTTCATTATTTTATGTTTTTAAATTTATTTAAATTCAACTAATTAACATTTAGCATATTATTGGTTTCAGAGGTAGAGTTCAGGGACTCGTCGTTGTGTATAACATCCAGGGCTCATCACACCCCGTGCCCTCCTTAGTGCCCATCATCCACTTACCCCGTCCCCCCACCCACCTCCTCCATCAGCCCTCAGTTTGTTTCCTAGAGTTAAGAATCTCTTATGGTTTGTCTCCCTCTCTGATTTCTTCTTGTTTTATTTTTCCCTCCCTTCCTCTATGATCTCCTGTTTTGTTTCTTACATTCCACATATGAGTGAGATCATATGATAATTGTCTTTCTCTGATTAGTATAATACTCTCTAGCTCCATACACATCATTGCAAATGGTAAGATTTCATTTTTTGATGTCTGAGTAATATTCCATTGTATATATGAACCACATCTTTATCCGTTCATTTGTCGATGGACAGCTGGGCTCTTCCCACAGTTTGGCTGCTGTGGACGTTGCTGCTGTGAACATTGGGGTGCAGGTGCCCCTTCAGATCGCTATGTTTGTCTTCTACCAATTTCACATCAAAGCTCCCTTCCAATTTTTGCAAGGGTCATGCTGATGAATTAAAGGTGCTGGGGACCACCACTCATTAAACACACTCATAATCCAGCCCCACACAAATTTTCCCAGTTCCTGGAAGTATATGTTGGCTGCTCTTACAGCTTGTTATGGGTTGAATTGTATCCCCACCTCCTCTCAGAAAAGATGTTGAAGTACTAACCCTAAGTAACTGTGAATATGACCTTATTTGGAAACAGGGTCTTTGCAGATGATCCAGTTTGGAGAAATTCATTAGGGCGGGTTCTAATTCAATATCACTGGTGTCCTTTTAAGTAGGGGAAATTTGGACGCAGAAATGGACACACGTGTAGGAGAAAAGCCATGTGAATATGAAGGCATAGATCGGTGCGATGCACCCACAAGCCAAGGAATACCAGACCTTGCCGGCAGACCGCCAGAAGCTGGGACAGAGGAATGACAGCCTCTCGCAGTCCTCAGCAGGACCCAGACGTGCTGTCATCTTTTTTCTTTTTCAAGTTTACTTTTTTAGTAATCTCTACCCCCAATGTGGGGCTCTAGAATCGCATGCCCCTCGGACGGCACCAGCCAGGTGCCCCATGCCGTCCTCTTGTCCTGACTTCTGGCCTCCAGAGGCCGATTCCTGGTAGGCTTTCCTGTTTGTGGCACTTTGTTAGTGAAGGTCTAGCAAACGAATACACAGTTCCTTTGAGGGAGAGGGGATTATAGTTCCCTTTCCATCTCATGTTTCCAGCTAAATTATGCCCAAAAAATAACTGTGATTCTATGCTTGGTGTCCAGTAGGTGGGGAAGGAGGGCTGGCTAAATAGCCACGTGGGTAGGCTGGGGAGTCAAAGCCTTTGTGAGGGTATCTAGCCAGATACCAGATACCTCCAAGCCATGTCGTGGCCCCAGATTTCCCAACCAGCTTCCCAAACTTAGCATAACAGGACTGCCTTGGTTGGGTGTTTACCATCTTTGACGTATTAATCCCTGGGCCTGGCCCTTGTCTTTATCATCTCAGTGTGGGAGATGGTTTCTTTATATGCAACCAAACAGGCTCCATGGCTTTCAATTGTCTGTTATTAGCCATCAGCTATCCTTTGTTTTTTTTTTTTTAATTTTTATTTATTTTTAAAGATTTTTATTTATTCATTTGACAGAGAGAGAGCGCGCACAAGCAGGGGGAGCAGCAGAGGTAGAAGGAGAAGCAGGCTCCCTGCACAGCAGGGACCCCAATGCGGGGCTCCATCCCAGGACCCTGGGATCGTGATCTGAAACGAAGACAGACGCTTAAGAGACTGAGCCACCAGGCACTCCTGTTTTTCTTTTTATTTATTTTATTTTTTTAAGTAGGCTCCACGCTGGCCCCAGTGCGGGCCTTGAACTCACGACCCTGAGACTGTGACCTGAGCTGAGATCAAGAGTGGGGCGCTCAAACGACTAAGCCACCCAGGTGCCCGTTGTTTTTCTTTCTTTCTTTCTTTTAAGATTTTATTTATTTATTTGAGAGAGAGACAGCCAGCGAGAGAGGGAACACAAGCAGGGGGAGTGGGAGAGGAAGAAGCAGGTGCCCAGCGGAAGAGCCTGACGTGGGGCTCCATCCCAGAACGCAGGGATCACGCCCTGAGCCGAAGGCAGACGCCTAACCGCTGCGCCACCCAGGCGCCCCACCCCCGCGTTGTTTTTCTTAAGAGTATCAGTAGTCCTAAGGAGCAGCTGCCCAATTCCATGATCCTTCTTGATTGCTACTGTAAGGTGGAAAAGTCACCCCCTTAGTGTATTCCGTTTCCCTTCACAGGTTCACCCTCCAGCTTCAAAGCTAGTGGGAAATGAACAGACCACCACAGGGGCTGTGAGGGATTTGGCCCGTCTCCTCCCTTGCTTTCTCAGACCACTCCTGGTAGCAAGTGTTGCAGGATGGCTTCTCCGCAAGCAGATGCTGAGATGGAGTTTGGGGTATACGACCTGTGAGAGGAAGCAGAAGGAAGCTGGACTGGGCAGAGGACACAGAAGTGTGGGGGGTGGTGCTGCAGAGCTCTGGCCAGTCTGGTGTGCTCTGGGGCGGGTACTGCTCATCAGAGGTGCTCCGTGTTGGATCCAGATCTCTATACTCCATTCAGTCACCAGCTGTACACTGCTCCAGGGAGGATACGACCTTGGGCACAGCCACTCCAAGCCTCCCTTGCACACGTCCCCTTAGTATTTGGGGGCCGGCTCCTTCAGGTGCACCCTGCAGACACACTTCCCCTTTCCGGATTCCTGGGCCTCCCAGTTCAGCTCCAGCAAGCTCCCAGCCTCCTCATGGGTTGGTGCTCCCCTATGCCTGTCCTCCCACTTCCTACGATCACCTCATGGTCTGAAATGGCCGCTGGAGCTCATTCCTGGTCAATATCATACCTTCTGCTGCGGTTGAGAAAGTAAAGGAGTTAACACGTATGAAAGCCGGGGACAAATGTCTGGCTCACAGGGGGACCCATGTAGGTCTCTGCCAATATTCCAGCAGGTATTATTCCAGCAGGTATTCAAAGTGCGCAGAGGGTGTCCAGCAAGGCTACTGGGAATCGGCGGAAAGCGCCTAGAGCCGCTGAACGGAACACTTGAACTAATGGGCTGTGGTCATCCCACCGGCCAGTGGCTGGGCAGGCCCGTGGACCCCAGACCCCAAGCCGGGAGGGCGGACAGTGCCGAACCCCGCCGGTGCTCCGGCCCAAGCAGCGAGCTGGTCCAGGAGCCCAGCTCACCTGCCCGCCGCTCCCAGTGGGACTCCGCAGGGCACTCCCCGCATCCTCGGGGCCAATGGCAGCGAGCCTTCGGTGTTGCTGGGCGGGCCGGGCGCTCCAAGCCCGGCCCACGACCCGCCGCGCACGCGCACTCTCCTCCCGCCCTTCCCGCCGCACACGCGCAGTCCGTGTAGGGCCAGCCGGGAGATCGGGAGCGCGCGGGGTGGCGGCGGAGCCCGCGCTCGTGCCCGCGCCCGCGCCCGTGCCCGCGCCCGCGCCCGCGCCGGTGCGAAGCCGCTCCGGCCGCGCCCGTATCCCGCCGCTTCAGCTCCCCGCCGCGCAGATGCGGGTCGCGGGGCTGAGGGGAGCGAGGTAACCTTCGCCCGCCGCCGCCGCCGCCGCTGCCGCCCGACCCTGGTCCGGCCGGGACCGCGGCCCCAGCCCCTCCCGGGCGTGTTCCGGCCTGGTCGTCCGCGGGGCGCGGCCAGAGCGGGCCATGGCCGACCGCGGGTGTCCGCTGGAGGCGGTGCCGCTGCCCGCCGAGGTGCGGGAGAGCCTGGCCGAGCTGGAGCTGGAGCTGTCGGAAGGTGAGCGGCCCGGATCCCACCCGGCCCTCACCCCGGACCCCGGGACCCCGGGACCCCGCCCGGCCGTGACCCTGGGACCCCAGACCCCGGCCCGGTCGTGACCCTGGGACCCCAGACCCCGGCCCGTACCCCTGCCCAGCCCTCATCCGGGACCCCAGCCCGAACCCCCGCCCGGCCCGGACACCGGGACCCCGGATTCCGCCCGGCCCTTCGCTCCAGACCCTGGCCTGGACCCCCGCCTGGCCCTCACTCCGGCCCCGGGACCCCAGGTCCCGGCCCTCACCACAGACCCCGGGACCCTGGAGCCCGGCCCTCATCCCGGACCCCCACCCGGCCCTCACTCCGGACCCCAGACCCCGGCCCGGCCCTCATCCCGGACCCCAGATCCGGCCCGGACCCCCACCTGGCCCTCACCTGGAGATCTGGAAACGCCCCCCCCCCCCCCCCTTGCGCTGCCAGCCTTTGGGTTCCCGGTGGGGTCACCGAGCTCTGCGGTTTGACTGGGTGGTTTGGCCTCGAGCACGTGAGTCTCGATGTGGAATGACCATTTTTGTCCAAGTAGTAAGACAGCGTTTGTCCGAGCTTCAGGCTGCAGGTCTGCGCTTCCTGACGGTGGCTGTACCCAGGACCTGTGAGCCCACCTCTAGCCTGTGTGTCCCGTGCCCACCCCCCATTACAGGGTTGTAACAGCACCTGCCTGTCTGCGTCCTTCAGGCTAAAAGAACATATGCAAAGCACTGAACACTTAGAATGAGGTTGTTGCCCCATTTCTGGAATTTTTAAAATTAAAAAAAAGTTCAATGAATGGTTATTTGTTAAAAGTAGACTGGAGTAATTGCACTTCAGAGGTGGGTGGCTTGGCATCAAGAATGATCTGTTCCCAAGACTTGGGTCCCGCTGTTCTGTTTGGATTCATTGCAGAGTAAGTTCTTGCCCAGTTATCAGGGCAGCCAGTGGCCTTTGAGGAAACACATCTAAATGTTTAATTCTGTTTTTGAAACTTAAATCCATTTTCAGTTTTTAGAATCCGTTTTCTCAGAGTCCAGTTATTCTTTAAGTTTCAGGTTGAGAAGTGGGCTCAGGTTGGGGCTGTGAGTTTTTGGAAGAACTGTCTAAGTAAGTATGTGCTTGCTTGGACTTACTCATTTAATCCTCGCCAAACTGAGTGGAAGGCACGGTTGTTTCCTTTGTTTTACAGATAATCCAGCATCTACTTGCAGCTGCTTTGAATTCAACATTGAAATTTTTTAAAGTTTATGATATATGGCACTTTTTTTTTAATGGAAGTGCAATAAGAAGTGGGTGGATTTGAGAATTCTTTGTGATCAGATGCTCTTGAGAAGTCTGAAAAACTCAAATTAGGAATGATTGTGACAGGAAGTACTGTCCCGAATTTGTTACAGTTCTTCAACAAGGGAAAATCACGTAGACGCAGACTTTACCCATCTCAGATATGTTTTTGCAGATGGCTCCTAATTTCTGCTCCAGTGTATTTCTTATTCCCTCAATTCTTGTTGTTTTGTGGTTGTGTGGTTGAGCGCTTTCTGGGAGTTGACAGATGAGTTGGACCCTTTCCTCAAAGAACTTCATAATTTGTATGACGGAACAAGTGCTTCAGTGAAAACAACGCTGTCTCTTGCCTCCGTGTGTGCTGTCCTCATTTTAGATGTGTGTGGAGGAGGTAGAGATGAGGAAGGGTGTAGGTTCGATGGGAGTGGAGGGAACTGGACAGCTAGCTTAGGCCGGGAAGGGTGTGAACAGAGCCGTAAGAAAGGACAGAGTGCATTGCACCGGGGAGGCAGGAGCCCTGGCCTGTGTCCCAGCTTCTAGACTCGCCTGACACCTTTCGTTTGGCCCAAATAGGTCAGTGATTATTCAGGCACAGTCACACTTGGCCCTGCTCCCAGGGTGTTCCCAATCCTTTGGTGCTGGCTTTTTCAGTTTGCGTTGTGGTTGTGTTGATGCAGGGCCTCCCTGTGGACGTGGAGATGCTTTGTGATAGGGACCGCGTCTTAGGCTGACCTTCGGCGTCTTGGCGCAGCGGCTGGCTTCCGGTGCGCGCCCCCGAACTTCCGTTGGATGACAGCAGCTCTGAGCTTGGGTTTGGTCGGTGTCAGAGGGGGTGAACGGCAGCCGTGTGGACACCCCGTAGTTCTTGTAGAGATTCAGTCAGAGTACGCGAACGTGCCTTGAAACTGGTAAGGTGTTTTGTTTCTATAATTCAAGGAAGGTGTTATTAATGAAGCACAGTCCTGAAGCAACCAAGTTAGTCTTGTTGTCATCATCTTTAAATTTTGATCAAGTAGAAATAGGAAGTGGGACTCTTGGTCCTGTGCTTCCCCTCCCCCGACGGTGTGTGGAGGGGATCAACTTCTAGTTCAGAATAAAGTAATGTCAAAATAGGGTGACTTCACAGTGCCCACGTTTGTCTGGATGAGAACTTGCATAAAATCTAGCGTTTACACCGCGCTAGGCAGGTGAGGGGGAAGAGGAACTTAACAGACAAAATGCTGCCCACGTGGAGACTGGTAGTATTAGATACCTGGATAATCTGGAAAATCCTGCACAACTTCCTTTGGCCCGTATACCAGTAGTGACTAGTTGAAAGTGTGGCCCTGCCTTTATTCATAACTCACGTGTGGCCTTGTTCTCCAGCACCCTCACTGGATTGTCGTCATTAACCACTGTAATTGGGGTCAGCCCTTGGCAGAGGGCGGGGGGAGAGTTCTGGTCTTAGAATACACTGATTTTTTCCTATAGGGCAGGTTTGTTGGCTTTAGTTATGGATTCCCAAGAGGGATATAAGGCACAACTCTGGTCTTGACCCCTAACTTTCCCGGCTCTTTCATCCTTCCTAGGATCTCCTTCAAATTAAGATGAGGATGAAAGGTGGAGCTATGCAGAACCCCACTCTTCTTAGACACCCCCCAGCCCCGTGCCATGAGCACACACAGAATTCATACATACGGCTCCTCAAAGCATATGAGAGTGTTCGTGGATGAAAATGAGGTTATTAGACGTGTAACTTTGACTTTAAAAAAGAATTAATTCACAAACACTGGTGCTTTAGGTAACTGTTACAGTGTCAAATTACCTTCTAAACCCCTCACCGCTCCTGTCGGTACTGTGCAGTGTCTCGGGGCTGGTGGCGCTAAGCCGTTTCAGAAACCTGGATGGTGGGGTCAGGTTAGTCTTTGTGGAATGGCCTGCAGTGGTTTAGAAAGGAAATTCCTACACAACCAACTGCATTTGTTCCACTCCTGTTTCTTTATTCCTCTTCTGGTTAATAGGTCTATTTCAAAGCTTTACCTTTAGTCTGTTTCGTGTTTTATTGCATTTTGTTAATGCAGGGGCCTCAGCCTGGATGCAGGCAAACAAAAAGGGGAAAAGCTCTGCAGGCGTAGAGGAAGGGACTTCTTCACAAAGCTTTTCTCCGTGCTAAATGTCTTTCATGTCTGTAATTAGTGATATAATTCTCAGTTTTCAAAACGGTAGCCTAACATTGCCTTTACGTCACTAAACATGTGTGCTCCCTAAATATTTTGTGGTATATTAAAATTCTCATGTCCACAGATTCTTTTCAGCCATCAAAGCCCAGCCCAGATGCTTCTTATTTTGAGCCTTTCCTGAGCATGTCTGATGTGGCTACTTTCTTGGAAGTCTTATCACACTTGCTGCCGCCTTTGGGATTCTTGCCAGTTTTGGTTTGTTGTATCTGTTATTTGTATACTTTCGTGCGTTCAGTGATTGTTAAGTGCCCACTGGGTACTAGCTAATGTTTTAGCTGTCAAAGGTCAGGGTTAGCTCTGTTTCTCCATTGATCAGCTTTGCACACTGTTTTATTAAAAAGTAATACAGATACAGGGGCAGAGAAGTGAAACAGTTAAAAGGAAATGTGGGGTAGAGTGAGTGAGTGAGTGTGTGCGAGTGTGTGTGGTGTTCCCCCCCCCCCCCGACCCCGCCAGGTGTTCTCTGGTGTCCATTTCCTGGGTTTCCTTCCAGAAGTAATCTGCCAGTGTGATTCCTCTGGGGGTCCCTGAGACCTTTTCTGGGCGCCTGTGAAGGAAACGAAAATGTCATTTCTGTTTTCGTGTTTGTACTGGTGGTGGAGAAGCAATGCTGGTACCTTAGTCAAGGCCGGCCTGATGGTACTGACGGTCATTGTGTTCCTCGCCGACGCCCTGCTCGGCAGCAAAAAAGGTACCACTTTCACTTAAATGTACCCGTCCTTGATGAAGCAATAAAAATTAACTTTCTTAAATCTCAACCCTTGAATACCCATCTTTTTAATAGTCCGTGTGAGGAAATGGGAAGTGCCACAGAGAGCGCCAGGGCCTGTGGTGAGGAACAGCACTTGGGCATCTTGAGTTGCAAAGTGAATGAGCCACTTTTGTTGCAGAATGCCATGTTTACTGGAAAAGTGGGTGTTGGACAAACTGCAGTTACCAAGACTTGGATATCTGGTGGACATTTTCTGGAACATAAATGAACGAGAACAGCTGTCAGAATTTACGGTCATGATAATATTTGTACTTTAGAGCAAAATTTAAAATTTTATGAAGCTTATCTGCACCATGAGCCTGACAGCCTCTCATAACTTAAATACTTTTTTTGATAAGATTAATGTCAGTTTTTGATATTATATAATGAAATGTGTCAACATTAGGAAGATCTGCATAATTCTGTGAACCAGTATTTTGTAAATACCAGTGTATCGTGTTACAAATTTGTGCACAGGTGAAAAGGTATAGACCATTGGGTTGTGACACAACCGTACGAGAAGCTCACTGGTTTTAGACCCCACACTGCAGCTATTCCGTGAAAAACTACCACCGGCCTAGTTGGGGTGGTGTGGTATCGAGGACTGTGCACAATGATCTGTAAAGGCTACTGACACACTCCGCCCTTGTCCAACATCCGTCTGTTGGATTCACCTTGTAGACTTCACACAAAGCCGCAGATTGCAACAGGTTGGATGCTGAAGCAGGTAAGAGAATCCACCCAGTTGTTGTCTACGAAGCCAGTTAGTAAAGAGACTTGTTAAAGTAAAATCACACCTGTACTCGCCGAATGTTTTTGGCTTTGGGAATCTATTCTTTTTTATTAAAATGTAGGTATGTTAATATGGTTTATTATAAACTAATTTGAATGAATTAAATATTTAAAAAATTTCACTGTTTTAGTTTCTAATATGGTAAATGTTGACTGATATAACACACACAGACAAAAGCTCTTCGGGGGCCTCAGTAATTTTTAAGAGCGTGAAGGGGTCCTGAGTCCAAATCCTTTAAGAAGTGCTAGTCCTTGCAACTCTAACAGAACTTTTAAGGAAATACCCAAATGTCGTTGTATATTTCTTTATACTTTTTGTAACAAATTTCTTAGCTGTTACTGGCATAGTAAGGATTTCTGTTTATATTTGTAAAGATAATCAGATGTTTCAATTTATAAAACGTGTTTGAAAATTTCTGAAAATTACCTTACTAATTGCTTGTGTGTCCCACTTCACATGATTCAGGAATATTCCCTTTAGAATTTTTTTGTAGTGAATCATCCTAGCACAGTTGTCTCCTTCCAAAATTTTTTTTTCTTTACAGAATTTTGATTTATATATTTTTAAGAGAGTATCAATACTGTAATTTCAGTTTTAATATCCTAACCCTTTGCACATACAGGTCACTGCCAACTATTCTGTACTGTTGAATTCCTGCCTTTGTTTAAACTTCACTTTCTCTTTGAAGTTCTGCCTTCCTCTGAGAAGCACCCCGTTTCTCCGGTGAGGTGCCTGCTGCTCGTGTCCCTGTAGTGCTCACTGTATCCCTCCTGTAGGATTTATCACACGGTTGTACGGCTTCGTTTGCTTGCTTTGCTACTTCCTAGGGAACACTTCAAGAGGGAGTTTTAAACTGTTCTTCGTGTCCTCAGCACCTAGAATATTTTAGGCATTTTAATGAGTGATTGTTTAATTAATAAAAGAGTAAAAACTACACATGGTGTTTATTTTCAGTTTTTTAAAACTTTTATTATTTCTTTAAGTAATCTCTATGCCCAACGTGGGGCTCGAAATCATGACCCCAAGATCAAGAGTCGCACGCTCCACCGTCCGAGCCATCCAGGCACCCCTATTTTCAGTTGTAAATCAAGAATCATCTGTGCTTGTTTGAATACTTAGCTTTATTGGTAATGGTTTTTCAGACTCAGTGAAGCCATTCATCAGCAGGACAGACCTGGGTCTTAGGGGGCCATTGATTCGGGATTTGGTTTGGTTGCTTAGACTACCGGGAAGAAACTACCAGTGTAGTCCCTGCTGGTGAGGAGCTGAAGTCTCAAGTGCCATCTAGAAGGCTGTTCCGGGCCCCGAGGTGGCCGTGATCCACCCGTGGCCTCCCCTCTGGGCTGTGGGTCCACGCCACCTTCACGCTGAGCCCACACTTCTGTTGCAGGAATACAAAGGCAGGCTTGGTCCTGGGAGCCTGTGGCTCCTGCTGGGGACTTTGGCTCAAGGACCCATGCTGGCCTCAAACTTTCTTAGAGCTGCATGGTGTCTAAGGCTTTTCCTGCCCAACCTGTCTTCCTTTCCTCTGCCTCTACGAGGGATCACCTGCATCGTGTCAGCTCTCCAGCCTCCTGCTTGCCCCCCCCCAACCCGTTCCCCTTCACAGGCATTTCTCTCCTAGGTCTCTTGCATGTCTGTGCTGTCTTAGCATCTGCTTCTCAGAGGCCCTAAACTGCCATACGGGCTCTCTGGTTTAGGCCCAGGTTGAAAGGCTGCTTTGTCTGGTGGTGTGGGTGTAAGTGTCTGTCTCCCTTATCAGTGGTCTGCACTTGGACATTGTGTCTGGCACATAGTTGTTGGTCCGTGGGTATCGAATTGAATTTTTCCCTCTCTCGAGACCCTCTTGCCTGTGGCTGACTCTGGTTTAGCTCTCCGTAGCGACACTTCATGAGAGCTGGGGCCAAACCCGCCTTGCTCTTTCCTATGTCCCTGCCACCAGAGTCGTTGGCGTGTCATCCACGTCCACTGACCTCTGTCCATCCAGGCTCTGCTGAAAAGAAAGACAACAACTGGGACTTAGGGAAGTGGTTTTAGACTGGTGGTCAGAATACCCCAGGCAGGTGAATTAAGTTACAAGAGCCTTCCATATGATTGGGGAGGGAGCATCCCAACCAGGTGGGTTAGCTGAGCATGGTGACTCAGGTGATGAGAAGGGGGGCGGGTTGTAGGAGGCAGGCCAGAAAGGCGGCCTGAGCCTGGGCCCAGCCTGGTGGATCTCCTGGTTCCTACTTTAAGTGCCATGAGGGATCACTGGAACTTATGCTGCTTTGATGGTGTCTGTCCTTGAGACTCATCGCTGCTGTGTCAAGAATGGATTGCAAGGAGGCAAGAGTGAACTGGGTTCAGATCACTTAGGAGGCAGGCGCTGCTGGGCGAGAAATGGTAGCTGTTGGGGGGCAAGACGCTGAAGGGCCTGAAGGAGGAACAGGGAGGATTGGCTGATAGCCTGGGTGCGGGTGGGGAGGGCAGCAGGGAGTCAAGACGTGGCTACTAGGCTTTGGTGTGAGGTGCTGCGTGCACGCATAGCGAGGAGATGGGGAAGAGGAGGGTGACTGGATTTGAGGGAACGCCCACTTGCTCATTTATTCAAGGAAGAACTGGTCTGAACGCGGTCACTGTGATGATGGTGATACCAGCTAGTTGGCTTGATTGTGTTGCTATTTCAGGATGACTTTGAGGAACGCCTCCACTCCTGTGGACAGGACGTGTTTATTAAATGCTTCATTCAGGTAACGGGTACCGTGAATATCACTCATTTGCTATCCTGATGCTTATAACACCTTCCCTGTTAGTTTAATAGGCGTTTGTGCCTAACCTGATTCCTGGCTACTAATTAAAAGCTAGTTGTATCAGGGATTGACTAGTGGTACTTACAGCTGACCTCCCGCATAGGACTCCTAGCACTTCCTCCTTTCCTTTAGGAGTATCTGCTGTAAGGAGGCACCTCCATAGAGTGTCGTCCCGTGTCTGTCTCCTGCACTCCACAGTTGTAAGGGCCTTGAGGAGAGTGGCGTTGCCATCCTGCGAGCTGCTGGCTGGGTCTGCAGTGGGACCCTTTCTTGGCCGGCTGACTATGCTGGCCACATGAGGCACTTGTTGGCAGTCTTGAGGGAGAGCCACCCCTCAGGGCAGGCCTTCAGCTGAGGTGTGGGATGTGTAGGGGTCCGAGTCGTGCACTCTGAAGAGCCTCTGTTGGTCATTTGGTCCCTTCTCTCTGTAGACCTTTAGTCTCACCAAATGGGGTAGATGAACACCCAGGACTTAGAAGTCTGCAGAGAGACTTGAGTGGGAGCCCTGGTCTGCTAGAATGAAGAGTCTCTGCTTGGTGACGTGTCCCCATGGAAACATGAGCCTAGGGAGTGGTGTCACCCCCATGCCCCATGACCAGCACCCACACTTCACACTGTGCACCCCCAGTGAACGGTCACCATTGTGTTGCCACCATGCCCGTCTCTCTTCATCAGGGTCCAGGCTGTGTTCTATCTTTGTAGTTGGATAGTACGGAAGAGTTGTAATTCTTGAAAACATTTTTATTTCATCTTTTCGTGTGTTCTTTTACCTGGTGTGATATGCAACATTTATTTAAAATAAAAATGAACTCGTACAAAGTATGTGGTCACTATACTGTGACATAGCTGAAGAAAGGGTGGGACGAAGGAGGGTGGGTTACTCTGCTCTGCTCTGCTAGTAGGACTTTTAAAACTAACTTTTGCTGTAGCATTTTGTTTGTAGTAAGCTTGCTTCTGAGTAAGACTACAGTCTTTATGGGTCAATCTTCACAGAGAAGATTAACATTTCTGATATTGCACGTGCGTCCTACAAAGACTAGAAAATTATATACTACACGGCAAAGAAAAACGTGTGTAACCAGTGAAAGACACAACACCTGAAAATAGTAGTCTCTGTCATTTATTGATGAAGAGTCACTTGGAGTGATGCATCCAGAGTCCCTTGTCCTTCTCCACACAGGAAATGAATGGCCTCTGTTTTTGAGATTTCCTGGATTCTTGGGGCAGCACCTTGGGTAATCAGTGGGGACAGTAATCGTGCAGGGGTTTCCTTTCAGACTTTGGCTTTGTGTTACTCAGCTTTAAAGGAAGAGTAGAAATTCTGTCCTTTTCAGTTTACACTGACTATTCATGACTTGAGAATACCATTTTGGAAATAGCAGAGAAAGATCTTTTATTTCCTTTCGGATTTCGGAACTTTTTCTCCAGGATCTTTGATAAAAGACCTTTAAATTGAGTATCTGAAATGTGAAAGGACATATTCATGCTGGTGAAGCAGGTGAGTACCTCGAGAGAGCATGTCGTGGAGAGTTCCTGTTTAACTCCCGGGCTCTCCTTGCTCTGCTTATCTCCGAAGATGGAGGCTGTGGGTTAGCCCTTTTCAGCAAACAGTAAAATTAGGATCATTTAGAAATAAAGGGTATAGAAATGGGATAATCTGGCCTCATTATTAGGTAATCTTGGCATCATGGGCTGAATTGTGTCCCCCATATTCGTATGTTGAAGCCTTAACCGCCTGTGTGACTATATTTAGAGACACGTCCTTTAAGGAGGGGATGAAGGTTAAATGCAGTCGTAGGTGTGGGCTCTGATCCAATAGGACCTGTGTCCTTTTTAGAGGAGGAGATGGCAGGAGCGCCTGCACACAGGGAAGAGGCCGCGTGAGGACAGGTGAGAAGGCGGCTGCGTGCAAGCTAAGGGGAGAGCCTCAGGAAGAACCAAAGCTGATGACGCCTTGAGCTCAGACTTCCGGCCTTCAGAACAGGGATGAGGTACATTTCTCTCGTTGAAGCCGCCCCGTCTGCGGTGTTGTGTTGGGGCAGCCCGAGCAAAGGAAGATACTCTGTGTGTCACCCTGTCATTCAGCAACAGACAACAGACCGAGTGCCAAGGTGCCCATGACCTAGCGAGGGCTGAAAGACACGTAGACGGTAAGGTGCGTGCAGGCCCCGAAGGGGAGCAGCGTGGGCAAGCAGGGCGGACAGAGGAAATAGAGATTCTTCTAGCTTTGTTTGAAAGCGTGTGTGAGGAGGGTGTTGTAGGAGGGCAGGGAAGAAATGCTAGACAAAGGAAGACGAGCCAAAGCTGAGTGCCGGGGGATTGCCAGACAGTGCTCCCCAGGCACACGGGCAGACAGGGCAGGTTGGGAAAGGTGGGGGCTAGTGTAGGGGAGGGTTTACGCATCCTAGTAGAGAATTTGGACTGGGCTTTCTGGAGTCCAGACCAGTGTTGAAAGAAACTCAGACGCCTCCTGCAGCCAGATGTGTGTTATGGGTGTGTGAGGTGAGCAGGATTAAGACAGGCACCTGTCTCCTCTGGTGTGGGGCCTAGAAGCTTCTGTGCTGGTGGAAATGGTTTGTGCCGTAGCCGCCACGGCCACCGATACCAGCGCAGCCCCTACTGTGCGTCTGTGAAACACTTGAAATGTGGCTAGTGGGATTGGGAAACTGAAAAGTCAATTTAATTGACTTTTAATTAATTAAAATGTAAATTTAAAACTTAAAATTTTAGGGGCCTGGGTGGCTCAGTCAATTAAGCGTCTGCCTTCAGCTCAGGTCATGATCTCAGGGTCAGTCCTGGGATTGAGTTTTGCATCGGGCTCCCTGCTCCGTGGGGAGCCTGCTTCTCCTTCTCCCTCTGCTGCTCCCTCTGGTTGTGCTCTCTCTCTCTGTCTCTGTCGAATAAATAAATTTTTTAAAATCTTTAAAACTTCAAATTTAAAAATACTCCCATAAAATTAGGAATATAATAAAGATCTGTCCATATAAACTTCTGTTAATATTACAATTGGTAAGGAAAAGACAAAACTCTTTGTAAGTTTGCTTACACAGACAAATCCCTGAGAATCAGTAGAGTAGCAGAGCTAATGAGATTGCCACACCGATGCTGGTGCGGGACCGTCCTGTGGAGTCAGGAACATGTCTTCACACCAGGAATAATGGGTTTAAAAGAATCCGTTGGAAAAAGCCCCCCCCCTTCACAATAGCCACAAAATCATACGGTACCCAGTAATGTCCAACAAGAGATGTGCCAGCTCTCCTTTGGAAATGCACCAGGTATCACTGAGGAACTTCGGCAGACCAGAAACAGGAGAGCGGGGAGTGTCGTGCCATGTTGTGGGGTGGAGAAGGGTGCTCAGTATTGCAAGTATGCGTGTCGTCCCTAAACTTGTCTCTATGTTGTCCGACCCTAGAATTTGTGAGTACAATGCCAAGAAGAGTTGAGACATTTTTCAAGTGGGAAGAAAAGAACAAAGTTAAGGCTTATTAATTTTAAAACTGTGGCAAGAGATAAAGAAACATGGTGTATTGAGTTATGTGGGAGTTCAAACCAGTCACTGGGATAGGTGAGCATCGTCAGACAGCGTCCAGAACTCTTCCGTACGGACGGAAGTTAATAAACGTGCGAGGGCAGTGACTGTTCGCACAGCCCATGTGGACAGCACGGCAAAGCGTAGGCTCCGCTTTAAGGCGTTCTATTACGAGTGAGTGACTCCAGCACAGTTTTCTACCCCTGCACTTGACGGCGGGGGGAAATGGGAGACGTTAAAATATGATACGTGTGTGCTTTCAGGAACCCACGAAATCCTGAAAACAGATGGCCGATTTTCTGTTTTTGGAAAAGGGCGAAGGGGGTGGCTATTCTTAGGTACTTTATTGTAAGTGGGTCTTCTTAACAAATGGTGGAGTCAGGTGGCGGTGTTAGAGGCAGTAAGCAGCAATTGAGATATTTCCATGTGAGCTTTCGTATGTCTCTTTCTGTCCCTCCTCCTCTTCTTTCTCGATGATCGACAGCACCGTCTGCTGGCAACGTGTGGGAGAGTGGGCTGGAGCGGCACAAATACGGGAGCAGAAGCATGAAGGAGCACATTGCCGCGATCTAGGGCCGTGGAATGGAGAGAATGGTCTGCCGTAGAACACACAGGTTTCGGTGTGAAGAAGCGGACCTTGGAGGGTCTGGGAGGGCTCCTGAGTTTCCCAGATGGGCGACTGCGAGATGAGGGAGCTGTTCGGAGAACAGGTCAGGAAGAACTCAGGAAGATCATGTGTGTTTCATACCTGTAGAGTGTGGGTGTCCACGGGGCATCTGGATATGTAGGACTGGTACTTTCTAGAAAGGCGTATCTAGAAGTAGAAATCTGGAAGTCATTGGCAGGAAATCATGATTGACGTGAATATGATGACCCTGTAGGGAGAACTCAACGCAAAGAGGTCCTAGGGCAAAACCCTGGGGAACGCAAACCCATCAAGGACAGACAGAGGAAGGGGCCACAGCAGGAAGAGGAGAGGGAGGAGTGTGGGCATCTGTGAGGCAGAAGGCTTCACTGCACAAAGTGCCTGTGGGAAAGGAGGGCGTGTTAAATCGATATTCATGACCACCATCAGGTAAAGATGACTCCTCTCCCAAATCCCACTGAAATGGTAGAAATTTTGTTTATTTTTTGAAAAATTTTTAAAGTTTATTTGTTTACTTATTTAAGTAATCTCTACCACCGACATAGGACTCAAACTCATGAGCCAGAGATGAAGCGTCTCAGGCTCCTCTGACTGATCCAGCCAGGTGCCCTGAAATGGTAAAAATTTTTAGAATTAAAAGGAAATTCACAGCAGTGTAGATTCTGGAAAGTCAGAAAGGTAGATCAGAGCAGCGGGCACCATCTAGGTCGGGAAGACGGCACATGGGGCAGAACAGTAACAGACGGTCAGTGTGTTCTTTGAGCCGAGCGGGGGGAGCGATGGTAGCGGGGAGGTGGTGGTGAGGAGAGGATGTGGTGTCCAGGGCTTTTCCGGAGCCCCCATGCCACTCCCCCAGGAGGGTGGCCAGTCTCCTGGTGGGGGACGGAGCTTAGAGGGCAGGCCTCGGCCTAGCCTCTGCCAGAGCAGACTCTGCACCGAGCCTCCTCAGGACAGCTCACTGGAAGAGAAGGATGGAACGTGTGCAGCTGAGAAGTTGGAAGAACACCAGAGTGGGTGGTATTTACGTTCTCCTTCCGGCTGTAAGAGTATTCTAAGTTCCGATCACGAGTGTGCAATAAGAATCATACCCTCGTGTGACTTTATCTCACCACGTAATGTTTAAAAGCATTCTTGCATTAAATGTCTGCTATTTTCATTTTTATTTTTTAATTTTTTTTGAAATAGCAGTCAGTGATTCTTTTATTTTTTTTATTTTATTTTGTTTTATTTTTAAAAGGAATCTCTACACCCAATGTGGGGCTGGAACTCGCGACCCTGAGATCAAGAGTCAGATGCTCTACCGGCTGAGCCAGCCTGTCTGCTATTGTTAAAAGGGTTATTGCCTATTTACACATTTATGTAATACAAGCTTGGTAGCCAAGAGCTGTATGTTTTTTAAGCTTTTGTTTATTTATCTATCTGAGAGAGAGAGAGAGAGTACATGGGGAAGGGGGAGCAGAGGGAGAAGGAAGCAGACTCTGCACCAAGCACAGAGCCCCACGCAGGGCTCAATCCCATGACTTGGAGATCAGGACCTGAGCCAAAATCAGGAGTCAGATGTCCAACCAACCGAGCCACCCAGGCGCCCCACCAAGAGCTATATTTTTATGGAAGAACCTTGTTACCCTTCTCTGTGGCACTGCTGTCTGTCTCCTTGTATGTCCTAACTGGATGTTCAGGGCCTTACTTCAGTTAAATGGGATAATTTAGATTAAGCTCATGAGGACTGGGGAATAGAAGGCCGACATTTGCATGGAGCAGTCAGAAACTGTGGAGTGTGGTTGACTGCTTCTTGTTTAATCTTTTTTCTAATATTTGTGATCTTGCAAACATACAGAAAAGTTGAGAGAATCATGGTATACACACTGATGTACCTACTACCTGATTTTTCAAAAAATTAATATTTTGTCATATTAACTTCAGATCCTTTGCACAGAACCATTTCAGAGAGAGAGTAAGCCACACTCACTCTGACTCTGTTCCCCTTCCCCCAGCCTCCCCCTGAACTTGGTGTTGGATCATCGTATTGCATTTCCATATATCCTTAAACAGTCTATAGTGCTGTTTTGCATGGTTTAAAACATTACATAAATCATCTATATGAGTCCTTCTGAAACTTGCTTTTAATCTCAACGTTATGTTTTTAGAATTATGGTAATGATTATGTTAATACATATAGCTCTGACTCTTTCTAACTAGCGGCTTTGGGGCAATCTTACATGATTACACCATGGTGTATTAATTTTTTTCCCCTGAGTGTATGTTTTTTAAATTAGTAAACTATTTTTTAGAGCAGTTTTATGTTCACAGCCACATTGCGTGGAAAGCACAGAGTTCCTGTGCACCCCTATTCCCACACATGCACAGCCCCCCACTATCACAGCATACGTTTGTTCTATCAGTGAACGTACGCTGGCACGTCATTACTCAGCGCCCTGAGTTACCTTATGGTGGTGTAGATTCTGTGGGTTTTGACATATGTTTAATGACATACATCCACCGTTTACCATGCAGTCCTGCGTGTATTTTTTGAAAGTAATGGAGGATGACCATGTGGAGAAGGGTTCCCCAGGGGAAGCCTTGAGGCCTCAGCCCAGGAGCACACATGCGAGCCAGCACAGGGAAGAGCTCAGGAGAAGAGGAATGGAGAGCGCCTTCGGTCCCAGGCAGGCTCACATGGTGGCTGCTGGAGGGAAGCATAGGGTCTGAGCGGGCTCAGTTTTGGAGTAAGCGGACCCGGGGCGGGTCTTGGCAGGTTTGGTATGAATCTCACTGTCAGCTTACTCTGGGTCAGCTTCTCTCCTTTTCTGTAGGTCAGTGTGCTGCTGCTGGACTGTAGACGTATAAAAATGGTCATTCCGCTTATCTGTACGGCCGCGTTGCTAGGGTAAATCTGGCATTGTTGGCCTAGAGACGTTCGCCCTTCCCAGAGTGACTCAAGGAAGTACGTGTTCTTCCTGAGAGCACAGCAGTTCTAAGGACTCACGCGTGGTTTTTATTGGTCTGTCATTGTCATGCACTTATTGGCACCCCCCGCGAATCACATCATACCCTTGGAACCTATGAACGTTACCGTATTTGCAGAGAGTCTTTGTGCATGTGATAGAGGATCTTGAGATGAGCTACCTGGATGTTTGGGGTGGAATTTACATGCCATCGAAGGTGTCTTTAGAAGAGAGAGGCAGAGGGAGATCGGATGCACACTCGGAGGGGGAGGCAGGTGGGCACCAAGGCAGAGACTGGAGTGATGTGGCCCCATGTCGGGAAGGCTGGAAGAGCCCAGGAGTGGATTCTCCCCTAGCGTCTTCAGAGTTACTGCAGCCTTTTTGCCGCCTGATTCTGGCTCAGTGACACTGACTTTGGACTTCCGGCCTCCAGAATGATAGGGAGTGAGTTTGTCTTGTTTGAAGCTAAGCTTGTGGGAATTTGTTAGCAGCTGCAGGACCTGCGCCCACTCAGCCCCACGTCTGCAGCGTACTCAGAGAAGATGTTTTCTTTTTCTTTTTGTTCCATGTCGCATCTTTGTGAATTACATTGGAGGTCTGAAATGTTTGCTTTTTCCTTCATGGTGAGTAATCTTTGTGTCCTATGTAAGAGTTCTTCCCCCACCTCATGGCCCTGAAGATATTCTTTTAAATTATTTTTTAAGAGCTTTATTGATCTGTCACATTGAAACACATAATCCACCTGGAGTTGAATTTTGTGAGAAAAGAGTCTTTTCATTTCTGTTTTGTGTGGCTACTCGGTTGTCCTGGCGTATTTGTGGAAAAGGCCATCTTTTCCCTACTGCTCTGGACTGATTGCTGCAGCGTTGCTGTCCTCGTCTATCTTACCATCTTACTGCACTCCCTACTGTAGCTTCTCGGTGTATGTCTGTGTCTGGTCAAACCCGTCCCTTTTTATTTCTCAAGTTTCATTTGCTAGTCGTGGCCCTTGGCATTTTTCCATGTACGTTTTAGCATCAGCTTGTCTATTTCTACACACACACAAACCCTGCAAGAGTTTAGATTCTAATTACTCAGACTCTAAAGATTCAGTTGGACAGAGAGGCATCGTTATGGTATTGAGTGTACAGACCCAGGAACATGCCACATCACTTCATTTTTTAGATCTTTCAAACTTTACCTCAGTAGTGCTTTCAGTTTATTAACTAATGAGACAGAGAGAGAAAGTGAGCACGAGCGGGGGAGGGGCAGAGGGAGAGGGAGAAGCAGACTCCCCGTTGGGTGTGCAGAACCCACACGGGGCTCGAGCCCACGACCCTGGGATCGTGACCTGGGTGGAAGTCAGAGGCTTAACCGACTGAGCCTCCCAGGCGCCCTGTGTTTTTAGTTTCTGTGTAGCGGTCATATATTTATCATTCATTAAATTTATTCCTGGATTTGAGATACAGTATTTTTTGGGCGTAGAATTTTCTTTTTTCCTTTTTTTAAATCACAGTCCTGCTTTTTAATTCCTTGAACATATTGATCGTGGTTATTTTAAAGTTCCATTATGTGGATTCCCTCTCTGTATCTTCCTATTATCTATTGGTTTTCATGGGTTGTAGTCACAGCTTCCTGTTGCCTGTAGGCCAGAGACTGTAGGTGTAGCAATGATTTGTGACTCTAGATGTTTCTGTGTTTCTCCATAAAGAGTTTACTTTTGCTTCTGGCAGGTGAATGGCCTGGGGGTGCATCTGTAATGTGCATTGCCTAACAGCGGGGCATCAGACTATGTGAAGCAAAAACAAATAGAATTGCAAAGAAAAACAGATGATTCTACTGTCACAGTTGGAGACTTCAACACCCCTCTATCAGAAAAGGACCCAGCAGGCAGAAAAATCAGTAAGGACACAGTTGAATTCAACAGCATCATCTGTCCACTGGATATAATGGATATCTAGAGACTGTTTTATCCAACAGCAGCAGAATGCACATTCTTCTCAAGCCCACGTGAAGCATTCGCCAAGAGAGACCACATTCTGGGCCATAAAACACATCTTCACAAATTTAAAGGAATTGAAATCATACAGTGTCTTTTCTCAGACCACAACAGAATTGAACTAAGAATCAGTAACAAAGAGAACTCAAAATTCGTAGAGATTAAACAGCATACTTCTAAATAACACAGGTCAAAAGAGAAATTCATGAGAAATTCTGAAATATTTTGTACTACATGAAAATAAAAACACAACTGACCTAATTTATGGGATGCCTCAAAAGCAGTACTTAAAGGGAAACTTACAGCATTAAGAAGAAAGATCAAAAGTCAGTGACTAGATGGACATCGGGGGCGTTATGCTAAGTGAAATAAGTGAGGCAGAGAAAGACATATACCTTATGATCTCACTTATATGTGGAATCTAACAAAACAGAGCCCATAGATACAGAGAACAGATTGGTGGTATTTGAAAGTTGCTAAGAGAGTAGGTCTTAAAAGTTCTTATCACAAGAAAAAAAATGTAACTGTGTGATGATGGCTGACTATACTTAATTGTGTTCATTTCACAATACTTACAAATATGTATGAGGCTAATGTTATATGTCAATTATATCTCAATTTAAAAGATCAGTAACCTAAGATTCTTCCCTAGGAAACTATAATAAGAAGAGCAAATTAAATAAAAAGTAAACAGAATAGAAGAAATAATAAGACTTAGACCAGAAATCAATGAAACCGAAAACCAGAAATCAATAGAAAACCTGGTTCTTTGAAAGTCAATAAAACTGATAGATCTTTAGCTAGGCTAATTAAGAAAAAAAGAGAGGGGGTGCCTCGGTGTCTCAGTCGGTTAAGTGGCTGCCTTCGGCTCAGGTCATGATCCTGGGGTCCTGGGATCAAGTCCCGCGTCGGGCTCTCTGCCTTGCGTGGAGCCTGCTTCTCCCTCTCCCTCTGCGTGCAGCTCTGCCTACTTGTGTGCTCTCTCTAACTCTCTGTCAAATAAATAATTGAACTCTTAAAAAAAAAAAACAGAAAAAGAAAAAAAATCCAAAAGAATTAATAAGCCCTCCTCCCTGCCAAAAAAAACCCTGAAATTAATACACAGTTAGAGCAAGTTTGCATGACTCAAGGTTAACATGCACGTCAGTCACTTGCCTATATACTAGCACTGAACAAGTGGAATTTGAAATTAAAAACACAATACCATTTACATTAGCACCTCCTAAGTTAAATACTTAGGTATAAGGCAAACAAAATATGTATAAGATCTGTATGAGGAAAACTACAAAATACTGATGAAAGAAATCAAAGAACTAAAAAAGTGTAGAGGTATTCTATGTTCATGGATAGGCAGACAATATTGTCAAGGTGTCACTTCTTCCCAAGTTGATCAATAGATTCAGTGTAGTCCCAATCAAAATATCAACAAGTTATTTTGTGCATATCAATAAACTGGTTCTAAAGTTTATAGGGAGAGGGAAAAGGCCCAAAATAGCACCACAATTTTGAAGGAAATGAACAAAGTTAGAAGACTGACACTCTCTGATTTCAGAACTTATTATAAAGCTATAGTAATCAAGACAGTGTGGTGTTGTCAACAGAAGAAATAGTAGATCAGTGGAGCAGAATAGAGAAGCCAGAATTAGACCGACATAAATATAGCCGATTAATCTTTGACAGAAAAGCAAAGGCTCTACAGTGGAACAAAGATGGTCTTTCCAACAAATGGTGCTGGAACAACTGGACATCCACATGCAAAATAATGAACCTAGGTATGGACCCCTCACAAAAAGTCAACTCAAAACAGATCTCATCCCTAAATGTAAAAATGTAAAACTATAAAACTAGAAGATAAATAGAAGATACCATAGAAGAAAACCTAGACGACCTTAGGTATGATGATAACTTTTAGATACAACACCAAAGGCACAATCCTTGACATAAATAATTGTTAAGAAACACTCTGTTAAATAATTAAAAACTTCTGCTCTGCAAAAGACAATGTTAAGAGTAAGCAAAGACAAGCCATTGACTGGGAGAAAATATTTACCACAAAAACACTTAGGATAAAGGACTGTTACCTGAAATATACAAAGAACTCTTAAAACTCAGCAGTAAGGAAACAAACAACCTGATGCAAAAATGGTCCAAAGACCTTAACAGACACTTCACCAGAGAAGACATATAGATGGCAGATAAGCTTATGAAAAGATGCTCCACTTCATAGGTCATTGGGGAGCTGGAAAAGTAAAACAATGACACCGCTGCACTCCTACGAGAACGGCCACAATCCGGAACACGGACAACGGCGAGCGCTGGCGAGGACGTGCAGTGGCAGGAGCGCTCACTCATGGCGGCTGGGAAGCAGATGGTGGCGCCACCTTGGAAGGCAGTCTGGTGGTTTCTCACCACACGAAACACGCTAAATGGCCCAGCAATCACATTCTTTGGTATTTACCCAAAGGAGTTGAAAACATGTCCACACAAAAGCCTGCACACAGTTATTTACAGAAAATTTGGAAGCAACAAAGATGCCCTTCAGGAGGTGAATAGATAAATAAATTGGTCCATCCAGTCAATGCAATATTATTTAACACTAAAGGAAATGAGCTGTCAAGCCACGAAAAAACATGGAAGAAACTTAAATGCATTAAGTGAAGTCAATCTGAAAAGGTGATTATATGATTACAACTCCATGACGTTCTGGAAAACTGTGGAGACAGTAGAAAGATCATTGGTTGCCAGGAATTGAGGGTGAAGGAGGGGTGAATAGGCAGAGCACAGAGGATTTGTAAGGCAGTGAAAATACTCTGTATGATGCCACAATGATGGATACGTTGTTATACTTTTGTCCAAACTCATAGAGTGTCCAACACCAAGAGTGAACCATAGCTAAACTGTGGACTTTGGGTAATTACTGTGTATCTGTGTAGTTCATCAGTTGAAACAAATGGGCTACTCCGCTGTAGGGTGTTCATCATGGGGGGAGGCTGTGCATGTGTTGGGACACAGGGTGTATGGGAGTTCTCTGTACCTTGCCCTCAGTTTTGCTGTGAACCTGAAATTGCTGTCTACATGAAGTTTAATTAAGCAAAATAAAACAAAAGAAGGGGAAAAAAATCCCAACCTTCTGGAAAATAAATCTGCAAGCCCAGATGGTTTCACTGACAAATTTTATCACTTAAAAAAGAAATAACACCAATTTTACATAGTCTCTCCCATGTATTTTTAACTTTTTATTTTGAAATAATTTTAGACTCATAAGTTGCAGAAATAGTACGTAGAATTCATTCAGTTTCCTGCAATAACATCTTATAAAACCATAATGCATTATCAAACTATTTTCCATATATTCTTAATTACAGTTATTGTGCTAAAAATGTAAAGAATTCAGAAGTGTATGAAGTAGAAAATTAAATACTTCTCACACCAACCTCAAGCTAAATAAACAAATCACTATTAATAATTTGCTGGGCAGTCTTCCAGACATTTCTTGCACACAAAGAAATAGATACTTACACACATGTATAGTTTTATTTATTTGTTGTTACCAGAATTAAATCAATCTTTATGTATATAGTTTTCCACTCGCTACTTTTACCCAGTAGTGTATCATGAATCTGTGTTAAGTGATACCCATCCTCTACCTTCCAAATACCAGGGAATTTTTTTTGGACCAACAGTATTCTGTAGTAATGACGTATGGCAGCATATTTTCTTCCCTTTTTTTTTTAAATTAACAATTAGGTTGTCTCCTGTTATTTGTTGTTATATATGATGTGCTCTGCCTGTCCTTGTTGCTGTGACCTTAAGGAGTTATTGAATGCTTTTGAGAATAGGCTTTTAGAAACCCTGGTGTCTGGGTTGGGACTTGGAGACACTATTTGCGATTTTGCACTTGTAATCCTAAATGACTGTGGTTGGCAACAATGGAGGTCAACCTGAGCCGCATAGCATAGCCCCTACCTGGAGGGCTGGTAAGAACAGCTAGCAGCCCACAGACCACCAGAGACGGGTGGGCCCTGGTGTCTTCCCAGAGCCCCCCCAGGCACCTGGGTGCTCAGCCAGGGGTGAGCTTTATCCTGGCTGAAATGCCCTCAGCGGTCGGGTCAGGGCGACTCCAGCTTGGTGTAGCAGTCGGGGAGTTTGGCTCTGCTGTTTGTCTCTTGAAGGTTTACTGAACTTGGGTTCAGAAAATTTGGATTTGAGTCCCTTTTCTATTAGCTTATTAGTTTGGTGTCTGCATTCTCTTTTGGAATTCCGCCTTGCTGTCTGTGTGGGCAGAAGTCGGCATTCAGGGGTGTGTTGGGTTCGTGTCTGAGTTGGATATGAGAAAAATGGTAACTGGTTACACATGAAAATGTGTAGCTTGGTTATGTTCAACTGGTTCGGTGAGAAGACACGGGACCACTTTTGCGATATCACAGGCATGAAGCAGGGAGTTAATGTTTCATTTCTGAATGCTCCCTTCACCTTCACCATGGAAATGTTCATTTGAAATGGAAACCTAAGAAGGAGCCATTTCTAGGAAACGAATACTTAATTTTTAAATATCCTGGAAAATCAGTGTTCTGCTTTTAAATGGGGGTTTATCAGTTTTAGTGTTGTGTAACAATATTTAGCTTTCATTTCAATTTGTCTTAATTACATATTTTTGTATATTTCAGAAGAAGCATAACTTTTTAGTAGATATTACTTTAAAAAAAATACGTGTGCTTTAAAGTTGTTCACAAGTTAAACAGTATGAAGCTAAATTCTACAGTCCTACCCTGGCCCGGCTTGGGGTCTGAGTATGCAGTAAGTGGGTAGGGCAAGGACAGTGCACTCCAAGGACACTGGCCGTTAGCCACGGACTAGGTGTGCTCACTGAGTCATGGACTGGCTGGTGTTAAAAATGGAGTGCTTAGCATAAAAAACAGGCAGAGTGAGATTTGCAGTATCATGCCATTCAGGTAAAGTAAAAATACATGGACACAAAGCAGTGTCCATTCTGCAGAACAAATTCAAATTAGAAGACTAGTTTGCTGTAGGGGTGGTGGGGGAATAAATAAGGTGGGGCAGGTGAGATACACAAGAGAGGCTCAGCGGGGAGGGCCGGGCTGAAGGGGCTGTTGCTAAAGCCGTGCAGACCCCCTGGGAGCTGGTGGTCGCTCTGGGCAGGACCTGGTGCTCCCAACCTCAGACTCGTCTTCCGCAGGGTGGTGTATGAATGTCTCCCCAGAGACTTCCAGCGAGTCTTTACCTAGATGGGAGACATTTTGCCACAAGAAATCCTGCAGTCAAGAGATCAGGTACAGGCCTGGCGAGGCCCCCGGGGATGGCGGCCTGGCCCTCCTGACTGCCGGCGGCCCGGCCCTGTGCTCGTTGGCTGGGGCAGGGGCTGGGAGGGGAGGAGGGCTTCAAAACAGTAAGAGCTTTCTCCTGAAGACAGCTTGCCCAAACAAGCTACTAGTGGAGATTGTAATATATATTTCTGGCCTAAATAAAGTCTCGAGGACATGACGGATTCCCACTGAGCACGCCAAGTTCTCTCTAGGAAACAGACCGTGCACATAGCTTGAGAAGTGTCTCCGTGAAGACGCGCTTCCCGTCTTGCTCCTGGCAGCTCTAACTCATCTTTAGGCCACTCCTCTTTATGACCCTTTGTCAGAACAGCAGTCCCTGTTCCCGAGTCCGGGCCCGGGGACGGGCTTTGTCCTGCCACCAGCGCTTGCACGCATGAGCCTGCGCGGGGCTCACTTGGCAGGCTTTGTAAAACGCTGGCTCAGGCTCATCCTGGGGGATGGCCTCAGAGTCTGCTTCTCTTCTTCATTTTTAACTTTAAAATTTTTTATTTTTTAAAATTTTATTAAATTTTTTTAGACTCTGCATTTCTGAATTAGAATCTGCTCTTAGGGGATGATCACAATTTTTAAAAATTAAAGTATTATTTACATACAATAAAATTGACCCTTCCTAGTGTGTAGTTCTCTTGGGTTTTGACAAACACATGCAGTCACGGGCCACTACCATCAAAACAGAACGGCTTCGTTGCCCCTGAAATCCCCTCGTTCCCCATTGTAGTCAGCCCTTCCCTCACCCCCATCCCTTGGCAACTGCCATCTGCTGTGTCCCTATAGTTTTATCTTTTCCAGAACGTCCTGTAAATGGAATAGTTCGGTGTGTAGCCCTTTGAGCCAGGCTGCTTTCACTTAGCAGTGCTCCTGGAAGCTTTATCCAGATTGTATCTATTGGTAGTTTTTTCCTTTTACTGCTGAATAGTGTTCCGTTGTGTGGGCGATCAGAGATATTAGTGTTTCCACTTTCTCCATTACGAATTATTTTTTCATTCTAAAACTTTGGAACTTTGGAGGAAATATAATCATCTTTTGCCCCTGTCATTTTAGGTGACATCACTCAAAAAGGATATGAAAAGAAACGGGCAAAGCTGCTTGCACGCTATATCCCACTTATTCAAGGTAAAGTCAGCACGCTCAACTCTTTTGTAACAGTTAATATTCTCACCAAACTTGACCTAAATATGGATTTTAGAGTTTCACATTGGTATGTATCATATTTTATTGAGGACTGGGCAGCATGTCTAATATTGAATAATATAATCCACAGGTTATAATTTACAGCTTGGGTTTGGTATAGATGTCATTTCCAAGTAGGATTTATTATATTTTTATGATTATAGAATATGATTCTTCTTGTGATTACAGTGAGGAACATTCCCTAACTTAGGTTCGGAACAAATGCTGTAAAGGTTAAGGTTAGGGTAAATTGATCTGTAGAGCTAACACACTTGTCGTTTCAACAGGGTTTTTTGGTGGAATTTAATGAGCTAATTCTAAAATTTATGTATAAGTTGAAAGGGCCAAGGGATTCAAAATGTACTCAGAAAGGAAGAATGAGGTGGGAAGATTTGCCCTACCAGGATAAGAAGAATTACTATCACGCTATCGTCATGAAGACGGCCTGGTCTGGAACCAGGGCAGGCAGCTGGATCTGCAGAGCGGGACCCGGAGCCCAGACACAGACGCACACGTGTGTGCAGACGTGGCCTGTGGGGGGGCAGCGTTGCAGGGCTCGGTGTTGGCACAGCCCCTATCCTAATAGAAGACCAGTCACTGGACACAGGAATCAGTGTCTGGCATAGAAGGACCAATAGGAAAGGCGAAAGCTACAGCCTCTTCGAAGATTGTTTGGAAAACTTTGGTCACCATCACAAGATAGGCGGAACTTCACGAGTCACTAAAGAGCCTGAGCTGTGACCCTAAGGGAGGAAGCAGTGACTGTGTTTAAATGAACACTGTCATTTTATCCAAAGTCACCATAAACAGATTAAGGGCAAGTCACACAGTGGCAAGAGAATTGTAACACAAATACCTGGAAAAGAACTAGTATGCAGAACACAGAAGGCAGCACCGTCCTGTTCGTTAACTCTCGTGATAATGGAATGTTCTGTCATCACTAGCCACGGATGGCTGTCAAGCACTTGAAATATGGTTAGCGTAACTGGGAGCCTGAATTTTTAATTTAATTGTAATTAATTTAAACTTAAATAGCCAGAAGTCCCCCAACATGATTTTTTAAAAAGCGCAGGAGGAAACTGGTCTGAAGCCTTGAATCACTGTTTTGTGTCAAGCCTACTAGCCAACAGCAAAGAAAGATGTTTAACCTCGGTGGGGATCGGAGGAATGTGGAAGAAAGCCATAACCTGCATGGATTGTTGGAGGGGTTCCAGCAGTGGGGTGTGGTACAGCTGAAGAGGGGCAGCGGTGACCGGCCACTCCCCACACGGGCGCTAGGCGCTCTGGACAAACTCTGGGACATTGGCCCCTTGTCCTCTCTGTGCAGAGCAATGTTTACTAGATCCCTAAACTGCCAAGAGCTCAGACGTCCACCAGCAGAACCCATCCGGTGGAAAGCTTGAAGACCCCCACGCATCAGCCGGGATGAATCTCGTAAACATAGTGGGGAGTGAAAGAAACCATCGCGGAGGAGCACAGCCAGTACAGCTTAGAAAAGCACGCTGGCCTGCCCTGTTCAGGAGCTCCTGCGTAGTCGGTAAAGAGAGACAAGGAAGCGGTTTTCACGGAAGTCGGCGCACCGGGTGCTCGTGGGGTGAGGTGGCGCAGGGAGCTCCAGAGGCGCTTGAGTGCTCCCTGACTGCTGCCGCTGTCTCACTGGGTTTTCCTTGTGTAATAATTTGTAAACGGAACACCTGGTTTGTGCTGCCTATATCAGTATGATATAGTTTACAATAAATCAGCAATAAAAAGAGTATGTACTGACATTTGTTGATCCAAAACAAAACAGAAGCAATCTCTGAGTAAAATGGGAATTGAAGGGGACTGTTAGAGTGTCTTAAAGCCCACGTGACAGACGTCACCAGCAGCTGGCAGACCGTGGCACACACTGTGGCTTCTGCACCCCACGCAGGGGGAGAGGCCACTCTCCTCCAGGGGCCGCTGCCGCGTGACGGGGGAGCAAAGCAGGACGGAGATTGGAGAGCAAACGGCAGTCGTCTGCGCTCAGAGGCGGTATTGTTTTATTCCTTGGGGCCACAGGTGGCTGCCCCTTCACTCTTGAGTTAGGAAGAGTTTGTGCTTTGATAGAAGACAGATTCACAAGAATCGATAGCCTTTCCCTGGCAATATTTTAATGAAAAAACTTACATTTATAATACTTATTAATTCCTTAGGAAGAAAGTCACAGAACCTATATTAGGATCATGAAATCTATTTGAAAGAAATAGCCAAGACCCTAAAATATGAAGAAAGATACTGATTTCCTCAATGGAAATTACTGTTTCCAAATTAATCTGTGGACATTATGTAGTCCACTCTGAATACCACTGGCTGGTTTTTAAAATTTCCAAACTTGGGATTGGAAATAATCACCCATTTGAAGGAGAAAGGTTCCGAGAGTAGCCAATACATCTCTGAGAAAGAATACTAGTGGAAAGGGCCTGGCCTTCAGGCATTAAACCTGGTTGTGTGCACACAGCCCCAGCAAGCGGGTGTTGGTGTTCAGGGTGGAAGAGCCCGCCAGTGGCGGGGGAGGTGGTCTGGCAATGATGCAGGAGAGTGCGGAGGAGGAAGCCTTGTCTCAGGCTGGTGCCATCCTGGAGGCAGTGGGGCTGGGGTGCTCTTCCTGTCTACCATCAACGAACAGAAGCTTCAGAAGGGTTAAAGCTGGAAGTATGTTTGTAATTATAAGAGACTGTAACATTCAGGAAGATACTTGAATAACCTTTGATTACAAGATGGGAGACCTGGGCATTAGAAAGGAAAAGAAAGCAGGTCTGATTCGTTGCCTAGAGATGAAAATATTTCCGAATGGCTGAGCTGCCATCAGCCTGCCCCAGCTCTGGGGTGTGTGCACAGGCCAGGGTTGTGACCCCAGCAGACCAGCGTTCCTGTAGCTCTTTCTCGGGAACTCATTAGCTGGATGAAATGAATAGAAGTTCAAAGAAGAGGAAATGAAAATGTTCAACCCCACCGGTAGGTATGGAAATGCAAATTGAAGTGAACCGTCTTCCTCCTATCAGACTGGCAAAATTCTAAAAATCTTTCTAAACACCCAGTGCTGACAAGGGTGTGGGGAAATAGCACTTCCATGCATTGCTTGTGGGCATATTGCTGTAACCCTTTTAGAAGGGTGTCTCTTGATACCTGTAAAAATAAAAACTGTGCCTGCTCTTTCATGTGATAATTTCACATTGGGCTTGCATTTTGTGGAATAAACGAATCTATCTCAAAGAATGAAAGCACCCATATTTTCGAATGCAAACGTAAGGACGTCCATAGGCATGTGTCCATAATGTGTAAGGTTCTATGTATTCTCCATTACGAGCTTAGAAGTGATTTTATCCAGTCACAAGAAACAAGACGCCAGTCACAGTGCTGACCAGTGTTGCTATATGTGTGTGTTTGCGTATGGATATGCTCAGATTTTGAAGAAGGAAGGCCTGTTCCCATCTTCTAGCTCTGTGCAACTAAACACCCCAAGAATGCAGTGCCTAAGCACCAGTGATGACGTCTGTTCTGTTCACACACCTGCGGTGTGGCCGGGCTCCGGGGCCGCTTGCCCTGTCCACAGAGCCAAAGCCGGTGTCCTGGCGGCACTGCTGACCCAGGCCACCGTGCACTGGGCTCCCCGGCCACCGTGGTCCCTGCTGTGCCCTCTTGGTGCATTGTCTCAGAGTGTCTCCAGGTCACACAGGATTGCCTCTGCCCCACTGTGTCCAGCAGTGGGTTTGAGGCAAGGATAGATAGCCTCTTTTCAGGAAGTGATAAGGGCTGGCAGAACCCACGGGGCTGGAAGTCTATCTACTTTTATGAGATGTCTTGAGGCAGAGACTAAAGTTAAACTTTGTCACTCTGATGAAGCATGACAGAGGGCTTGCGTTGTGCTGTTCGCAAAGGTCAGCAAATTAGAGCTCAAGCAACACCATGGATTCTGTGTCATGACCCAGCATGCTTGGGCCCCGTCCCTTCACTCACCACACTGCCCTATGGGCCTATGTGGTCAGGGGCCGTGGAATGTGGCCAGCTGTCCAGGTGTTGGGTTTGCAGACAGCAAGCAGGGTCCCCAGGCTGAGGGCGTCAGCCCCTGAGGTCTCTGCACCCTGTGCTCTGCAGTTGTCACGGTCATGTGCACCCCCACTCGCCACCGTTCCGTGTTTCTGCCTGTGTCCAAGGACAAGTGGTTCCACCCCAGTGACTGCTTCGTGGGATGTTTTTTGGGGAGTTGGCTGACATCACGGACAGTGCCAGGGAAAGTGACACAAGCCATTTCAGATTCAGGACACGTTGACGATGAAGAAACACGCTTCTGAAGGACCTTCCCAAGAGAGTCTGCCCCAGGTGGCCGCACGTGCTGAGCTGGTGGCTCAGGGACGCTGTGTGCTGGTCACCCTTTTTGCAGATGGTGGACAGTGAGGCAGGGCAGCCTGGGCACTTTCAGGGGAGAGAGCGGGAAGTGGGTATTCGTGGCTCTGTCCCCAGCCTCCAGATCCAGGGGTCTTCTGGGCTTCAAGGGCCACCGCAGGGTGCGTGTGCTCAGATTACGGTTGTCGGGACAGTGTGTGCTGTGTGGCTGTTTTAAATGGATTTTTCCATCACTGGAAAAGCGAATTGTTGACACAAGATGTTCCTACAAAATTGTGTTGCAGGAGTAGACCCATCCCTGCAGGCGGAGAGCAGGGTCCCCGGCCCCTCACAGACCACAGCCGCAGGGCCCAAACAGCAGAAGCCGAGGCCCACCAGCTCCCGGGACGAGCGCTTCCGGTCAGGTAGGGACCAGACGGGGGGGCCTCCCCTGTGGACTTGGCTACAAACGTCTGCTAAGCAAATGGTTTTACTTGAACATCATGCTATTTCTCAGGAGAAAATCTAACCTTCACACAATCACGGTGTCTCTCCGTGTAACCTGCAGGGTTGGTGGTCTCTCCCCCAGGTTGCTTATAAAAATCCCTAGAGAAATCGTCCTTCCCCCCGCAATCAGTGTAATTTCTTTCAACTTTTTATCCATTTTTCTGCCTCAAGCTTTGGGGTTGGTATTAGTACTTTTTGTACGTTATGGAACAGCTTTACTACTGTAGGTGTTTTTACTATTTTTTCTTTTTCTAATTTTGGAGCGTTCCTTCTAATGAGATTTCTGCCACTCTATCAGTGCTTTTATCAGTATTTAAGTTAGCCTGTGATGTTTTATTTGAATGATCAGAAGGCCTATTGGAGACATTCACGTCGCGTGTCAGTAGTTTCTGCACACCCCGCTTCCCCTGTTTAACAACATTTCCACCCTGCGTGAGCATATATTTCCTTTCCATTTAAGCTCTTTTGGTAAGCCTTTTTTTTTAATGATGAAAAACTTTCAACAGAGATAAAGAAATGACCATTTTGTTTTAAGAATATCTAAGAGGAATGTTAAGATTTTAAATGTTATGTTAACATGGGAGTGTGATGAAGTAAGGAGAAATTTTTGATCAGATAATTTTTTACTAATTTAGCATACATTTGTCACACTGTTAATATTCTTTTCTGATTATATAAATAATACATGTGATATCAAATATATCATGTTTAAGGACAAAAGTAAAATCACCTGAACTCTGAATCCTGAGACAACCCCCCTCAGCATCTACTGAGCACGTGCAGACACCCACACGTGCACGTGGACACCAGCAGGTGGACATGGACACAGGCACGCAGACACCCGCACATGCACGTGGACACCCGCAGGTCACACGGACACATGCACGCAGACACCCACAGGTGCACACGGACACAGGCATGCGGACACCCACAAGTGCACACGGACACAGGCACGCAGACACCCGCACGTGCACGTGGACAGCCGCAGGTGCACACGGACACATGCACGCAGACACCGACATGTGCACGTGGACACCCGCAGGTGCACACGGACACAGGCACGCAGACACCCACACGTGCACGCGGACACCCGCAGGTGCACACGGACACATGCACGCAGACACCCACACGTGCACGCGGACACCCGCAGGTGCACACGGACACAGGCACGCAGACACCCGCATGTGCACGCAGACACCCACAGGTGCATACGGACACAGGCATGCAGACACCCACACGTGCACGCGGACACCCGCAGGTGCACGTGGACAGCCGCAGGTGCACACGGACACGTGCACGCAGACACCCGCATGTGCACGCAGACACCCACACGTGCACGCGGACACCCGCAGGTGCACACAGACACAGGCACGCAGACACCCACACGTGCACGCGGACACCCGCAGGTGCACACAGACACAGGCACGCAGACACCCACACGTGCACGCGGACACCCGCAGGTGCACACGGACACAGGCATGCAGACACCCACACGTGCATGCGGACACCCGCAGGTGCACACGGACACAGGCACGCAGACACCCACACGTGCACGCGGACACCCGCAGGTGCACACGGACACATGCACGCAGACACCCACACGTGCATGCGGACACCCGCAGGTGCACACGGACACATGCACGCAGACACCCACACGTGCACGCGGACACCCGCAGGTGCACACGGACACAGGCACGCAGACACCCGCATGTGCACGCAGACACCCACAGGTGCATACGGACACAGGCACGCAGACACCCACACGTGCACGCGGACACCCGCAGGTGCACGTGGACAGCCGCAGGTGCACACGGACACGTGCACGCAGACACCCGCATGTGCACGCAGACACCCACACGTGCACGCGGACACCTGCAGGTGCACACAGACACAGGCACGCAGACACCCACATGTGCACGCGGACACCCGCAGGTGCACACAGACACAGGCACGCAGACACCCACACGTGCACGCGGACACCCGCAGGTGCACACGGACACAGGCATGCAGACACCCACACGTGCATGCGGACACCCGCAGGTGCACACGGACACAGGCACGCAGACACCCACACGTGCACGCGGACACCCGCAGGTGCACACGGACACAGGCACGCAGACACCCACATGTGCACGCAGACACCCACACGTGCACGCGGACACCCGCAGGTGCACACGGACACAGGCATGCAGACACCCGCACATGCACATGGACACAGGCACGCAAACACCCGTATGTGCATGCGGACACCCACACGTGCATGCGGACACCCGCAGGTGCACACGGACACAGGCACGCAGACACCCACATGTGCACACGGACACCCGCAGGTGCACACGGACACAGGCACGCAGACACCCACATGTGCACGCAGACACCCGCAGGTGCACACGGACACAGGCACGCAGACACCCGCATGTGCCCGCAGACACCCACACGTGCACGCGGACACCCGCAGGTGCACACGGACACAGGCACGCAGACACCCACACGTGCACGCGGACACCCGCAGGTGCACACGGACACAGGTACGCAGACACCCACATGTGCACGCAGACACCCGCAGGTGCACACCGACACAGGCATGCAGACACCCGCACGTGCACATGGACACAGGCACGCAAACACCCGTATGTGCATGCGGACACCCGTGCACACTCGCTGATACCCACACGCGCACACAGATACCCCAACACTCATGCAGGTGCACACACGTGCACGCTGATACCCACAAGCACGTGCAGATACTTGCACTCACGTGCTCCATGAATGGTGTCATAGTAAAGGCCCCTTCCTCTCCTTATCTTCCTGCCTTCCCTCTTCCCCCCATCCTCTGCTCCCAGTCTGTTTCCATGTGACAGATGTTAATAAACTGTGAACTTCATTCTAGTTCTAATTCTTTATTTTCTGAATATAAGACCTTGATCGTAACTGTGATTTGCTAGTATTTTCTCTGAGGCTTTCTCTTATCTTTGCATTCTCTTAAAGCGGCTTTTGGAGAGCAGAAGTTTTAAATTTTATTTTATTTATTTATTTTTTAGAAGATGCTATTTATTTATATGAGATTGAGAGAGAGAGGGAAATCAGCAGCAGCGGGGGGAGTAGAGGGAGAGGGAGAAGCAGACTCTGTGCTGAACACAGAGCCCAAAGTGGGGCTGATCCCACGACCCAAGATCACCCCCCAGGCGGAAAGCAAAAGTGAGGTGCTTAACTGACTGAGCCACCGAAATGCCCCTAGAAGTTTTTAATTTTAATGAAGTACAACTTACCTGTTTTTTGTTTGGTTTGGTTTGGTTTGGTTTTTAGTGGATAGTGCTTTTGTTCTTGTGTCTAAAAAAATCTTTGCCTCACCTGAAGGTCACAAAGATTGTCACCTCTGTTCACTTCTAGAGGGTTTATAGTTTTATATTTTAGCTTTAGGTCTATGATCCATATTTTAGTTGAGTTTAGTATTAGTTCAGGGTATGAATCAAAGCTCATTTTTTGCACACAGATATCCAGCGACCCCACCATTTGTGGAGAACACACTGCCTTTGCTCCTCCATCTAGGAACACCTGCAGCGGCACCTGCGATGCTGCTTCTGGACTCCGTCCTGTCCTGTCGAAGTATTCATGTAGCTTCACGGCAAAACCGCATTTCCATGTTATGGCTTAGAAATAATTGTTGAAATCAGTAGTGCTCTTCCTCCGAGCTTTGTTGTTTTGTTTCGTACTGTTGTTCCCTTGTCTGTAATGTGACTTTTTGCCTCTGGCACTTTGAAGATTTTTCTCTTTATCTCTGGTTTTGAGTGATTTGATTATGATGTGCTGTTCTCATCACGGCAGCCGTACTTTCAGTTTCAAAGGGGAAAAAACATTTCATTGATATTATAAAGTAAAAACCTAGTGGAAATAGAAGAAAAGGGAAATCTGCCCATAGGTGAGGGCAACAGTGAGCAGTAAAGGAGGTTAGGACAGGGTTACATGAGAGCGGGTGCTTACAACACCCAACCTTATCAGCTGGGGAAGCCTCGTGGAGACACCCGGGGTGGAGTCCCCGACGGAGAGGCCTGGCCAGCGTCCTCCTTCCAGCTGAGACCTCCCACTGTCCACCCCCATAAGGGCTATATTTATAGGGCCAGTGATGGGGTCTGAAGTTAAACATTTTTTTTTACCTGCGTGCAGTTTGGAGCGAGTTGCATTTCCATGTTATCATGTCTTTACATCTTCAGGAGCCTGGGCTAGGTGTGTCTGTCTCCCCTCCCAGATTCCATCCCGGGGGGGGGGGGGGGGGGGGGGCAGCCAAGCTTGGAGCAGCAGGGGACATGGGAGGATGTGAGGCAAGATTTACAGCTCTTGGTGTCCAGACCAGAGGAGCCAGTTCTGACCTGGAGGCCAGGCTCCCGAGGTCACTCATGCAGCGTGAGTCACACAACCGCGTGCGTCAGCCTGCCTGTGTGCCGGCAGCAGTGGTCCATGATCTGGGACAAATCCATACAATACTGGTGCCTTGGTACGTGTAGGTCTGTGTTTCTTGGGGTTTGCTGAGCTTCTTGGATTTGTTGGCTTGGACCCTGTTGTGCTGATATTCTGTTGATTTTTAGTTCTGTGTTTTACCTGTATTTGTGATTATGTTCGTTTCTCAGACTGCAGTAGGGTTTAAGGTGTGCGCTCACGGTCACTGCCATATTGTTGCCGGGGCTCCTGCACTTGTGTCTCAAGCACCTTCTTATGTCTGGGAGTATTTATATTAGACCCTTATGTTTAAAGGGTAATTTGACTGATTATGAAATTCTAGGTTGAACACATCTCTCTTCAATACGTGTTGCCTTCTTGCCCCCAGTAGTTTCTGTTGAGTAACGTGAGGTGAGTCAGTCTTTCTCTCTGGAAGCTGATAGAATTGTCTTGTTGTCTCTGATGTTTATAAATTTTACTTTAATACATTATGTGTACATTTTTCATCTTTCCTGATTAGGACCCTGTGGACCATCTCACTGCAAGGTTTTTAAATGTTTTAAAAACATTTTGTTGGAGAAAAATTTAAACAGGTACAAAAGTGGACTTCCTCGTGTGATAACCCTCTGGACTTACTGTCCAGCAGCACAGCCCCAGCCATGCTCACCCACGCCTCACCTACGCCCTCGCTTCCCACATGATCTTGAAGCAAATCTCAGAGATCACGTTATTTCCTTTAGATGTCATAATATTCTTGGTGGCTGTTTCTGAAAAGGATCATGTCTTTGTATCTCTAAAACATAAAAACCATCATCACAAAATAAGGAACAATAATTCCTTAATATCAAATATCCAAATGTTCATATGGTTTTTAATTTTTTAATTTTTAATTTTTATTTCAAAAAAAATTTTAAGTAAGCTCGACGCCCAATGTGGGTCTCAAATTCATACCCCAAGACCAAGAGTCCCATGCTCCACGGACTGAGCCAGCCAGGTGCCCCATGGCTTTTTAAAACCACTTTGTTTGGACCCAGGATCCAAACAAGATCTACATATCACAAATGGTTGGTAGTGTTTTCAGTCTTTGTTGACGTCTGCATCTGTCCCTCCAGTCTGTGGAAGAGCCTGGGCTGTCTCTGGCAGCTCCTGTGGGGTGTCGTCCTCCCCTCCAAGGCTCCGCGACGGTCGGGTTACGTTTTCGGTTGTCCCTGAGACAAGATAGGGTGCTGTGTTCCCTCACTGGGAGGACAGGCTGCCTGGGACACTGGCAGCCAGTGATAGCCAGTTCCTAGATACGGTCATTCATGAGGGTTGCAAAATGGTGAAGCTGCTTTTGTCATCCCTCTTCATTCAGAGGCTGGGCTCCTTCTATAAAGACAGGCTCATCCTTGCTTGCTACCTGGTGCAGGAGAACCCGGATAAATGCTCCATTCTTTCCACTTACTTGTTCCTTTTTAGAATAATGAGTTAGGTTGCTGGCAAACTCCAATGGCAACCAATTAATTTTGCTGCCTCTTTTTCTTCCTTTCTGTTCTCTTGTCTGTGTGTGTGTGTGTGTGTTTGATATCCTTTTTTTTTTTAACTTATTTATGTGGGGGGGGGCAAAAGGAGAGGGAGAGAATCTCAAGCAGACTCCCCACTGAGCACAGAGTCTGACATGGGGCTCAGTCTCACAACCCTGAGATTGTGACCTGAGCCGAAATCAAGAATCGGATGCTTAACCCTGAGCCACCCAGGCGCCCCCAGTATTTGGTATACAATCCATTCTAGCATCTATCCTTGTTGATATTCAAACTATTCCATCCTTAGCCTTTGGGCGCATCTTCCAATCAGCTCCACAGTCCTGAGCTGTTTGATCAAGTCCTCATTGGCTGTCACGACAAGATGCTCTCGGCTCCTCTGTGTGTTTCCTGCGCCTACCCTAGAGTCTGCCTTTCTCAGAGTCCTTCAGCGAGCATGGGTATTTGAAGACCACATTCTGGGTGCAAGGGTTACTCATTGCTATCGGGCTGCACTTTTTTTTTTTTTAAGATTTTATTTATTTATTTGAGAGAGAGAGAGCAAAAACACAAGAGAAGGGATGAGCGGCGAGGAGCTGCAGAGGGAGAGGGAGAAGCAGGCTTCCTGCCGAGCCAGGAGCCCGACGTGGGGCTCACCCCCAGGACCCTGGGATCATGACCTGAGCCAAAGGCAGACTCTTAGCTGACCGAGCCACCCAGGCGCCCTGGACCAGCACTTTTCCTAGACATTTTTAGTGGATAGAGGTACAGCATAATAGTTAAAGACAAAGTGTCACATGTGTTCATGCCGACACTTCTATTCAGATCCAGGAACAGAGGTGTACGTAACTTTCCTTCTGTGTTTGGATCTTCCTCATGAGTGTTTTTGTTCCCAGGGATGGTGGCATCGCTGTGTGATTGCAGAAAAGACTTTACATTTCTTTTCTTTCTTTCTTTTCTTTCTTAAGTAGTGGAGCCCAACACAGGGCTTGAACTCAGGACCCTGACATTGAGACCTGAGCTGAGATCAAGAGTGGGATGCTTAACTGACTGAGCCCCCCAGGCGCCCCCAGAGTTTATCTTTCCTATGCATCCTTAGTAAATACCTGCAGAGGAACAGGCTAAACAGTCTAACTATGTATTTGAAAGTCATTTGGAATAGTTCAGGCCAACAACTGGAGACCCATTTAGGTTCATTTGTTTCAGTTTATTTTTAATTTGGGGGATTTCTTTTTAAATAGTTTTGATTTATAACTGAAAATATTTACGTGGGTCCAAATCTACAAACAAAGGAACATTTAAAGAAATCTAGGGCCAATGTCATAAGCCATGCTTAGTTTTTAAATTTTTTTTGATTTTTTAAATTTAAAATCATTTAATTAACATATAGTGTATTATTAGCTTCAGGGGTAGAACTTAGTGATTCATCAGTTGCGTATAACACCCAGTGCTCATTCCATCACGTGCCCTCCTTAATGCTAGGCCGTGCTTGTGTCTCATTCACATTCAATGAAAACAGATAAGAGTATGGAACTTAATTTTGTTACTTCATAAGCAATCTTGTAGAAAGTGTCTTTATTGCTGTTGTTTTTACGTAGATGTTCACACTGAGGCGGTACAAGCAGCTTTGGCCAAATACAAGGAGAGGAAGATGCCTATGCCTTCAAAGAGACGTTCTGTTCTTGTACATTCGTCGGTGGAAACCTACACGCCTCCAGGTATGGATGACCCGCGTCGGGGTCGGCGTCTGTGGGCGTTCCACAGCCCTGAGCTCATAGCCTTCCTTTCCCCTTCCGACCTGTAGTCAAGATTTAGAAAAATTAGAGATTAGAAATGTTTGTGTATGTGCCGTATTCCTCCCTGAAAATCTGTGGTATATACAGTGTGGCTCTTACCCAAGTGGGTGCTTGCTTTCTATAGGACTTCTGGGTAGATTTTAATTCTTTTACTAAGATGCTATTTATGCTTTTTAGTCAAGAGAGGAACCTAAAATCAATGCTTACTGGAATACTAGAGTTCTCTGATTTAAGAATTTTAAAATTATTCTTTTTTTTTTTTTTAAGATTTTATTTATTTATTAGACAGAGATAGAGACAGCCAGCGAGAGAGGGAACACAAGCAGGGGGAGTGGGAGAGGAAGAAGCAGGCTTCCAGCGGAGGAGCCTGATGTGGGCTCGATCCCACAACGCCGGGATCACGCCCTGAGCCGAAGGCAGACGCTTAACCGCTGTGCCACCCAGGCGCCCCTTTAAAATTATTCTTATCTTATTAATGACCACTATATTTTTACCAGGCCTTAAATGGAAGAATATAGGCTATTTGGAGGGTTTTAAAAAATTTATTATTGTTTTGTTGTCATTACCTTTAGAAATGAGAACTTCTACATGGAGCTTCTCTTCAGCGAAGGTGTTGTAAGCTCTGTCTCTGTCCCCACCCGGCGTTGGTGGTGTGTGGCGCTCTGTGATGCCCGTCTGTCTTGTGTTGAAGTCATAAAACTGGCAGCATGAGTGTTTGGATGGATGATGTAGTGAAAACCAAACACACCAGATTTACAAGCCAATTTGGTGTTTTGGTAACACTTCCTTTCTAAAGGAAAAAAAAGTTTATATTGTTGAAAAAAAATCTTCTAAAAATAGCTGTCAAAGTATTGTTTCTACTAAATACAACGATAGATACTACCCACTTTTTAATCATAATAATAGAACGCACAGTCATGCTGACTTGACAGAACCTTAATGAACAGTTATCTTATTGACTGAAGCAGTTGTCTGGGGGAAGGAGTTCTTGTCAGCGCTCATTGCCACCTCCCCTAAGAGGACGCAGGTGGACAGGAGGAGGCCTGGAGTGGGTTGGGGCTGCTGCCCCATGAGCCCCATGCTGCCTCGGGAGGCCGGCTGAGCTGTGTGTGAAGGTTGTGTGGGGTGTTCACTCAGATGAGCACTCAACACTTGGGGTCTTCTCTGCTTTTGGGACCCACCAAGGAATGTGCTGAAGCCATTTAGGGCTTGGGGTTGCCTTCACTCCCAGCGTGTGGTGCTCCCAGACAGTCCTCTGGGGGAAGTCGGGCTTGTGAAACCACTTTCCCAGGTAGGGCTCCTTGGATCTCACAGTCGGGCAAACACAGGCCCTTCTAGACTTGAGGGCAGCCTTTGAGATGACCCCTTGGCCATTCTGGGGCCCAGCGGTGTCGGTGTACAAAGCTTGCCACGTGCAGTCCTGGGAGACGCAGGAGCCAGTGTGGGAACTCGCCCTCCTCCCTGACTCATCCCTACATCATGCCTGTCGTCATTATTTTAACCACAGACACGTCATCTGCCTCAGAAGATGAGGGCTCTTTACGGCGACCCGGGCGACTCACCTCCACTCCGCTCCAGAGCCATTCCAACATCGAGCCCTGGCTCGACCGGGTCACTCAGGGCTCGTCCACTTCATCCTCTGCATCCTCCACCTCATCTCACCCGGGAGGGAGACCCGCCACCGCTCCCAGTGCCACCGCCGCCGCACTCACCGGCCCGGCGGCCCACGCCCACATAGGTCAGTAACGAGCTGCCACGGCCCCTCCAGGACAGGGGTGCATCTGCGCCCATCAAGACCCACCTTCTCTTCTTCATCTGGAAATGTCTTTTTGGTAACAAAAGTACATCTTGATACTTCTGTGGTTTGGCAGTTCCAGACCGTGTGCTGTGTTGGCCTCCCCACGGGCCCCAGAAGTGGTGGTGTTTCTTGATGTCCTACCCCTCCTGCTCTGGAGGGGTGGGCTGGTGCAGCGGCAGGTGGGGGGTGCACAGTCCCTTAGACATGGCCTCGGTTGCCCTGACCGCCGCCCTGAGCCCGCCCTGAGCCCGCCGCCTCTGCGTGCCTCTGCCCTCGCTCTCTGCCCCGTGAGCACCATTGCGCAGCCGTTGGCAGGGCAGGGCTGGGGCCGCAATCGTGGCCTGGCCTTTCTTCCTCCACGTGCCAAGTGAAACAACCCCTCAACCCGGAGAGAGACGTCAGGCAAAGCCAAATCATAAAAATGTGTAGATCTTTTCTGAATCATCCAGTTCTTTACGATATTCTTAGAAAGGAGGAATCGCAAACCTTCCATCATGTGCAACCCCGTTTGCTGAGCAGCGGTAGTGGTGTGGTTCGCTGGCACGTGGGGCTCGCGTCCGTTCTGCACGCGCCCCAAACGAGAGCGTGTTTCTTGGGTGGTGGCTCCGCGTTGCCCTCCCCCCCATTTTCCTAGATGTGGAGGGGGGACAGAAGGTCAGCCTGCCCCTTGCCTAGGCTGTGACCAGTTTTCTGGACTCCTGTTCATCGTCTCTGCTGCGAGTTCTGCCGAAAACGAGAGGGTGTAGCAGCTGCTCCTGCGTCACAGGTGGCTGTTCTTGGTGGGTCCCCGGAGCCTGAACACCCCCCAGGCAGCTGCGGGCTTAGGGGCTGAGCTGCTTTCGTGTGCAATCTTGGCCATTTGGCTGCGCTGGGAGTAAACTGGATGAGTCCGAGCATCTCTGAGGACACTTCACTGAAGCTCCTCACCTTCTATCTGTTGAGTCAACACAGGAAACCTGCACATTTCTGTCGAGCTTGTGTCTTCTGCCGCGACACAGCCTCCCTGCTCCCAGCACACGGAGAAGCTGCCGCGGGCTCGGGGTAGCAGGGGAGGCTGGGGCTTGAGGACAGAGCCCTTGGGGAAGCAGCCCACGCAAGCTGTTCTGGCAGCGGCCCTGGGTGTCCAGCGGATGGCCGGTGGTCACTCCCCAGCTGTCCTCGAGGAGAGCTTCAGGGGAGAGCTTGAAACACAGCCTTCACACTGATACATTTTTCCTCTGTTTGTCACAGTGATTTGACTTATCGGAAATACACAGATATCTCCAGTGTGAGAAAAACAGTCGTTTCTGAATGTTCTGATACCTTATTTCTGCTTCCGGATACTCAGTTCTTGGTGAGATGGTAGAGAGAGTAGAACTATATCGGCCGTTGCGAAGCTGTTGCAAACCCTGCTTCCTGGTGGGTTAGAGATGAAAGCGTATCTAGCATGAGCACCTGGCCACAGCTCAAAACGCGGACTGTCCAGTGGCCGTGGGGTGGGGTCTTTCCACAAAGCCCGTGGCTGTGAGGCCCTGGCTGTGGAGGCTGACAAGGGAGACTCGTTACCGCGTGCACGGAGGACCCCCGACTCTGGCCGGTGTGGCTGCGCCCCTCTCTTCTCCCGTCCCATTCGCTTGGCCTCTCCTGTGCGTTGTGTGATCGGTTCTCGTAAATTCAAATAGTCTTAACTGTGGATTGTAGCCTTTTATATGCTACATGTTTGCTGGATATAGTTGACTTGAGTTCCTGAATCGGAAAATACTTATCTTCCCGCTCCTTATTATAAAAATCATCCTTTTAGTTTTTAGCACTGGAGAATTCTTCAGTTTGGACTAAGGAAAGAGATATAGAAAGAGGAAGAATATATTAGGTAAAAAAATTGAGGTACAATATATTAGGTAAAGGTAGTTTTTAAAAAATATATCATTTTTAATTTTGGGTTAAAGAAATCAAATCCATAAAACATTGGGACACAAACGTAAACACCTATATTTAAAAGTAGTATTTTCAGTTATAGCAGTTCATTTTTATTTTGAATGTTGTTTATTTTTATATAGTGATTTTAAAACTACTTTGTAGTTAAGGTTACCATTTATGCCTTTCATGAATATTGTTAAAATCACCTACACTTTTTGCTAGACTTGGAAGGTTGGGGAAATTTCTTTCTAAACTAAAAGAACTTCATGATAGGCATACTTTAAAATACTAATTTCACCAACATTACACTTTCTCAAGGGTTGTGAAATCTCTGTCATTAAGTTAGATTTTTCCAAATGGTGTTTTCTGATATGTAGATAGTGAGTTTGGGTTTTGCTTCCATATAATTTCATCTTTCTAATATTTTAAAAAAATTTTAGTTTGCATTTTGCCTAGATGATGAACTAATAGGTAAACTATCAGAATTTAAAAATCAGAAGCAGAAGAGTGGCCCCTGTGGGGTAGGAACGCACATCAGAGGACCAAAGGGACTGCAGGTCTATCCCGCTGTCCCTCGTGCAGACGCCGTGCTCACACTCACGCCTCAGCAGCGTCCAGTCGGCCGGCACTCCAGATACGTGTGCCGTTTGATACAGATTAAACCCCAAAATGTGCATTCAGACAATGGAATGAGTGACTTCAAACATTTTCTGCATCTAACATCATTTGTCGTAAACTGTGACATTAATGTCTTGCACTCAGTACTTGACTGAGGTCCCCCAATAGTGAGATGTGTTGATCTGGCCATGGGGATAATTTTTATCTTCCTAGCCTTATTCTTTGAAGCCTGAAAAGGTCTTGTGTCTTTGTGACATCCAGCATACTTTTTGGGGAGTGGGGGGTAGTTTATAGAAGCCTGGCTATTTTTTTATAATACAACAAAAATGGCCTAATGACAACTGATTTAAAATGTGTCTCTGCTTCATTGAGATTTCTTTTTTTTTTAAGATTTTATTTATTTACTTGTGAGAGGGAGGGGGGAGAATACAGAGGGAGAAGGAAAAGCAGACTCCCCGCTGAGCAGGGAGCCCAATGCGAGACTTGATCCCAGGACCCCGGGATCATGACCTGAGCCGAAGGCAGACGCTTCACCAACGGAGCTGCCCAGGCGCCCCCTTCATTGAGATGTCTGACGACAGCTCACTTGTGCCTGTCAAGGCATTGTCATCGGAGGTTCTGGCCGAGATCCGTTTGAGAACCAAACAGCCATCGTGCACACAGGTGTCCACGGGCTGTGTCTGGGGGTTCAGAGTTTACAGGGTCCCAATGTGTCTCGGTCAACCAGAAAAACAGAATGAATCGCAATGTCACGTTCTTTGCTTAGAGCTCGGCTGGTGAGGCTTCCATTGAATGGGATTTAAAGAGCAACTTCATCCTCTTTTGAATCAATAGCCACTTTCATTGGGGGTTTGTTTTCCCAAAGCAGATGTGCACTCCGCCCCTCCTGATGTCACCACGGGCCTCGTGGAGCTTTCACACTGTGAACGTCCGCAGCTGGCTTCTGTGCGAGGTGTCACTCGGGGCTACAGCGGGAGCGTCCTGGAAACGGCCGGTGGTGAGCGTGCTTCTCTTTGTCCTTTTGAAACAGCAGAGCACAGCCCTTCTCTTCAGCTACGGGACGCGGCTTTGGTGCCTTTGCCTTAGCAACCCTCGGCCAGCCGCTAGCCGTCCTCGTTCAGTGCGCGGGAGCGGAGGCCAGTGTGTGCGGGGGACGCTACTGCAGAGAGCATCATGGGGAGAAGCAGTCAGCAGAATCTCTGGAATTGGTCAGATGGGGAACAAGGAGAACAGGATCTACAAAACAGTAGGAAAATGAGAAGCCGTGGGCAGTCTCTCTGTTGCAGACTCTGTGGGGCCTCAGTATGAGAGCGCCCGGCCTGTGAGGCTCTCCGTGCGCACAGCCTGAGAAATGGGCACAGCAGCGAGCCTGGTTTCTGACCTGCAGGCCAGAAAGGCCAGCACGAGCCTTGCAGTGTCCTCATTCATACCATGTCCTTTGGAAACAGTTTCCAGTGTCTTTTATCAAAAGCACGTGAAGTTTTCTTTCCAGCGTACCAGATTAGAATTGCAAAAAAATCCGGGGGATCTTAGATTGAAGGTTTTAACATGTATTTTGATATTCTAAGCAGTAGATCCGATTTTGTCAAGGTCTTTTAGCTCCTTGTCCAGATGCAACAGGAAAATACTGAGTCCGCATGAAGCAGGCTTTCCATTGGTTAGATAGATTTTTTTATTTGATTGTATATTTTTTAAAAAAGAGCTTCGTTGAGGGATAACTGACTTGTAGTGAACTGCACATATTTAAAGTGTTCAATCTTACAAGTTTTAAGATGTGTGTACAGCTGTGAAAACTGTCCCTGTGACCACAGTAGTGAACACATCCATCTTCCCCCTCTGCCCCTCCACCTGCACCCCCAAAATAAATCAGTGAATAAATAAATCTTGGGGTGCCTGGGTGGCTCGGTTGGTTAGATGTCTAGCTCTTGATTTTGGCTCAGGTCATGATCAGGGTGGTGAGATCGAGTCCTGTGAGGGGCCTGTGCCCAGCATGGGGTCTGCTTGGGATTCTCTCTCCCTCTTCCTCTGCCCCTCCCCCTGTCTTGCTCACAGGCTCTCTCTCTCTCTTCCCCTCTCTCTCTCAAATAAATAAATAAATAAATACATCTTTTTTTTAAAAAGATAGTGAACACATCCAGCATTCCTAACAGTTTCCTTGTGTCCCTTCTGCTCTTTTTGGCTTCCCCCAGGCTTCAGGCAACCCCTGATTTATTTCCTGACATGAAAATTAGTTTGCATTTTCCGGAACTTTAGATAGAATCATGCAGTACTTACTCTTAGATTGTCTGTGCTCTGGTTACTCTGCACAAGTACTTTGAGATTCACTCATGTTCTTGGATGTGTCAATAGTCCGTTCCTCTCACCGGTCAGTGTTTCATTTGACGGGTGTGCCGCCCTTCACTTGTTCACTTACGCAGGGTTTGTGGGTTGCCTCCAGGTTTTGGCTGTTACACGTAAAGCTGCTAGGAATATTCGTACACAAGTTTTGGTGTCGAAGTATACTTTCACTTCCCTTGGGTCACTAGCTAGGAGTGGAATGGCTGGGTCCTATAGTAGCTTTATGCTTAGCTTCCTAGGCAATTGCCAGACCTGTTTCCACAGTGGTCGTACCATTTCACGTTCCCACGGCTGAGAGAGCCCTAGCTCCCCCGTGCTTGCCTGGGTGGTACTGTTGGTCTCGTTGTCAGCCGCCCTGCTGGGTGTTAATTAGCATCTCCCTAGAGACCTAGGGCGGGGAGCGTCTTCTTATGTGCTGATTTGCCATCTGTGTGTCTTTTTAGAAGTCTGCGCAGGCCTTTTGCTTATTTTTTTAACGTCATGTTTTCTTACTAAGTTTTGAGAGTTCTTTATGTATTCTGAGTTCAGGGTCTTTATCCAGTATGTAATTTGGATTTTTTCCCAGTCTGCGGCTTCAGAAGTTACTCATTTTGATGAGGTCCAGTTCACTCATGTTTTCTTTTACGGATCCTACTTTTGTGTCGTACCTAAGATATATTTTCCTAACCCAAAGTCGTAAAGGTTTTCTGTGTTTTCTCCTAGAATTTTATAGTTTCGAGTTTTACATGTAGGTATACGATCCATTTTGAGTTAATTTTAGTGTAAGTACAACATATGGATCAGAGTCTGCTTTTTTACATGTGGACGTCCAGTTGTCCCATCATTTGTTATAAGCCCATTCTTTCCCTGCCAAGTTTCTGTGGCATCTTTAACAAAAATCGGTAGGCCATGTACGAGATGATAAATACAGTAGATGTCCATTTATTTGGCTCTTATAAAATTTTTTTCAGCATTTTTTGTAGCATTCAGTGTACAGGTATTGCACCTATTTTGTTAAAATTATTCCAAAATAGATTATATTTGTGATGTTATTGTAAATAGTATTTTAAATTTTTTCCAGTTGCTTATTACTGGTCTACAGAAATGCAGTTGGTTTTTGTATGTTGGCCTTTTATTAGTTCCAGTAACTTTTTGGGTAGATTCCTTAAGATTCTATATGTTTGGCCATATTGTCTGTGAATATGGTTTTACTTTTCTTTCCAAACTGTGTTTAGGAGCATTTATTTTTCTGGCTTTATTGCAATGTAGGACTCCCACTAGTGTCATTGAGAAATATTAAAAGAGGATATGACTTATCTTGTTTCCAACTGTAGGGGGAAAGCATCCACTTTTTCATGTTTGAATTGTGATGTTCAAGCTGCGGGTTTTTCAAGGTGCTCTGCATTAGGAAGTTCTCTTATTTTCCTAATTTCCTGAAAATTTTTATCATGGTTTTTCTTAAATGATTTTTCTAAAGGGGCGGGAAGAGGGAGAGAGAAAGTGCAAGGGGTGGGGAGGGGCAGAGGAAGAGGGAGACAGAATCCCAAGTAGGCTCCACACCCACCGTGGAGCCCAACAGGGTGCTCAATCTCATGACCTAAGTCGAAATCAAGAGTCAGACGCTTAACCGACTGAGCCACCCAGGCCCCCCTGTTAAATGATTTTATTTGATCTATTAAAGTCATATATGGTTTTTCTTTTGTGGTTTGTTAATGTAGTAAATTTTGTTAATTAATTTTTGAATGTTAAACCAAAGTTATATTCTCAGGATAAACCCCACTTGGTTATCATGCATAATTATCATGCATCATTTTTTCTGTGTTATGGATTTGATTTGCTAATACTTTCTGTTAAGGATTTTGTGCCTATGCTCAAGATACATAGTAGTCTGTAGTTTCTTTGTTTTTTTTTTTCCTTGTAATATCTTTGTCTGATCTTGGTATCAGGATAATGCTCATCTCAAAATGAATTGAGAAATGTTCCTTCCTCTTCTACTTTCTAATCAGAGAAAACTGATTTTTCTCTTCTTGACTCAGTTTTGTGTATTTGAAGGAATTTGTTCATTTCATCTGTGCTCTCCAATTTAGGCATAAGTTCACGATATTCCTTTATTTTCCTCTGGTGTATATGAATCAGTGGTTCTGTCCCCTCTTATATTTCTGGTATTTGTAATTAGTGTCCTCTCTCTCTTTATCTTGATCATTCTAGCTAGAAAGTTAATTGAATTTTATTTATCTTTCAAAGAACTAGTTTTGGTTTAATTGGTTTTTTTCTATTGTGTTTATTTCAAATCTTGTATTTATTCCTATCTTTTTTCTACTTATTTTGGGTTTACATTGCTTTTCTTTTTTTAATTTTTTGAGGTGGAATCTTAGATCATTGAAGTTAGACCTTTCTTGTTTCCTAATGAAAGTATTTAGGGGTGCCTGGGTGGCTCAGTTGGTTAAGCATATGGCTCAATTTCAGCTCAGGTCATGATCTGAGGGTCATGGGATTGAGCTCTGCGTCAGATTCCATGCTGGGTGTGGAGCCTTTTTAAGATTCTCTCCCTCTCTCTCCCCCACCTCTCCCTCTCAAAAAAAAAAAAAAAAAAAAAAAAAGGTATTTAAAGCTATAAATATCCTTCTAACAGCTGTTTTAGCATCCCACATATTTTGATACATTCTTTTCCTTTTTAATATTCAATTCTGGATATTTCCTAATTTACCTCATTCTTTCCATTTTGACCCTGATTTATTTAGAAGTGTGTTGTTTAATATCAACAGATTTCCAAATACTTCAGGTATATTTCTCTTACTACATTATATAATTCAACTCCTTCTAAATATATTGAAGCTTTTTAATGACCCAGCACATGGTCTCTTTTGGGGATATGATGCTGTTGGGTAGTTTTTCTGTAAATGACATTTACATCCAGTTAATTGACACTTTAGTTTGAGTCTCCTCTCTCCCTACTGATTTTCTGTGTACCTGTTCTCTAACTTGCTGAGAGGGATATTGAATTTCCAACTATAATTGTGGATTTTTCTGTTTGTTTAGATCTGTCAGTTTTTGTTTTGTGTATTTTGAAGTTCTATTATTAGGTGCATACATATTTAAAATTGTTCTGTCTTGATGAGTTGGCCACCTTATCATTGTAAAATTATCCTTTGTGATATTTCTTATTCTGAAATCTTCTATGTCTGGTATTATTATGGCTGCCTTCAACTATTTGACGAGTATAAGTTACATGGCAAATCTTCTTATCCTTTTACTTTTACCTTACCTAGGTCTTTAAAATTAAAATGTGTTTCTTATAATTAGTATTTTATTCATTCTTGCATTTTTCTTTTAAGCAGACAATCATTTACTTCATTGGAGTATTTGGACCATTTATAGCCAGGTTTTTTTGTTTGTTTGTTTGTTTGTTTTTTAAGTGTGCTCCACACTCACCATGGAGCCCAATGTGGGCCTGAATTCATGACCCAGAGATCAAGACCCGAGATGAGATCAAGAGTAGGATGCTTAACCAACTGAACCACCCAGGTGCCTCTATAGTCTATTTTAAAGATTTTATATATTTATTTATTTGAGAGAGAGCAGGGGTGGGGTGGGCAGAGGGGCAGAGGTAGAGAGAGAATCTCAAGCAGACTCCACGCTGCGTGCTGAGCACGCAACCACACGGTGAGGGTCAATCCCACAGCCCTGAGATTACGCCCCGAGCTGAAACCAAGACTCGGGTGCTCAACTGAGCCACCCAGGCACACCCCCCTATAGTCCCTTTCAGTTAGTGATTTGGTTGGGTTTAAATCTATGATCCTGCTGCTCTCTTCTCTCTGTTTGACTCATCTGTTAATTTTACTCCTTTTCCTGCTTTCTTTTGGTTTATTTTCTCTTCTATATCTACTTTTTTTTTACTAGTTACTGTAGAATTTACAATATGCCTCTTTATCTCATCACTGTGTGCCTTCACATGATATTATTATATGTACGACCTCAATGTGGCAAAGATAGACTTTTTAAATAAATGTTATAGGGACCATTGGAAAGCTTGTTGGGAAAAGTTAAACTCAGATCCTTTTCCCATAGCACTGAAAAGGCAAAACTCCAAAAGAATCAGATGTCTAAATATAAGAAATGAAGAATAAAATGAAAAAATTGGTGAATTCTCTTTAACTTGGTTATAAGTAAAGGCTCCTAAATTTAACTAAAAATCTACATGCAATAAAAGTAAGGATACATGAATTTGACTACATGAAACTAAAAAAATTCTTTACATGGCAAAATATCCCCATAAAGAGAGTCATAAGAATTGACAAATTAAGAGAAACTATTCACAGCATGTGTGATAGGTAAAGCTCTGATGTTTCTAAAATAAAAGACTTTTTAAGAAAGATTTTATTCATTTATTTGAGGAGAGAGAGAGTGAGCATGAGTGGGGGAGGGGAGAGGCCAAGGGAGAAGCAGACTCCCCGCTGAGCAGGCAGCCCGATGCAGGACTCCATCCCGGGACCTGGGATCATGACCTGAGCCGAAGGCAGACGCTTAACTGACTGAACCCCCGAGGTGCCCCAAAACAGACTTGTAAAAGTAGGAAAAGACCCCAAATCATGTCGATTGCCAGTCAGCCAGTTGTGGTGTAGGGGCTGGCATCCCGCTGTCGTCAATGATGTTTTATTGGCACAGCGCCGTGCTCATCCTTCCAATGTCATCGTTGCTGCTTTTGCCCCAGAATTGCAGAGGAGGGTAGTTACAACCAAGACTGTGCTCACTGCCCAGGATGTTTCCTCTCTAGCCCTTTAACAAAAGTTTGCCAGCTCCTAGTATAGGAAAATGGGCAAAAAATATGAACAGCCAGTTCATAAGAAGATATAAAAATAGCTCTTGAGCACCATGTTCAGCCTTTTTCATGATTAGAGAAATACACTGTTGGCGGGAATTAAACCTCTCCGGAAGAGAAATTGGTAGAATATACGTAGGTACTTATATTTGGACCCAGCAGTGCCAATGCAGGAATTTACTCTGAACACACATTTCCAAAAGTAAGGAAAGGCATGTGTGCAAAGTAGCTCTCTGCAGCGCTACTGATAACGGCAAAATACCGGCAACTCGCTAGCTCTGCAACCCTCAGGAAGTGGTTGAATAAACCTCGTATGTGCTCGCCGTGGAGTCCAATGCAGCTGCTGGAAATAATGCGAAAGCTCTGTATGACTCGAAATGAGGTGTTTTTCCAGGAGATGTTGATAAGTGGAAAAGGAAAAAGTAAAAGAGCAGTTATAATATGCCACCTTTTGTGTGAGAAACAAGGGAACCTAACAAAGCACATATCTGTATAGAAGGGGCACTGGAAGGACAAACCAGAAAGCAATGAAGTTGGTGGCCCCCTGAGGTGGGTGGGTCGGTGGGTGGAAGGAGTTCAGGAGGGAGTGACATTTCTTTGTGTTTGTCTTAATATAGTTTTGACTTTTAGAAATTTGTTAATGTAATACAAAATTCAAAGCATAAACTTGAAGGATGGGAAGAGGGGGATAACCCCCAAAACTGAAAGCAAGTGGAAATAAACCCGGTTGTATTCCCATGAAGTACCAGAGCCACAGCTGAGGGGGTGATGGGAGGAGAGGGAGCTAAGTTGTGAACACGGTGTCGGACGCACACCTGCAGTCTTGGACGAGGTGGGGTATGAACAGCAAAGAAATCTTGAACTGTTGCTTGTAGGTTTGTATGGGTAGAGCACCTTGGAGATTCTTTTATGTGCTCACATGATGGTATTGAGCGAAGGGTGTTGTTGGGAGCCAGGGTTCTTACTGCGGAAGAAAGGATGTCCAAATATGAGTGGGAAAGACAAGAAGAACCCCGTGGGGAAGATCGGGATTAGAAGTATTGTGTGGACTAAGATCTAAATGTGTATCTGTTTGTACTGTCTGTGTGCACCTGCACAGTGGCATACAGGTGTGTGTGTGTGTGTGTGTGTGTCCACGACTACACGCACGTGTGTATACATGTACACGTTTTTAGCTCTGTGTTCCAAAAGTAGCAAAGACATTGCAGTAGCAGTGAGCCCACTTAGTGGCCAGATCTCAGTCTTCAACATCATTCCCACTCAGAAGGACCAGGGCTCCTTAGAGAAATAGCTAATTCCAGGGCTGGGGCAGGGTAGCATAAAATGACTGAAGCATGACAGAATGGACAGCAGAGTTTAAAGAAAATGATGGGGGCACGTCACCGATCAACTTGCATGGGATCCCACTGGCTAAATGTGGGACAGTTTGTGCATCAAAATAGTTAAGAACAATAATGCCTTTTTAAATAAGATTTATTCATTAATTTGAGAGAGAGGGAGTGACAGAGACGGGAGGAGGGGCAGAGGGAGAGACGCTCAAGCAGACCCCCTGCTGAGCATGGGGCTCAACCTGGGGCTTGATCTCACGACCCTGAGATCACGACCTGCGCTGAAACCAAGAGTCAGATGCTTAACCAACTGCGCCACCCAGGTGCCCCCAATCCATAATGCTTTCCAATAATTGATCAGTCACGGAGTCATTCCTGATGATTGATTGATAGACAGATAACAGAATGCTGAGTGTCAGCAGGTAAATTTAAATGGGGTGCTAATGTTGGAGAATAATTTTGCAGCCATTGCAGTAAAAACTGCTTCTGACAAGAATGACCCAGTGGCTGTTAAAAGCAGGGAGAAGTTTCCGCGAGGGTCGGGGTACTTGTGTGGTCTTGAAGTGTCTCCTCACACTGCAGATTAGTTGCAGAAGAAAACATAGTGACAGTGCAGTGTGGAACCGGGGCAGCATTTGGGGTGAGAAAGACCTGTCTCCGTGAGGGTAGGTGGGCGTCCCGTCTATCTGGATGTGGTGTTTGGCTAGTATTTCAGCCAGGAGAGCAGCACCTGAATGGAATCATGAGAAAACCTCAAGCAAACTCAAAAAAAAAAAAAAAAAAAAAGAATTGTGTTCTTTCAAAATGTCAATGTCATAAAGGACGAAGAATGTTTCAGACCCGTGAAGACCAGACCGGTGATGACCCAGTACGGTGCTTGGTTTGGGAACATGACTGGCTCCACACTGGAGGACGGGCGTGCTGTGGAAAGACATGGGGCGCCGGCCGTCATGCTTGCCCTTGGCTGGTGGGCTGTGTGTGAGGCTCGGGCCCTGCTCATCTGTGCTCCCCGGCAGTGCTGCCACGGGCACCCGTGGCCCTCCTCCCTGCGCTGACGAGAGTAGCCGCAGCCTGGCCACCGCTCTGGCTCCGTGGTGTGTGGACGTGTTCCTGCTTGTTCTCACCCAGCAGATGGCGAGCTGCCTTTCTGCTGACTCTGCATCTCCCAGAACAGTTTCTGGGTAGTTCTGAGGACACCAAAGAACTTTTAGTGTATGTGGCTTAAATCTCGTGATATCGACTATGTTAGAAGTTAAAACGAAAGATTTAAAAAATATTTACTAATCCATTTAAAAATAGCAATAAGAAATTCATCACATCTTCACGTAAGTAGCACATATTTATGAAAAAATTTCTAAAACAAAGATTTGGCCCGAATACTGGGCTTACTTTCCATGTTGCCGGTCTCCCTCACGGCTGGCCTCATGGAAACACCTGGGCCCCGCGCCTTGTCCCGGTTCAGTGTGTTGTGGCTCACGCATCGTGGGGCCTCTGGAAGACCCACCATGCTCTGTGAGGAGGGAGGGAAGGGCAGTGACACCCCCGTGGGGCCCCATGAACCCCTTGAAAGGGTCTCTGGACCACTTTGAAGATCACTAGCTTAAAAAAAGTTCTAGTTCCCGGAAGACCTTCAGTGAATACTTGTTGAATGAATTAATGAATTCCAAAATGACTGCACGACGGGGCCAGTGCTCGGTGGGATTTATGAGTTCCAACATGTTTGCCTTGTTGGTCGCTGAATCCCGTCCTCACGTCCTGTCTCCAGAGGGTTGGCAAGCTCTGGGCTCAGCGCTCCTCTTCCCATGGCAGGTGTTCCTGTGAACAGCAGAGTGTCCTCCAAGATCCAGCAGCTTCTCAACACCCTGAAGCGGCCAAAGCGCCCTCCGCTGAGGGAATTCTTTGTGGATGATTTTGAGGAGCTGTTGGAAGGTGAGAGATCTCGGGTGGGCTCTCGTGTCTGTGTGAACGGGGTGGCTGTCCTGTGCAGGGTTGTGGGCAAATGTGTGTCACGTGTGGTCACACGGTGACGTTACAACACCACCGAGTGACCCCCCCATCTGTTTCCAGCCCGGGGGTCACCACGTGTCACGTCACGTGAACCGGGAGAAAACGCATCGCTCATGGCTAAGGGACTTAACATTTCTCTGTGCCTCTGGTCCAGTGCTTAGTACTTTATAAGAATACTCTAAGGTTTCATTTTATTTACATTATTTCAATTTTTTTTTTAAGTAGGCTCCATGCCCAACGTGGGGCTTGAACTCAGCACCCTGAGACTGAGAGTCACGCGCTCCACCAACTGAGCCAAGCCAGGCACCCCATTATTGCAATTTTTATTTAAACTTTAAATCTGAAATACTTGTCTTCCCATGGTTTTAAAGTATATTTTTAGCATGGTTTTGGCCCTTTTTCAGAAATGTAGTCTCTCATTTATGAGTGAGATGTACATTTAGGACAAAAGAATATAGATGTATTTTTAAGAGAAAATTACCAAGAAGTAGAAAGAAGTATAAATCTGTAGGAAAGGAACAGAAATAAAGCCTAGTATACAGTACGGGCATGTAATTGTGTTTGAGCCGCAGGGGCGCGTGGCCGGCTCAGCCCCCTGCCCCCTCGTGCCTCTCCTGTGCAGTGTTGCTACCCCACGGACCACAGCCAGGCGTCTCCTCCTCACTGAGGCTGAGACACAACTTCTAGGGCATGGTTTTCTCCTTTGTAATGCGATAACGCCTCTCAGAGTTCAGTGGTGGAAACGGTCTTCGGCAGTCTTTCTACACTTGGGCAGATGCTGGTTACCTAGCCGTTGGAGATGTCATGGATTTTACTCTATTTTTTTCTTTCAACATGGCGATGGTTGTTTTGAGTGCCGAAATTGAGATGGTGATTCTACTCACTTTCATCCTTTATATGAAAGAACTAGTGCCTGCCCCTCAGGTGTCGTCATCGGCCATCACCCCACGGAAGCCTCAACCGCACTGTGACCGTGCTGGGGACTGTCCCGTAGGGTCACAGTGACAGCGTCCAGCACTAACCATGACGTATCTCCATCTGTCCTTTGGTCCGTTGGTCTGTGACTATTCTAATGATAAGGAAATCTAAATAAGTTACTGTAATCTTCTTACAGTTGGTATTTTTTAAGAGAATGCTTAAAAACAGAATGTGTGCATGGTACTATGGAATGCTGATTTTTAAATTTCAATTTTGCTTACAGTGCAGCAACCAGACCCAAATCAGCCAAAGCCTGAGGGAAGCCAGATGGTGGTGCTGAAAGGGGAACCTCTGGCTGTGGGGGTTCCCTGGCCCCCGTCCCTGCTGGCCGCCTTGCAACGGTGGGGTACGACGCAGCCCAAAGCCCCCTGTCTGACCGCCTTGGACACGGCTGGGAAGGCCGTCTACACCCTCACCTACGGCAAGTGTCGAAAGCAGTCGGGCTCTGGTTTAGCTGTAAAATGTTACATGTTATACAGCACAGACATAGAGAGCTTCACGAACATGCTAGAACAATTCCCGAGAAAGCAACACAACTGTCAGAACAACAGAACATTGCCTCACTCCAGGTGCCCCTCCTGGACCACTGCCCCTTCCTCCCAGCAGAGGGGACGCCTCACTGACTGATGGCGACCAGCCACTGCTCTGGTGTCAGGGTTCACATCTAAATATGCATCTCTGAACAATGGGATTTAGTTTTGTCTCATTCTGAACTTTGTATAAATGGAATCATACAGTATGTATTTTTTTGTGTTTGGCGTCTTTTGGTTCCATATTATATTTTTATGTAACACAGATCATAAGCATCTGGCTTGATGCGTTTTCACAGAGAGAATATACTCCTCTAACTAGCATTCAGCTCCCGCGCCTTTCCAGGTGCCCCTTGTGTCCCTTCCAGCACATACATCCTCACACTGACGGCTGGACTGGCCTGAGGCCTGTCAACACTTCCCTGTCTCCAAGTTTTGTGTAAATGGAATTATGCGAAAGGCGTTGTGTGTCTGCATTCTTTCATGCAGCATTGTCGGGAGACTCGGCCGTGCTGTTGTGTGAAGCTCGTTGAGGGATGTGACTTGATTGTATGAACACGCCAAAAATTATTTGCATACCCTACGGTAGATGGACGTTTGCACTGGGGCTATTGTGTATGGTGCTGTTATGAACATTCCTAGGGGAGTCTGTGCGGGGCATAAATGCACACGTACACGTCCTGTGTTTGGCGTTAGGACGCACTGTTACACAGTGTCCAGACTGCGTGTGCGGACTTACAGTTGTTCCACACCCTTGCCAACACTTGATATTGTCTGTTTATTTCATTTTAGCCTTTCCTGTAGGTGTGTTGTGGTGTCTAGTTATGGTGGTGGTTTATTTGCATTTCTCTGATGCCTAATGATACTTTTTGTATATTTATTGGGTGTTTGAATATCCTCTTTGATGTACTATCCAAATCTTCGACTCGTTTTTCTATTTGGTTGCTAATGTTTTCTTCTCTGTATGTTTCAGATACATGTCTTTTGTCCGATTTCTTTTGCAAATGTCTTCTTCCACTCTGTGGACTGTCTTTTAACGCTTTTATTTCTGGCTTTAGATAAATGAGAAGTCTTAATTAGTGGAATTTATCTATCTATTTATCTATTTTTTCCCTTTATTTTAGTGCTTTTTTGTCCTGTTTACCAAGCGTAAGATCACAAAGATATTCTCCTACTTTTTCATCCAAAACCTTGCTTTACTTTTCATATTTAGGTGTCATGATCTATCTCCAGTTTAGTTTGTGTGGTGCGACGTTGGAATCGTTTTCTTGCTTGCGAATGTCTCACTGACCTAGTCCCATCCACTGAAAAGGCAGTCCTCCCCGGCAGGTCAGGTGAAAGGGCGCGTGTGGGTCTGCGGCTGCCCTCATGCTCTTCTGTCTGTCTGTTGTCTGTCCGTGCTCCCTGAACCGTTACAGCTTTATGAGTCCTGGTGTCTGGTGTAGACGCCCTACAGCTCTGTGATTGTTCCTTACGGTTTTCTTGACCTTTCTTGGCTCTTTGCATTTCTCAGCCATCTTTACAGTCAGTTTGTCAATATCCAGGAAGATTCCTGCTGGCATATTGATTGGCACTGCATTGCTTCTGTAGTTCAGTCTGAAGAGAATTGATCCCATGACAATTACGGAATCTTCCAGTTCAGGATTGTGAAATATTTCCCCTTATTTCAAGGCCCCCTTTAATTTCTCTTGTTAATGTTTTATGCTTTAAAGTACAGAACTCTTGAGTGTCTTTCATTAGATTGATTCCTATTGTAATGGAATGATTAAAAACTTTTTTCTGCTCATTTGTTGCTTGTATATAGAAGTGCAATTGATTTTTTAAATGGTCATTTTTAAAGAGATTTTGTTTATTTATTTGATAGAGAGCACAAGCAGGGGAAGGGCAAAGGGGGAAGCAGACTCCCTGCTGAGCAGGGAGCCTGATGCAGGACTCGATCCCAGAACCCCGGGATCATGACCTGAGCCAAAGGCACAAGCTCAACCAACTGAGCTTCCCAGTCACCCCAAATGGTGATTTTGTATCTAATAATCTCATTAAATTAACTTACCTCTTATTTTTCTGTTTATTAATTAGTAGTTTGTCCATGTACCTTTTGGATATCTTAGTTCAAAATCATGTCATCTGTGAACAAAGACAGTGTTGTGTTGGCCTTCCCGATACTTATGCCTTCTGTCTTTTTCTTGCCTCACCGAGAAGCTAGAACTGTCAGCACAATGTTGGGTAGTGGGCATTCTTGCTTCCTTCTCCACCTTTGGTGGAAAGCTTTGGGTCACGAAGGATGGTGTTTGCTGCAGTTTTTTTGCTTGTTTTGTGGTAGAAATTCTTTGTCAGATTAAGGAAGTTGCCTTCTATTCCTAGTTTACTAGGAAGTTTTGTTTTGTTTTTTATCATGGATGGCAGTGAATTTTATAAAACACTTTTCTGCTTTGTCAAGAGGATCATATCTTTCTCTCTCCTCCCCACTTCATTTGATGAATTCAGATGTTAAGCAGCCCTTGCATTCCTAGAATTAATCCCACTTCGCCATGATATCTTTTTAACAAATGTCTGAATTTGATTTAGCCAGTATTTTCTTTAGGGTCTTTGCATCTGCGTTCATTAGAGCTCGGTCTATAATTCCTCAGTAAGGAGCTCACTGCCTGCTGTGAGGAGTGGGGTCTGCTCACAGACCCCGCCTGTTGAATTCGGGTCTCTCTCTCGTCCTTCTGGGACTTTGATTACGTTTATACGTTTTTTGAATCCTGTATAGCCTTAATGTTCTTTTTTCTATTTAGTATTCTTTTCTATATATTTGGTTGTTCCTTGAACAATGCAGGGATTAGGGGTGCTAACGCCTGCACAGTTGAAAACCCAAGTATAAGTTTTGACCCCCCAAAAACTTAACTACTACTAGTCTGCTGTTGATCAGGAGGCTCTTACAAACAGTGCTGCTAGGAACTTTCTGGGGTGTCCCACCTGGTACATAAGCATGCGTGTTTGTAGGATATGTACTTTGGAGTGGAAGTGTTGGGTCTGGATTATGCCTATCTTCACATTGATCAGGTAATGCCAAACGTTCCCAGTTTGCACTGAGTTGATCCGTGTGTCAGCCCCACCCGTTCCCCATCGTCAGGCTTCCTGCAGCTACTTGGGTGAGAATATGGTAGTCGTATTTCATGTTGGTGTTAATTTGCATTTTCCTGATGACAGAGTAGATTGACATCTTTTCCTGGTTTTTTTTGTTGTTGTTTGTTAATCATTTGGGGTTTCTCTTTTGTTACGTACTATTGAATCTTTTGCACATTTTTTATGTGAGGTTATTTGTGGGAATTTTTGGTGTGTTCTGGATACCAGTACTTGTCAGTGACATGTGCTGCAAGGGTCCCCCACTGGGAGCCTTCACCATCTACTCCTGACCAGTAGCTTAGTGAGCAGAAGCTCCGCCCAACCTCACCTTTTCATTCATGGCGAATTCTTCCAGAATTCTCCTTAAGGGCTCTCCATACGCCAAGATCATGAAGCTTTCCTGTTGTCTTGCAGTAGCTCTGCTGTTTTGCCATTCACATTCAGATCTCCCAGATCCACTGGGAATGAGTGTTGCGTACGGTGTGGGGATGGGTCCCAGGGTCCGTTTTTCAGGAGGGAGAGCCATCTGTCCCATTCTCATTCCCACAGGGATGCCACCCTTCTCCAGGGTGCCCGTGTCATAGACGGAATTGTCCACACATGGTGGGGCTGTTGCGGTTCTTTGTTTTATCCCATTGAGTTATATACTACGCGTACGCCAGGACCGACTTCCTGAATTACTCTGGCTCTGTAGTAAGTCTTGACGTCTATGGGGGAAGTCTCCCCCTCTCGTCTCGTTCTTCAAGACGGTCTCGGCTGTCCTTGCACTGTGTATCTTGGTGTCTCAGGGTCAGTTTTAGGCTCCACTTGTCCAGTGCACAGACATACCTGCTGAGATTCTGGTGGTCACTGCTCTGAGCGGTTTGTAAATGGACACTTCTGCGTTATTGAGTCTTCCGGTGCGTGACATAATACGTCCCTCCGTCCATTTGAACCCTCACTTTATCTCAGTGATGTTTTGTAAGTTTTTGTTGTGAGACTGCATAACACTTATTCTTAGGTATTTGGCATGTCTGTTTTAATCTTATTGTGAATATTATCATTAAAAATTTTTACTTAATGTTTATTGCTGGTATATAGAAATCAAATAGTCTTTGTGTACCGTTGTTATGTCTGGCATCCTTGCCAGTTTCAGTTATAAGAGATTTGTAATGTACACAGTCACATCATCTGCAAATAATGACAGTTTTGTTTCCAACTGTTTGCCTTCTTTCTCCACCCCTCCCCCTTACTGCGTTGGCTAAGACTTTCAGTAGAAAGGCAGATGTTCTCGGCTTGTTTCTGCTTCCCCCGGGAAAGCTTTCAATATCTGACCATTAATTATGACATTTCCTATAGGACTTTTAAAGATGGACTTTATCACTTTAAGGAAATTTCCTTTCATTCTGGACTTAAATCATTTAAAATCCTGAATGATTGTTAAATTGTGTTACCTTTTTTCACCTTTGTTAATGTGGCAGATTATGTTGATCTTCTGTTAAAACTTTTTGTATTCTTTTTTTTAAGATTTATTTGTTTACTTTAGAGAGAGGGAGTGAGTGCGTGAGAGTGGGGGAGGGGCAGAGGGAGAGAATCTTCAAGCAGACTCCACGCTGAGTGTGGAGCCCTAGGCGGGGCTCGGTCTCACCACCCCGGGATCATGATCTGAGCCCAAATCAAGAGTCGCATGCTCAACTGACTGAGCCACCGAGGTGCCCCAGAACTTTTTCCATTCTTTAGATAAACTGACGTGGTCGTGATGCGTTATTCTCTTTGCGCATAGCTGGATTCAGTTTGAAAATCTGGGCGTATTACAGTTATCAACATCTTGAATTGACCTTTGTATGTAGACAAAGGCAAAGGGTTTTGAGCTGAATATTTTTCTTCTCACTGATTTCTCAGGTCCCACAGTTCACTTATTTCATAATGTTGTACCCAAGTTTAGTTTTATTTATCGTGAAATCTGAGCACCTAGTCAGGGGGCACGGCTGCTCCAACTGCCTGTGGTTATTCCCCAGGAGTTTGAAAGAGGCTGCATCATGACTCTTCTGTCACGTCTTCGCTACTGCAAAGGGTGGATGTGGAGGCTGCTTTGGGTTTTCCTGTCGTCCTACACCGTTGTCGCCCCTGCCTCGGTCTACCTCCCCAGAGGCCTTTTGTCTTCCTTCCCTTCCTGTTGTTTCATCTTCTGTCTTCCTCGGTGACGCTCTCTTTTGTTGAGCGTTCACGGCTGGGCTCTGTACACGAGACTGCATGCCGGAGGGGACGTGTGCCGGGCGGAACCTGCTAGGGCTCAGGGCTGCGTCCTGGAGGGCCAGCAGCTCTGGACAGGTGACTGACGTCTGCTGGACGGTCTTCTCTTGAGTGAAGACTGGAGATGGCGGTAGGACCCAGCTCATGAATTATAAAGGTTAAATGAATTCTATGCCACTCATAATAAGGGATGTAACTAAGAGATATTTAATGACGTGAAAATGCATTCAAAATGCAATGGTGACTGAAAAAAGCAGAGTTCCTTGAAAATTGCACATACGTGTATGTGTGCTTGCGTGTGTGTGTACATACATAACAAAAGAATGCTGACTTTCTTCTGTTAGCTTTTCTGTGTTCTAAATTTTCTATAATAAATTCCTGTTCTATTTTTGTATTAAGAAAAATAAATGTATAAGTTATGTTTAAGAGAAAGCTACGATGTTCATTACAGCATTGTGCAAAACAGTTACCAGTTGGGAACTACCTGAATTTCCAATAATAGAGTGATGGTGCATTATGGGGTATTGTGATTGCTGCATTAAAATGTTAATTATTAGTTTCTTAAATTTTACATTGCTTAGTATTTTTATTTTATTTTAGGCAAACTTTGGAGTCGGAGTTTAAAACTAGCTTATACTCTACTTAATAAACTGACTAGTAAGAATGAACCACTACTTAAACCTGGAGACAGAGTAAGTAACTAGATTACAACTTACTGGAGTGAACGGAAATAAATGCTAAGACTATGTCTCATTGAAATCAGTATTCCGTCAGTTGGTTAGACTTACAGCATTAATACAAGGGATTTAAAGTCAGCAAAGAAAATTATTAAATATGGACAAAATTTACGGTGATACACGTACGATGATGGTTCTTTTCATTCTCCGTTGCTCAACCACTGACTCTTTGACTTCATATCTATTGATTTTAGTAAAAATATTAATATTAATAAAAATTTGGTCCCCAAGGCTTAGGTTTTATGAGAAAACGTTGGCCTTACTTGGAAATTCATGTCTTCCTCTCATCCCGTGGCCAGGCAGCCCCCTTACCTCACTGCTGAGGTAGAACGTGAAGGGGCTGGGGGCGTACTTGTTCCTTGTGCTCAGTACACTGCCCAGTACTGTGCAGTGGCCACATGGGGCCGCTTCAATTAACCACAATTAAATAAATAAAAAACTTAGCTCCTCAGTCACCCAAGCCACGTTTCAAGGGCTCGTGATCCACATGTGGCTAATAGCTCCCACATCCGGGAGCTTGGAGATAGAGCATCTCCGTCATCGTAGGACGTTCTGTTGGTGAGCACGGCTCTGGGCAAACTGAACCAGACGTGAGGAGCACAGGTGGACCAGAACAACGTCCAGGATGGAGGGCAGGACAATCCACAGTGAGACCCCTAGTGAGAGGGACTGTGGTGGTCAGGTCGCCCCACAGTGAAACTGTAAGTTTCAGAACTCTTTGAGTGTCCACTCTTTAAAAAGAACCAGTCACCAAGGACAACTGAAGAATGTGAAAGAAAACAACCGACAGGCAAAGAAAAAAAAAAACCGAGAAAAGGGGAAGTTTGGGGGTGGGAGGAGGAAACAAACATGGAAGAAAGTCACATACAGAAAAGAAATTTTTTAAAAATTAGTGTTAATATCCCTGGAGAACTAAGGTGAAGATACTGCTCCATTAATCAAGGCAAAGATGCTAGTGGGGAAGGCTGAGAGATGGAAAGTGGGAAGGCAGATAGTGCAAAACCAAGTCTTGGTCAAGAAGGTCCGGCGTCCAGCTGGTAGGAGTTCCAGACGGAAAAGGGCACAGAGAGTAGAGATTTTGAATGGTGGTAGTAAAGCCCGTCAACATCCTGGAGCTCGAGAGTGAGAGGGCCTGCAGCACAGCTCCTCACCGCTGACTGAGCAGGACCAGGGTGCAGAAACAAGCCTCCGAGCTTCCAGGGGGGCGGGAGCAAGCCGCAGCGCAGCCTAGGAGGACAGAGGCCCCAGGCCGGGGTAGGCTGCTGGGCACCTGGTAAGACTTAGGACAACCTGACGGTTGGTTACTTAGAAAATAGTCTCGAAGGGTATTGGACACATCTGGAGGAGCACGTTAGAGCAGATTGGCCGGCGGATGCATGGACAGCAAAGCAGGGGGATGTGGTAGCCGTTACCATCGGCGGTGACGCGTCTGTAAAAACAAGAACAGCCCGAGAGTGGGACCCGATATGTTGTGAACCTGCAAGAGTCCCTGATTTATGTTCTGCTTTAAAACGACCCTAAGAATCACTAATTTATTTTTCTTGAAGAAGATTCCTGCAGGGGCAGAGACTCCCAGATACCCTCTGACTCGTGAGAGAGCCCACAAGTTAGGTTAATTATGGGACCGTCACAGACAGGATCACAGGGAATGAGCTACTTAGCAGATGTGGGTGGCAGATCCATTGTCCTGTGGTCAATAGAGTTTATGAAAGTGAACAAACGCAGCTCTTTATAACAAATTCTCTAAAAATGTTTTTATACCAAGCATCTAGTCTCAAAGCTGTGGGTCACTATTAATATCAACTTTAAAGGAGAGCGTTGCCCTTCTCAACAAATTAACTTGTTAGAAACTGGATTTCCAGACCTCAAGGAGAGAATACAGGTGTAGCTTAAGTTGTGTCTTCCAAGTATTTATTAAGCCATTGTTTTGGGTTCTCAGGGCCTGGTGTTAACATCTGTGATCCTGACTTAATCACTGTGGTTCCAAGCACACTTACTACAATATTTGGGGCTTATAAAAATCTCGTTCCATAAAAAGCTTTTAATTTTATCCGATGTTGTAAGAAATGACAGCTGCAATGATAGGGGAAGAGAAAGGCAGGAATGGAGAGGGTTGGGAGTTCATCTACAATAAAAGGAAATAAAATCAATACTGAGACATTTTCAAAAAATAGAATATAGCAGTGTAAGCATAATATTTAAAAATATGAGAGCAAATAGCAAAAGGAAGACGTAAGATATTTTTAAAGAGGTTGCCTTGGGGAGTGGAGCTTGGGGGTATTGTTTTTCATTAGTACTTTTGTCATCCTAAATCCTGTGTTTTTAAAATGTTTTTGATAAAAATAAAAGTGTAAGATGAATAAAATAGAGCATGTAACTTCAACAGTGGCCGCATGGGGACCAGGTGGGGTACCCAGGGGGCTCCGCGAGAGGAGCAGCGGTAGGGGTCTCAGCTGAGGGGTCTGGAGCCCTCCCCCCGCTTCCCATCAGGACATTGGAGTCTTGAGTGAAGATCTCTTCAACTAAAACTTTGGTGTTAGGATTTTATCTTCGGGAAGATATTTTGGGTATAACGTGGTTCCGTGCCCACTCTTCCTGTTGCTGTGGGTGTTTTTCACCCAGGCTGACGGATGTGGGTGGTGCGTCCCGCTAGGGAGCCTCAGTTGCAGCTGCCCAGACAGGCAGAGTGCACGGAGCTGCGTCCCCATCCCACACCACACTCGTCGCACTGCCTCTGGGCACAAATGTTCTAAATCATTTTGTTGCTTGTAGAATAAAGACCTCGACCTGAAAGCTATTTATGAAAAGTTACATGGCTGAGGAAATTTAAGGACCAAGAATTAGCGCCCAAATTACATTTCCTGAACTAAATTTGAAAAGCTGTAAGATGATCTAAAATGTCCAAATTCCATCTAATCAGCAGGGGTTCTAAACGTTGAGATGACTGCGTCATTCGCGAGTGGATTTCATGGTTTTCCTTTGTACCGTTGTAGGTGGCCCTGGTGTTTCCGAACAGTGACCCTGTGATGTTCATGGTGGCATTTTACGGGTGTCTCCTGGCAGACCTGGTTCCTGTCCCCATAGAGGTGCCGTTAACAAGAAAGGTAGCTAACGCGGTTGGGGCCGTGGGGCCGGTCCCGTGAGGTTCTCTTTGGAAGCTGACGCACAGATTCTCCGTGTCTCATGTTGTCTTCCTGGCAGCCAGGCGCTGTTCGGAGTGAAGAGAGGAATGCAGGCAGGCTGGGCTTGAGAGTGTGAGATGCGGAGACGGCCGCGGTTCCGCTGTCGTGTGTGTCTTGTTGTGAGTGGGACTTTAGAAGCCGTAGACGGAGCTATTACGCCATCCCTGTGAACTTCTCAGAATAGTGCGTGTTTTTTCCTCTGATGGATAGAATTTGTGATTTGATAAGGTTTTGTTAAACTCTCAAAACCATACACTTAGGGAAATAATTTGTAGCTCCTTCTCAGTGATAGTTTTGAATACGCAAGATGGGAATTGCTTGCTTTTCTGTCTGCTTACATAATAGCAAGCAGTTTTTATTACTGACAAATGATTAATGTGGGGGACTTGCTGATGTTCTGTGTAGCTGTTACGTTTCAAGTATAAGTGTCAGTAATCTGATTATTGAAAAAAATTATTTTAGGAGTAGGCAAGACATGTATTTTAGAAAATTAGAGTTTTCTAGCCTGTCGATGTTCAGGTAGTTAAAGTAAGCGTCGTCAGCAAGAAAGACCCCAGAGTCCCAAAAATGAAGTTTGAGATAACGCCAGCAAATCCCAAAGGGTAATATATGACAAACACATACTTGAATACAGAGATACTTCAGAAAAAGCAAGAGGTTTGTCAGAAAGTGACAAAACATTACTAAGGGACATGTACAAAAGAAGCATTGACTGGAAGGAAATGTGCATTTCTGTGGGAAATAAGTAATTGTGTTAAAGTTTGCCCCCCCCCCCGATTAATCTGCAGATTTTAAACATGACTCAAGTGCAGATTTCCATGCTATTATTTTTGGAGTTAAGTAAAATGCTGCTAAATGTCATTTGCAAGAAAACACTGAGAAATTAGCCCATTATCTGGAACTTTCTATCTCATTGCGAAAATATATCTTTTAAATTTAAAAATGATTATACTTTATTTTCATGAACATACAGTCTATACCCATATAGGATTCAGTTTTAGAAGCTTACGAGGGCAAACGAAGGTGAAGGACTCAGCTTTCTGGGAGTGGGCCGGAGCGGTGCAGGGCCCTCTGTGGCGGCCCCGTGAGCGCCGGGCTGTGTTTTCTGCAGGATGCTGGCAGCCAGCAGGTCGGCTTCCTGCTGGGCAGCTGCGGCGTCGCCCTGGCCCTGACCACGGACGCTTGTCAGAAAGGCCTGCCCAAGGCACAGACTGGAGAGGTGGCGACTTTCAAAGGTAGGCCCCCAAGGGCAGGGGGGTGTCTCCAGCAGGAGTGAGGTCCTTGCCAGAGGCCTGTGCGTCTGGCTTCCTCCCCGATTCAGAGTCTGTACCTATGCTGTTCATTTTGGTGGTCACTGGTCAGAGGCACCTACTGAATTAAGTACAAATTAATACAAAGTGAACGGGACGGAGGCTTGTGTTCCCCAGGTTCGCAGTAGCCGGTGCCTGTGTGGTGGGTGCTCAGCCCTGAGGCCTGCTGACCACTCCTCTGGGCTGGTGCCCTGTCCACCCTCGCAGGCTGGCCCCCGCTCTCCTGGCTGGTGATCGATGGGAAGCATCTGACCAAGCCCCCCCGAGACTGGCACCCGCAGGCCCAGGATGCAGGGACTGGGACCGCCTACATCGAGGTAATGGCCTCGTCTAACTCAGAGCACGTTGAAGCAGCCCCCACAGACTCAGCTCTTGTTTCTCATAAGAGTGTAAGCTGCCATTTATTTTAGATTACAGGCTTAAACTTACCCTCCTGTTTGAACTTCACCCCGGACACAGAAGGGTCGTAGGGGAGCTCACACAGGTGTGGTTTCACTCCTACTGGATTGTCCCTCGCTGGCTGCCCTGGGGATGTCGGCCATCATGGGGGAGCCCGCAGCACTGCTGTGCCCAGGCCCTTACCCCAGGGGTGCCCCAGTTTCCTCTGCAGTGTCACCCCAAGAGTCATGGTGTAACGTGTGTTGCTGTGTGTCGGGACACTTAGTGAAGGACGGGCGACCGGCACTTCTTTGTAAATTCTGACAGCCTCCCGTTCAGCCTCCCGTTCCGTCTGCCGTGACCTCCGGAAGCATCACATAATGGATTTTTTTTCTTGAAATCTTTCAGTATAAAACCAGCAAAGAAGGCAGCACAGTTGGGGTCACGGTGTCCCACGCATCCCTGCTGGCCCAGTGCCGGGCTCTGACCCAGGCTTGTGGCTACTCAGAAGGTAAGGGTGTGCAGCCCCTAGGGACTGTGGCTGAGTGTCGATCAGCCCTTTCGCCCAGGTGGGGCCGGGGGCCGGAGTGCTCAGGGTGCTGTGCTCCCAGGCAGCCCCACTGCTTTCCGTACATGCGTGTGTATGTTGATTTTACAGAGCATGAAAGTTGTATGCCACCCCTTAGGCCCGGTGGTCGGGTTCCATCTATGGCATAGCTGAGGGGCAGTGCATTTTGTACTTAAAAAAATGGAAAACCGTCTTAATGGACCCACTTTTGTATTACTGTTTTCTGTGACTGTGGTTTTGGCTTAAACTGTCCTGCATGCAGACATACAAACGGAATCTCGAAAGTCATAGATTTTCTGTTGGTGACGTGGGTAGCACCTCTCCCCACTTACTGTGAAATATCAGATATTTAGCTTAGAGAACTATTGTTTTAAAAAACTGTAAAAATGGATACATGGTAGTTTCCCTACTATAACAATACCGGAACTGAATAAAACTAGAAAGTAAATCGAGGGGTAGTTTAAAGAACTAAAATACGGGTGTTTAAAAGTGAGAGGAAAATAAAATAGCAAAATAAAGTAAAATGAAAGTCAGGAGTCGCTCAAGACTTCAGTGGAGATTTGGAGAGTGATTTTAGATATATTCAAGGGCCTGAATAATTTTTTGAGAATTGGTTCTGTTAAGTCCTAGGGTTTTCTTGTTCTGGACGTGTGCGTACCGCCCATCACTTGGGCGCTTCAGCTAACAAAGGGCGTGCGTGCAGAACTCTTACTCAGAAAGCAGTTGCGTTTCCTGGCACAGCCGACTTGTGTTCACCGTTGCCACCTCCTGTGGGGTGCACCTCGGGGTTGCTGTGGCTTTGGTGGGGGGCCTGGACCCAGGTCGCCGCCCTTACTGGAGGAGAACAGAGAGAGCAGCTTTGCGAGGGAAGCAGCGCGAGCAGCACGTGACGTGTCCCAAAGATGCGGGGTGGTGGCCTCGTGTGAGAATGGGGGAGTCTGGATGTACCCTGACAAGTCCTGACCCCACACCTCACTGCAGGGGGAGAGCCTCGAGGGGCCGCTCAAGTACACGCTGGTCCTTATGTTTTCAGATTAATGGTCAGCACAGCTCTGTGGGTTTGTTTGTTTTTTTCAAGATGTTTAAGGATTTTTATTTATTTGAGGGAGGGAGAGAGAGAGCACAAACAGGGGGAGGAGGAGAGGGAGAGGGAGAAGCAGGCTCCCCGCTGAGCAGGGAGCCCGATGCAGGGCTCGATCCCAGGACCCCAAGATCATGACCTGCAACGAAGGCAGACGCTTCACCGACAGAGCCGCCCAGGCGTCCCAGCATAGCTCTGTTTTAATCCAAAATTGTATGACCTACTTCTGAGTTGTTCTGGTAGTTTGAGTACAATAACCAAGACGATTGATTAATTGGTGCATGGTATTTGGAAATGCTGTGTATGTTTCCTAGAGCTCTTCATGTCAATCAACGTATTCATCTCAGAGTTTCTTTAAAAATGCACGTGACTCGTGAAGAGGGTCGCAAGTGGTTTAACCATCTTTGTCCACTTTCAGCTGAGACATTAACAAATGTGCTGGATTTCAAAAGGGATGCTGGTCTGTGGCATGGAGTGTTAACAGTGAGTGTCGTACGCTAAATGACCTACTTGTTGGAGTGGAGGGGCCCTAACGCTTCGTATCAGTAGATGACACCAAACCCTATTTGTAGGTGACGTAGTTAACCCTTGTCTGAACTGACATGTCATCATGAGAAGGGCGTTGACGTTGTCTCTGCCCTCTCTGGCGCGGTGTGGCCCTCTGCTGCGTGCACCCGCACGAGGCCTGCCCCTTGAGCACCCCGTTTCTTCCACAGAGCGTCATGAACAGGATGCACGTCATCAGCATCCCGTACGCACTGATGAAGGCGAACCCTCTGTCCTGGATCCAGAAAGTGTGTTCGTACAAAGGTAACGGGAAGTAGCGCCATCATCTGGTTCACCCTGGTTTCGAGAAGTCACTTTGATTTAACCCTTGGTGACGAAGAAGGTAGTCAAGCCGACATGCAGAACTGCAGGGAGGAGCAGAGGAGCCCCGACGGCCCGCGTGCTCCGTGACCGGTCGTGGACACTGCTTGGCCTGTGCGCACGGCCTGGGCGGCCCTTGTGGGGGATGGCCCTGTGACAGTTCTCTGCGGCAAACACCATAGGCTACTAATTTTATTCTCTTGAAATTTTCTTTAGAGTCACATCAATACTCCCAGTTCTTAATAGTGGAGATGGTTTTAATCTGAAGTTGGGGCTTTTGAAGCCGCCCGTGGTGGAGCTGTTGATTCTAAGGAAGGAAGGAGTGTAGACAAAGGGCCATGGGGCTGCCCAGAGGCCTTGCCCTCCCTGCCCCCTGCCTCGGTCACGCAGGGCTTCCTCGTCCCTCAGGCTCTGTTCCAGCAGGGCTGGAGGGCACCTTGGTGAACCCCCGAGGCTGGGCCCTGGGTCTGTCCTCACACTCACTCTTCCTGGGGACCCATGTTGACTCGGGTGTGTCTGTGAGGTGCCGGGGTGCCGCTTTCCCGTGACGCAGGGCACTTCTGTGCTCCCCCTCTGCAGCCCGGGCCGCGCTGGTGAAGTCCCGCGACATGCACTGGTCTCTCCTAGCTCAGCGAGGTCAGAGGGACGTCAGCCTCAGCTCACTGCGCATGCTGATTGTGGCCGACGGCGCTAACCCCTGTGAGTAAGCCCAGCCGCGTGAGGCCGTGGCCGTGGCCTCGCCCCGCAGGCCTGACTCGGGAGGGAAGAGGAAGAGGTTCGAGCGCAACGCGCTAAGAAAGAGTGCTGTGGGGTCAAGGTGCTGCTGCGACGGGGACTCACTGGCCTCTCTCGTGCATGCTCTTGAGGGCACTGAATGTAAAAGCGATTTTAACACTGCAGACAGAAGATACGTTAAGAGATGCCCAGAATGTGGTTATGGACTGGGGGCCTGTCCCGGTGTCCTTGCCCCTGTGGCCCCAGCGATGCGGCTTGACCTCCTGCCGGGATTTCCCCTGGAATGCCGCTGTGCGCCCTGGGCTCTGCGTAGGGTCTGAGCGTGGCTGCTCGTGGGCGGCTGTCTGAGGCCTGCCACAGGGCGTTCCCTGGGGAGGCTCCGTGGGGCTTTCCGTGCAGCACAAAACCCTCGACCAGGTCGCTTTCGCGTTGGTTTAACAGCTATGTGCCGCTGTGTTTGCACTGAAGCACCCTGGGCCAGAGGCTGGCCTTTCATCTAGTCCCCTGCGAGGAGGGCCCTGACGGCCCTGCACCCCTGGGTCCCCCACGGCTCAGGAGGGCACCCTGCCGTCTACTGCCTCCACCCCTACCTGGGCCCTGGAGGGTCCCTCCATCCTGCCTCCAAGACACCCAGGGCTGGGTGCCTGAACCCAGTCACGTGCCCGGTCCTTGCATCACGTCCCCGCAGATCCTCCACTCTGCCAGCCGCCAGCAGCTCCTCCCCTGGCACCGGGCTCCACCCTCTTAGCCGCTAAGCTTTCCCACCGGGAGGCCCTCCCCAGACCCGGTCCCACACAGACATCAGGTCCTGCCGCGCTGCATGCCCTCCGGTTCCCTGTGGCGCTGAACCACTGGGTTGTCTCGTGTGTCCTCTGCTGTCTGCCAGTGCCCAGCAAGAGCGGGACGCAGCACCCCTCCTTTTCCGTGAGCCTCGCTGCGGCAGGGTCCCTGAGGTTGTGGTACAGCCTGGGGCCCCGATGGGGCAGCCCTGAGCAGGCCGCACTCTCCTGCCTGGGAGCTAAGCTTCCGTATCCGTGGCACCTCAGACTGGCCGGGGCGAGTAGGGGAGCAGCAGGGACAGCCCGGGGATGGCGCGAAGGCTGCCCCTGTGGGCGGTTACTTGGCCGACCCCGCAGCCCTGAGGCGCTCCCAGCAGCAGGGGCTCTCGTGCACCTGGGCCTCGTGATGAGGGAGTTCGCCCCATACATGCTGCTCACGCAGCAGACCTGTGAGGAGACGGGGCGAGGGCAGGGCTGGCGACGCGTTAGCGCTCAGAGGCAACACAGGGGCGAGACAGAGGCCTTCCCTGAGAAACGTCCAACTCTCACCTGCTGGGGGTTCAAGACGCGTCGTGTGTTCCGTGGAGGCAGCCCCACCCCTCCCCACAAGTGTCCTGATGTCACGACGGCCTGGAGCTCGTGTGCCTGTGTGTCGGGTCAGGCCCGTCCCCGTCAGCCCTCCGGTTACCCCGCGTCTCCCTCTGTCTCACGCAGGGTCCATTTCCTCCTGCGATGCGTTCCTCAACGTCTTCCAGTCCAGAGGGCTGAGGCCCGAGGTCATCTGTCCTTGCGCCAGTTCTCCCGAGGCGCTGACGGTCGCCGTCCGCAGGTGAGGCGGTCGCTTGCTTGCTCCGTCTTCCTCCCACACCTGCTACCGATGCTGCCGAGCGTGGTCGGTCTGCAAGCACGAGAGCTCACGAAGCAGTGCTCCACTCTGTGCAGTTTCCCAGGCGTGTGCGCGTGCTGAGGGAGCAGCCCCGGGCCCCTCGCCCTTGCTGGCCGCGTGTCTCACGCTAGCCTGGATCCGTGCGGGGACTTGGGCAGCGGCTCCCGGAGCTGTGATCTCTGGGCTCGTTTTCCCTCTGAGGGCTTCTCTTCCTCCTTGGCCTTCGTAAGCATCACAGCCTGGAGCTCTTCCCTGCCCCGAACGGGGCCCTGGCATCTCCAGTGCCCGGCAGCATGGACGGGGGACTGTGCCTGCGGGCTGTCCTGGAGAAGCACCCTAGCCCACAACTCAGCCCCCACCCCCTCCGGAGGAAGCCCCCCGCAGCTCTCACAGCTGCATTCTCTCTGTGCTCCCCCATCTCAGCTTGGACGGTGGGGTCGGGAGTCCTCAGAGCTGGCAGGCTCTCGTCCTTCCTGCGCCTAACATACCCATGTGGCTCCCCAGGCCATCTTCTCCTTCCTGGGCCACCTCTCACCTGCCCTAGGGCTCTTGTCCGCAGCGGCCTCTGAGTGCCCTCCTGGCGTAGAGGGCGGTGTGCTCACAGTTGAGCATGTCTCTGCCTTAATTTTCTGCCCTTAACCCAATTGTTAGAAAATCAGTCATGGTATGGTCTTGTGTTACATTAGTATATTTGTAAATAGTCTGTATGTGCAAGTATTAAATAACCCTAACATTAAATAACTAAGAAGAGAAAGAACATCTTTATCCTTCACAAACCATAAAGTATTCCTCTCCTTTGCTCTGGCCGTGGGGCACCTCACTCCCACGCTTGGTGGCGTCTGGCATTATGCATCAGGAGTTTGGGAAGGGCTCCACTGGCCGGTTCTGGCTTGCAATCTCTGGTCTCTGGACTGGACGCGTTGGGGACTGCCCCGGGCTTCCTCGGGGCCTGTCCTGCTGCCCAGGGCTCCCAGCAAATGTCCCAGCACAGCCAGGTGGAAGCTTGGTCAGCGTTATGACCTCCTGGGGAAGTCACAGAGTGTCACTTAGACTGTGGCCACAGGCCCACCGGATGCCTCCGGGCGGGGTGAGATGCCGCGGCACCTTCAGGAGGCCTGTCCCCCATGGCCAGCCGCACGGCCGGTGTCCTCACGGAGCGCGGTGCAGAGCAGAGGCTTTGGGCAGCATCGTCCTGCAGGCAGGCTGGGCACAGATCCCTCCCCCATGGACTCTGTCCCCTCATCAGTGTGTCCGCCTTTGTCTTCTAGGCCGCCAGACCTGGGAGGACCTCCACCAAGAAAAGCTGTCCTGTCGATGAACGGTCTCAGTTTTGGTGTGATCAGAGTAGATACCGAAGAAAAGTTGTCCGTTCTTACCGTTCAGGACGTTGGCCAGGCGCTGCCGGGAGGTAAGGGACGAGCTGGAGTGTGTCCGGTCCTGCAGCTGCTTGACGTAACAGGAGTCCAGAGGGCTCCGGGCTTCGTGGGAGTGCTCTGCAAGCACACAAGTAAAAAGCTTCCTAACAGTGTTTTTCCATGTAAATTGGATTTTAATTTATAATGTGATTTTTTTCAGTGTTTTGCCTGCCTCTGTATTAAATTTAGGGTTGAGCAAAATGACGAGGGTCTGTCGGTGGCCTCTGAGCAGTCTGTGTGCTTCTCCAGGGTCTGGGAACTGACGCACCGACCACATGTCGGGCACGGGCATCACGTTGCACACATGCAGGTGTTGATCAGCTCACAGCACGCCAGGTCTGCAGACAGCCTGATGACCGGCTGCCACCAGCCGGGGGTAGCAAGGGTGTGTTAGGTCAGGAGCATGACTCTGAAGGTTGCAAGAAATTCCTATGTGCGTCTTCCTGCCCCTGGGGCGCCCTGGACCTGAATGCCGGCCCCGTGGCAGTGCCACGAGAAGAGGGCGATGGGGTGGCCTGCCTGTGATTCCCCTGCGGAGTGTCACATAGGGAAATGGAGACCCGAGCCTGGCCCGGGAGACGCAGTGACAGTTGAGAGCGGGGGATGCTCTGTGCATGCTGCTCTGCATTTGCCCCTCACTGTGGCGACCCCCCAGCTGCTCCGCTTCCTCCTCGCCATGCGGGCCCTTCTGAGATTTATGGGCAGCTGTCGTGACCCACCCTACATGCATGTGTGTGTGCGTGCGTGCGTGTGAGTGTGCACAGTGCTCCTTTGGGGGGTGTGTGTGTACATGCGTGTGTGTGCGTGTGTGTGCGTACACAGTGCTCCTTTAGGGGTGTGTGTACATGCGTGTGTGTGCGTACACAGTGCTCCTTTAGGGGTGTGTGTACATGCGTGTGTGTGCGTGCACAGTGCTCCTTTAGGGGTGTGTGTACGTGCGTGTGTGTGCGTGCACAGTGCTCCTTTAGGGGTGTGTGTACATGCGTGTGTGTGCGTGCACAGTGCTCCTTTAGGGGTGTGTGTGTACATGCGTGTGTGTGCGTGTGTGTGCGTACACAGTGCTCCTTTAGGGGTGTGTGTACATGCGTGTGTGTGCGTGTGTGTGTGCACAGTGCTCCTTTAGGGGTGTGTGTACATGCGTGTGTGTGCGTGTGTGTGTGCGTGCACAGTGCTCCTTTAGGGGTGTGTGTACATGCGTGTGTGTGCGTGTGTGTGTGCGTGCACAGTGCTCCTTTAGGGGTGTGTGTACATGCGTGTGTGTGCGTGTGTGTGTGTGTGCACAGTGCTCCTTTAGGGGTGTGTGTACATGCGTGTGTGTGCGTGTGTGTGTGTGTGCATGCACAGTGCTTCTTTAGGGGGGTGTGTACGTGTGTGTGTGTGTGTGTGCGTGCACAGTGCTCCTTTAGGGGTGTGTGTGTACATGCGTGTGTGTGTGTGCACAGTGCCCCCCCATGCGTGTGTCTGTGTGTGTCTGTCTGTGTTCACAATGCTCCCCAGGTCCGCATTTGTTAGTCGTGACCATTGCCGAGCTGACTGACTTGTTGAAGGCTGATGGTGTCTTGTTTCCAGCAAAGACCTAACCTTTCAGTGTGTTCGCCCCAAGGGGTTTGTGGCCTTTTGTGATTTAGGTCAGGGTCCCTGCCAGAAATGCAAGCATGTGGGAGTATCTGCCTGTGACCTGCGTCCCCCTCCAGCATTGTCTCTGCTGAGTCTGTGTTCTGACTTGTGAATGAACAGAAACAAGTGAATGAGCGCCCCTTCCTTGTCCTCGTTGGAGATGAGAATGTGTTAGAGAGCACTCAAGAGTCAAAGGAAGGGCCATGCCCAGGTGACCACAGGCTTAATTCTTCACTGGGTGACCGCGTTTCCCTTAACGGTCACTGCACATTCCGGTGTGCATTTCGCTCTTCTGTTGGAGGCTGGTTTGGGATGCCTGCTCTGTGGCAGGGCTGGGTGGCCTGCAGTGACCCGACAGGCAAGGTCCGGCATGCCCAGAGTGGGCAGCAGGCAGGATCGTCCCGTGGGGAGCACCTTCGTGACAACCGCACCGGAGGTGACTGGGCTGTGGACAGGGCCACACCAAGGCTACGGGGCTGCGTGGGGCTACGGCACGGGACAGGGCTCGGCCGGCATCTCCCGTGACACGAGGGGGCACAGAATCTGTCCACGAGAGAGCAAGTGTCCTGTTGGCCTGGGCTGTGTGCAGGACGCGTTGTGCTTTGGTTACATCCTACGTGGGAAGCAGAAAGACCCACGCCTGGAGAGAGCGTGTAGTATGCACGTCCTCCGATTCGCCGTGAGAGCACGCTGCGTGTGTGATGTTTTGTTTCTGTATCTGCAGATGCAGCTACAAGTAGATCTTTGTGAATGTGACCCATTTACGTGTGTTTCTTGTGTATGATTTCGAGGGCTTTTTCTCTTTCTAGCTGACGTTTGTGTTGTGAAGGTAGACGGTACCCCTTATCTCTGTAAAACGGATGAGGTTGGAGAGATCTGCGTCAGCTCCAGCACCACTGGCACGGCCTACTATGGACTACTTGGAATCACGAAGAGTGTCTTTGAGGTTTGTACCTTTTCCTGCCCTTTACGTTGAAGAGAGTTTCCACAAGCGTCAGTGGCGTGCAGCAGGCAAGGCGCACCGGCTCCCCAGCCCTGCTGGGCATCAAGGTCAGCCCAGGAAGCCAGCACAGTGCATGCCCGAGTGTGCAGAGTGCAGACTGCCCACTCCACCGGGGATCCCTGGGTGATAGCCTCATCTGGGGAGCTGCACCCTGGCCTGCACCTGGCCAACTGGTCAACTGTCCATAGAGCACAGCTTAACCGTTCCCCTCTCTGCTCTGTGCAGACTGTCCCTGTCACGGCAGGAGGTGTGCCCGTGTCTGACAGGCCTTTCACCAGAACGGGGCTGCTGGGCTTCATCGGGCCTGTGAGTATATCCTGCTGCCAAGACTGGGGCCTCCAGACAGGCCCACACCTCAGGGGAGGGGATGCTGCCCACATCCAGTGCAGATCTAGGGGCCAGGGATGCTCTCCACGTCCCACAGTCCACAGGACAGCACCCACGACACAGTGCTGTCAGCCCAGGAGGTCCCTGCTGCTGACTTTGGGAGCTCTGCCTGAGTCCTGTACAACTTCACCTTTCCTGTGCTGCCCCCCCCGCCCCCTCCCCGGATGTCCCCTTGTCCCCACCCCAGCCCACCAGGATGCAGGACCCTGTGCCCCCCACCCCCCTCCCCCCACACCTCCCCCCATGTCCCCTTGTCCCCACCCCAGCCCACCAGGATGCCGGACCCTGTCTGTGCCCCTTGGTTTCCGTATGCCATCAGCTGACTGTAGCAGCTCTCAGCTACCTGACCCACAGGGCCTGCCTGCGTGTCCTGAGTCCTGACCTGTGTCCTTGCTTCCAGGATAACCTGGTCTTTGTCGTGGGCAAGCTGGATGGGCTGATGGTGGTTGGAGTTCGTAGACACAATGCGGACGACCTCGTGGCCACCGCGCTGGCCGTGGAGCCCATGAAGTTTGTCTACAGAGGCAGGTGATGCGCTGCGGGCCCCTGTGCTGTGGCTCTAGGTCCCTTCTCTACTTGAAGTCTGAGAATCTGTCTGCACTAGAAGCAAAGCCAGTGATCGGAATACACAAAACCCAAAAATTCCTGTTCATCAGAAAATCTTCACGAAGAAAAGGACGGTGTTTGCAGCCAGGAGCCCGTTAGTGTCCTCACTGCACACAGGGCTCAGCACCCTAGAACCTCACACATGCGGGTTCAAACCGTCAAGGACCAGTTTCTCTGAACCACCAAAGGTCAATTCTCTTTTCTACTGAGGGTTAGAGAGACACACGGAGGGTCCTACCCCCTCCTGGGATGAGCATCTATTCCAGTTTTCGGAATGTGTTAGGCAAGACTTTGTGACCTGGGCGGTTTACTGGGCGTGAAGAGGGAAGCCGGGTCCGGCTCTGTTCGGCTCCTGGGCTTTTCACCCTGAAGGAAGCAGCCCTTTCTCCCAGCTGGCCTACTCAACTGGCTGCAGTTTTAAATTTTCTTCTTCTCAAGGGGGTGCTTTTATTAGTCAAACTAGGGTACCTCTGAGCCTGGACAGACCCTGCCTTTGAATATTCCTTAAAGAGATTATTAGGGAATTCTGCCAGATGGTGGGTGCTGCTGGCCCTTCTCGTAGGTCAGGATGACGGGGTTACCACCAAGGAGAAACCAGCGGGGCGGGCCTGTGTGGATGCCTGAACGGGGGCTACCAGGACATCATGACCTGCCCTCACAGCAGAAACGGGACACTGTTGGTGCGGGTGTCTGTGAGGATAATATCAGGGTGGCGACACCTGCTTCTGAGTGGCTTAGGGAGGCCCCGGGCGCTGACGGCTGAGCAGGCAGCTGACGAGGCAATGCCGCCGTGAGCAATTACTGGGGGTGTGGGTGATTGCTTCTGCCACTGGGTGGGGTGCCTGCCTGTCCCCACCACCACAGCCACCTGGAAATAGAGCCACAGGGGCGCCTGGGTGGCTCAGTCAGTTAAGTGTCTGACTCTTGATTTCAGAGTCCAGCTCAGGTCACGATCTCAGCGTCATGAGATTGAGCCCCGCATCCGGTTCCATGCTGGGCATGGAGCCCGCTTAAGACTCTCACTCACCCTCTGCCTGTCCCTGCTGTACTCACTCACTTGCTCTCAAAAAGAAAAGATAGAAAGAACTAGAGCCGCAGCCGGTGGAGTGCGTACGCTAGCAGAAGCAGCACATCCAGGAATATTTCAACACACACGAAATGAGTTCTCTGTTCTTAAACACAAACACAATAGGTGGAATAAATAGCAGGATAGACACGGCTAGAGAAGGAAGTGAGGAGCTGGAAAGTCAGATTAAGGAAGTACTCCAGAGGAGGTCAAAAAAGTAAGAAAAAATAAGAAACTTTAAAAAACCAAGAGAGACGGGGAGAGAGGAAGGGCATCTAAACAGCAGACCCGGCAGTGGGGCGGCCCAGCCTGGAGGGGAGGGCAACATCTGAGCAGCACGAAGCTGGGTTTGCGGGACTCGAGAAGGGCCCGACACCGGGATCAAGCGCAGGCCGTGAGACTCCCCAGCGCTGGGGCCAGCTCGAGAGGGTGGCAGTGCAATGATGTTTTTAAATTATTAAAAGGAATTTTTAACTTAGATTTTATGTTCATCCCAATTGTCACTTAATTGTGCAGTTGTAATAAAAATATTCTTGGGTACATAAGTTTCAGAAGTTTTGTTACAAAAAGACCCTTCTGGTGAAAACATCTTCAGATGAGATACTAAGAGAGACACATTCAAGATGTATGAACGCAAGGGAAATTTAGTGCTGGGTAAAGTGTGTGTGTGTGTGTGTGTGTGTGTGTGTGTGTGCGTGGGCACACCTATGCACGCACCTGCCGGAGGGGAGAACAAGAGAAAGCAAGCATGTCCACAATGGCTGGAGCAGGAGGTATGCTGGGCTTGATGGGGAGACCAGCTTCTTGTCTCACAGGGAAAAAACCAGCTCCAAATGTAAGAGGCAAACGGCAGTAAATACAGAGCAAGGGAAAGCGCCAGAATTCCTAAGGCGAGACGGGAGAAACAAGTCCCGTTACACCACAAAAAACACAGGACGTTACCACATTAGCGAAAGAGGTTTAATCAGTTAGAGTAAAAAATACAGCTGATAGTACTTCTAGACAAAGATTTTTGCACAAAGAAATGTATCACGTGCCTTAACATTATAATTAAGGGAAATTTTCTTTTAAGATCTGTGCCTGCTTGCTTTGCTTTGCACCGAAGTCCTCTTTGTTTTAGCGAATTGGCACTTATTTTAGCTGTACTGTAGGAGACGAGGGACTGGTCACGTTTCCAGTTCTCAACAAGCAGCCCATTGTTAGATCGCCCTTTCAACACGAGCGCGTCTGGACCCTCCATTTCAAGGGAGAGGAAGCGTCCGTGTCCTCTTTGGTGTCCTCTGCGGGGTGGTCATTTTTGTCCTCGTCTTCCCCCAGGATCGCGGTGTTCTCCGTGACGGTTCTGCACGATGACCGGATCGTGCTTGTGGCCGAGCAGCGGCCCGACGCCTCCGAGGAGGACAGCTTCCAGTGGATGAGCCGCGTGCTGCAGGTGGGCCCGGGCGGCTGGCCGCCTTCCTGGCCTCTGTCTCCGGGAGAGTGGTTCTGACGCATCCCAGTGCACATGCCCCTCCTTCGGAGCCCTGCCTGCCTGCCCGCCTCCAGCCCAGTGCCGAGCAGGCCACGTGTCCCGTCGCCCCACACGTGATCACGGAGTTGACTTACCGAGAGTCGTGGCCTCCTCCACCCTGTGCTGCCTGCACACAGTGGCGCTAAAGAAATCCGGGCCTCGTAAGGATGAGGGAACAGCATTTTGAAACTGTAATTCCATGCGAGGGTTAGAGTGCCCTAAAACAGCAGTCCCGTAACTCCTGTCAATTAGGGTGATATCAGTTGAGACCATTACTTAGATTTGGACCAGGCCACGGCCAGGGGCCCTGGGGGAGCTACGAGCATGTATGTCACTGCACTGGTGCTGGTTTCCGCCGTTCTGTTGTGAAAACGTCAAAGGTAGAGTGACGTGGAAGGCCTGGCGCAGAGAGCTGCTAATAGCCAGTCTTCAGGTTCACGGTGGTTGGCACGTCATCACACTTGCTCGTCACGCACGTGTCCCTCTGCCCACTCCTCCGGCACGCTGTGTGGCACCCCCTTCCCCGGCACCGCACGGCGGCACTCGTTTCTTTAAATACTGAGCTAGAGTCCAGTGCACTATTTTGGGGGGAAAGGGAGTAAAATTTACATTCAGTGAAGTGCACGAACCTTGCAGGTACTGTCCAGTGAGGGGTTTCAGTTGCTGGGATGCGATTTACGTGTAGAACGAGCCCATCTGTGGGTGTGCAGGCGGCGAGTTCGGGCAGCAGTGCACCCAAGGAATCAGTGCGCCACGGTCGTTAAGACGCAGAGTACGTGCGCCAGTGGGTTGTCCCGTGTCCCCCAGCCCGAGAGCCGCTGGCCGGCTGCGTGTCCACACGCACGAGCGGTGTGGCGCGTCTCCTTTTCCACCACAGACGCTCTAGGTAAAGGGACTCGCACAATGTCGCCTCTCTGTCCGGCTCCCTTCCCTCGGCGTGGTTTTGAGAGCCTGTGTCGTCGTGCCGAGTTGGGCTTCTTGTCTGTTCACGTCTTGGTGGACGTCTGGGTTGCTAGTTTCCGACTCTTACGAATAAAGCTGCTGTGGGCAGCGGTGTCCAGAGCTTTGGGTGGATTTCCGCCGGTGTCCCGCCGTCTGCAGGCCGGCTGTGAGGCGTGGTGTGAAGCTGCACGGGCACCGAGAAAGGAAGCTGGTAGAAGCAGGCGGGAGCCGTCCGCGTCAGGGCCGCCAGGCAACCCTGAGCTTCCCAGCACTGTTTTCCCACGAGTATCTCACAACATCTATTTTTAATAAAATGTGTGATGTTTTACTATGGAATGTTTCTAACACAACAAAAAGAAGAGTATAATTGATGTGAGAAACAAAGGAAAAAGGGAACGTAGATAAAATTAAAGGTCCTTATAACCTGCAATCTGTTGAGGAGGACCGAGGACCCGAGGCGGGCTAACATTCCTCCCGGAAACTCCCAATCTTAATGTTGATGCCTTGCTCCAGGGAAACACAACGTTAGCGTGACAATAGCCAGGCCTCCAGGAGCCTGCGAGTCCTCTTGAGCAGATCAAAGTCCTTTTGGACACCTCCTTGTCTTCACATACCCAGCTTGAAGGTACATAGTCAGCCACCCCTCACAACCCTGGAGCAGCAGCTCTTTCTGCCCACAGGGTCCTCCCCCCTCCTCAGCTTTAATAAAACCACCTTTTTTGCACTGGAGATGACTCAAGAATTCTTTCTTGGCCATCGGCTCCAGACCCCACCAACCTCACCAACATCCAAAGACTGCATCATCATGACCCCATGTTCCCATCACCCTGGTCAACAGTTACCTGTCCAGGTCCTGACTGGGTCCCTACCTGGCCTCCCCGCTTCTCCCTCAGGAGTGTTTTGAAGCAAATGCCAGACATCACATTTTATCTGTAAAGAGTTTATTTCTTTAAAAAAGGAATACTGTTATCACATCTCTAAGAATTAACAATAATTTACTTATTTTTTAAGAACTGAGATAGACGTGACGTCGAATACTAATTTCAGGAATACAATGTAATGATTTGATGTTACATGTACTGTGAAGTGATCACCACAATAAGTCTAGTAGACATTCATCACCAGACATAATTACACATTTTTTTCTTGTGATTGAGAACTTTTCAGATCTCCGGTCTCAGCAGCGTCCACACGTACAATACAGCATTTTTATGTCTAGTCGCCGTGCTGTGCACTACAACCCCAGACTCTGTTTTGTAGCTGGAGGTTCGTACCCTCGGACACCTTCTCCCGTTCCGTCCGCCCCCACCCCCACTCTGGCAACCACCGGTCTGTTCCCCGAATCTGTCCGCTCAGTTTCCAGGTTTCACGTGTAAGTGAGATCATGTGGGACGTGTTTTCCTCTGACTGACTGACTTGCTCAGCATCATACCCTCGAGGCCCATCCATGTTGTCACAAATGGCAAGATCTCCTTCTTCTTTATGGCCGTGTAATAATCCGTGGTGTACACACCGCATCTTTATCCTTCGTCGGTCCGTGGACACGTGGGCTGCTTCCATAGCTTGGCTATTGTAAATAATGCTACGATAAACATAGAGGTGCATTCATCTTTTCAAATTAGTGCTTTTGGTTTTTTTGGGTAAATACCTAGTAGCACAATTGCAGGATCGTAGTGTAGCTCTATTTTTAATTTTTTGAGGAGCCTCCGTACTGTTTTCCACCCTGGCTGCACCAGCTGGGCTCCCACCGACAGTGTGGAGGGTTCCTTTTTCTCCACATCCTCGCCAACACCTGTTGTTTCTCGTGCTGTTGATCTTAGCCATGCTGACAGGGGTGAGGCGATCCCTCGTTTTTAAAAATTTGCATTTTCCTGATGATTACAATGTTGAGCACCTTTTCACGTACCTGTTGAACATCTGTATGCCTTCTTTGGAAAAATGCCTATTTGGATCCTCTGCCCATTTTTTAATTGGATTGCTTGTTTTTGGCATTGAGTTGTGTGAGTTCTTTATATATTTTGGATATTAACCCCTTATCAGATATGTGATTTGCAAATATTTACTCCCACTCAGTAGGTTGTCTTTTCATTTTGTTGATGGTTTCCTCTGCTCTGAAGAAGCTTTTTTGTTTGATGTAGTCCCACTTGTGTTTGCTTTCATTGCTTTTGCTTTTGGTGCCCAATCCATAAAATCGTCAACAAGACCTGTGTCAGGGAGCTTAACACCTATGTTTTCTTCTAGGAGTTTCATGGTTTCAGGTCTCATGTTCAAGTCTCTAACCAATTTTGATTTTATTTTTGTGGATGCTCTGAGAAGTGGTCCAGCTTCATTCTTTTGCATGTAGCTGTCCAGTTTTCCCAGAACCGTTTATTGAAGACCATCCTTTCCCTGTGGTATATTCTTGCCTCCTTTGTCACAAATTAATCAAAAAATATGTGCTTGGGTTTATTTCTGGGCTCTCTGTTGTATTCCGTTGATCTGTATGTCTGTGTTTATGCTAATACCATACTATTTTGGTTACTAAAGCTTTGAAATATAATTCAAAATCATGAAGTGTGATTCCTCCAACTTTGTTGTTCCTTAAATTTGCTTTGCCTGCTTAAGGTCTTTTTTTGGTTCCGTACAAATTTTAGGATAATTTGCTTTAGTTCTGTGAAAAATGCCATTGGAATCAGGGATTGCATTGAATCTGTAGATTACTTTGGGTAGAGTGGACATTTTAATAATATTAATTCTTCCAATCCATGAGCATGGAATGTCTTTCTATTTCTTTGTGTCTTCAATTTCTTTCATCAATGTCATAGTTTTTAGTATATAGGTTTTCACCTCCTTGGTTAAATTTATTTTATTTTATTATTTTTGGTGCAATTGTAAATGGAATGGTTTTCTTAATTTCTCCTTCTGATGGTTCATTCATTAGACTAGTGTACGGAGACACGACAGATGTTTCCTGTGATTTTACTGCATGTATTTGTCAGTTCTAAGAGTTTCTGGTGGAGTCTTAAGGGTTTTCTATATATAAGATCATGTCATCTGTAAATAGTGATGGTTTTACTTCTGCCTTTCCAGTTTGGATACCTTTATTTCTTTTTCTTGCCTTATTGCTGTGGCTAAGACTTCCAGTTCAGTGTTGAGTAGCAGTGGTAAGAGTGGGTGTCCCTGTCTTATTCCTGATCTTAGGGGGAAAGTTCTCAGCTTTTTACCGTTGAGAATGGTGTTAGCTGTGGGTTTGTCAAATATGGTCTTCCTTACATTGAGGTATGTTCCCTCTATACCTGCTGTGTTCAGAGTTTTTATCCTAACAGTAATTTCTTGTTGTAATTAAATATCTGGTCACTATTCAGACTTCCCTGATTATCTAATGTTTAGTTTAGTTTGTTTGTTAGATTCAGGATCAAAATGAACTAAAAAAAAAAAAAAAGTACTTGGTGGGGACAAGGTCCCTAAGTCTTTTTAAATCTGTAGATTCTTCCTCTGTCATAGTTTTCCTGTGGTTAGTTTGTGCACAAAAATAAGTGGTTTGTGCAGGGTGTTTCTTTAGCCTGAGCTCTGATGATTGTGCCTCTGAGCTGTTATCTAATACAGCCGTCTGTCCCCTGCAGTCACCCTGGACGTTGCCGTTGGATCAGACTCAGGCTCAGTTTTCTGGCAAAACTTCCTCCTGGAAGGTAGCATGTGATTCTGGTGCCTCTGTGCCATTCAGCACTCCTGAGGTCGCTGGTCTGTCGGGAGTTCCCAGCGGAGCTACCCTGCTTGCCAAGGCTCACCAGAGCAGCCTTAGGAGTTTCTCCTCTGGAGAGCGCCATGTCCTCCTCAGCCACCCAGGGGCCTGGAGGCAGGCTGTGCAGGAAAACAAGACCAAGGATTGATTTCAGAGTAGTGAGGTGGTTTCTTAGAATCCTCTTCAAGTGACCACTGAGTTTTGTTTATTTGTTTCACTAAGAACTAGTGGATGCAAACATACTTGATGTGATTCAGTCTATTATAGTTTTTTTTATTTTTCAGTGGTCAGTGGGAGCCCCTTCAGGTTGGCTCTTATGTCCTTCTCATGTACCCTTGGAATTCTTTGAGGCCAAAGCAGAGGCGAGGAAACTCAGATGCTTGGGGGAAGGCAGTGTGTTTTGCATCCTAGACCTGTCATGGCCTGGACCCTAGAGACCCTGCTACTTCCTAGGGGAAATGGCATTGGGGACCACCATCTGGGCACCTGATGTTGCTGGCTTCCTCACTGTGTCTGGGCTTTCTTCAGTGGACAGAGTGGGACATGATGTGTGTCTGTAAGACTACCTACATCATGAGTTCATGCTGTTGGTTCCAGCTCAAATTCTAGACCACAGAGTTTTTATTTAACTCATCGATCTCCTTGCTCCCACACTGAAAAATTGCAGACATCAACTGCTCCCACCAGAATCCCTCATCTGCCTCAAGCCACGCTACACACCATAGTCTCAGAACAACGGTCTCCACACTACCTCTGAAATGTGAGATTTCTGAGAGCAGCTAATTTTTTTGCACTTCTTTTGCCCACAGGGCATATCTCATCAGGGGCGGACTAATCAAATTAACCGTGTTTAAAGGAACGTTAAGTAGCTTCTCTCTCTGGGACTTTGCCGCCAACCTAAGTCCAGTTCAGCCGAGTTTATTTCTTTTATTTCGCTTTCAATTGTTAGGGAACGCTTTCTAAAATTTCAGGTTTTTTGGATGTAAAATATATACATGTCTCCAAAGTCAAAGCTGAATGCAAGATGAATTGACAGAAGTCCAGTTTCTGCCCCCGCAGCTGCACTGGCTTATCTAACTTTCCTTTCTTTAATATACGCGGTTTCAGGTTTCTGTGTGTGTGCACATGCACACGGTATGCGTGTGTGTTAAATGAGACGCGTGCACACATCTCTCCGTGTTTTCTTGTTGAACAGAATGTCTCCTTGATCTCACCCGGTGCCACTCCCAGCTCCCAGCCGCTCGGGTCAGCTCCCCGGCAGCTGTGTCACACGCCGGGTCTCAGCCCCTCCGTCTCGTGTTGTCCCTTCCAGGCCGTCGACAGCATCCACCAGGTGGGCGTGTACTGTCTGGCGCTGGTTCCTGCCAACACCTTGCCCAAGGCTCCTCTTGGAGGGATTCACATTTCTGAAACCAAGCAGCGTTTCCTGGAGGGGACGCTGCACCCATGTAACGTACTGATGTGCCCTCACACCTGTGTCACCAACCTTCCCAAACCTCGCCAGAAACAACCAGGTTGGTCCTATGTAGCAATAGCTGTCTGTTCAGTCTCGATGTTGGTGGCAGCCACACTCGTGGTTAAATGGTACAGCCCTCGTGGGGCCTGCACCTGTGGGGCTGGGGTTAAGAGCCAGGCCTGCATCAGGGCAGTTACCGCCTCCTGCCTCCCTGGAACCACGCCACAGATGAGAAAACTTTACCGTGTCACCCGTGTGGGGTTCTCACCTGCCTGTGGGGACCCATCTCAGGGACTGAATGCAAGCGTGGCTTCTGAGGCTCGGAAAGCGACAGGCTGGCTCCCTGGCAGTAGAGGTGAGGCCTGAGAGCGGACGTGGAGCTCGGGGATCGAAAGACACGCTGCGGTGCTGGGGGCCATGCCGCTCCCCGTGGCCCCGTGCTCTGCCACAGCCTGGAGCTGCTGACACCTGACTCTCCCCTGAGTCACACATTTGAAAACTTAATTTTAGAGACAGGTTTGACTGTTATTTTTGTTCCCTTGGTTATGTAAATTTTTAGTAAATGCTAATTTTCCTTTCACTGATTATTGAACGCAGAGATATCATTAAATGAAATACATTTACTCAGGGAGATTCAATTTCCTGTTTTATGTGTGAAATGCAGTAAAACAGCGCAGTGTATTGAGCGCGTGGCTGCGGCTGAGGTCCAGTCGTACCCCAGGTACACGGCGGATGGCGAGTGTCTCCGTCTGGCGTTGCTTGTGTGTGAGAGAGATTCTCTTCGTCGCTCACCATGCCCCTTACCGCTGGTTTCCTGAGCGCCAGCACCTTCGGGAAGAGGGAAACGCCTCCCCAGATAGAGAGTGTTCTGGCCGTAAAGCCACAGGACGGTCCCGTCCCCGAGCTGCCACCTGCTCACTCAGAATCCCCGTTTTCCAGAGGTGGGGCCAGCCTCCATGATCGTGGGGAACCTGGTTGCGGGGAAGAGGATCGCACAGGCCTCCGGGAGGGAGCTGGCGCACCTGGAGGACAGCGACCAGGCCAGAAAGGTAACGGCGGTGCCCAGGGGCGCAAGGAGGGTGCCCCTCGGCGAGACTGCGGACTGAGGGGCCTGTCTGCGCAGTTCCTGTTCCTGCCGGACGTGCTGCAGTGGCGAGCACACACCACTCCCGACCACCCGCTGTTCCTGCTGCTCAACGCCAAGGTGAGGCCCAGTCCCTGCCCCAGAGCCCCGCCCCGCCCAGCCTCCCCCCTGCTGTCTCCTGCCTGCGGAACTCAGCAGTCCCCTTGTTCAGGCGGTGACCTTTCTGTCCAGCTAGTATCCGGCAGGAAAATTCTCAATCAAGAACAGTACGCTCATAAAGACTTCTAAGTAAGCTAAAAGGAAATGTTTATTTTGTAAAAATTAGGAATTTAGACTTTTTGTGTATAGCTTTAATATTTCAATGCTGTCTACTGCCCTGATCCTGATGTAGATTCAGGAATTCACTGTCATGGTTTTGGCTACCCTTTCAATGAGACTACACTGTACCAGGAGTTCTTAGGGTAGAAAGGAGGTGCTATACCCCTCACATCCAACTTTGGGCCAGCAGATAAAATTTAGAACCATGACAAGCTAAATAACAGTAAAAATCCTCCTCACTCCAGTGCATCATCACACAGGCCATGAGAACATTTGCACTTGGACGCCGTAAAGGGCAGGTCACTGTGGCCTTAGAAAACACTGGTCTAGCTCTTGTTTCTGCTCATTACTGCCCACTGTTTCTTCATTCAAAACATATTTATTGATACCTGTTGGGTTCTGGGTGTTAAGTAAGAGAGAAACCATCCTGCCCTTGGGACGCTTGAAGTAAGTCTTCTCTGCTAGAAAACTAGTCTGTAAAAGAGACTTTACTTTCTCCATTCACTGTGCATCCGCAGGTCTAGAATGGTGTTCAGAAAACATTTGTTTTATCACTGATTGAGTTCTAAAGCATGGAGATAGCCAATAATTAACAAGTGGCCAAGGTAAAATGAGCTCATGATGGAAACCCGCAGATGAGAGCAGCAGGGCTATGGCCCCGAGTACCGAGGGCTCCGAGGCAGCAGGGCCGGGGGCTGGCCGTTACCAGACGGTGTGGCCGGAAGCCTGCGTGGGACTGAGCTGTGGGCATGTGATGTGGTTCGTGGTTCTGAGTGGCTCCTGTGGGTTGCAGGAGGGTGAGTGTGGAGTGGCAGCTCAGAGAGGAGGGGCCCTGGGGCGGGGGCCGCACAGAGGTGCCCACCAGGCACGTGTGGAGAGGCAGACTGTCTTTAAAGCCAGGAGGGAGCTCAGGAGGAGCCCGGAGAAGACTGGGCCTGGCCTTTTCCAAATCCGTTCCTGACATGCCTCAAAGTCACTGGTAAAACTTCGCCTTTCTTTTTATCTGTCAGCCTTCTTCGGTTTTGAATTGTCCGTAGGTCCCTGAGGACATGCTGGCCTTCGACCTTGGAGGAGGCCTGTGTCCGTGTAGGTGGCTGTCCAAGGGGACTGGCAGGCTCTGCCTGGCCCTGATGTTCCACACCTCAGCTGTGCTCGGGCCAAGCAAGCCTAGCTCCCTTGCACGCACCCTGCGGGCCTTTGTGCCCGGCTCTGCGGACAAGCGCGTTGGCCTACGTTGTGGAGAAGGGAGGGGCTCTGACATTAGGCTGGTCTGTTCTGGGGCATTATGTTTAGAAGGAGCTGCATTTTAATTTCCTTAAGAAGGACTAAAAGAGCTCTGAGGCCTGCCCGACTCTGGTCAGCCGAGAGGAGGAGGCCTTCGCTGGGAGTTGTCTGCAGTCCTGATGTCCTTGGCGGTGAGGCGAGGCGAGCCTGTGCGCTCCTGGAGGGCAGGCTGCAGAGTGTGCAGTCCTGCCGGCGGGGGCGAGAGGGCGTTTACACATGCACGACCCACCGTATAGCTTATGGGTGTTTGTTTATTTAGCGCTCATTATTATGTGTATTTATATTCAGGATAAAGGTTGTTTCTGGGGAAGGAGAGTATGAATTAAGGGTGGTTTGCAGAGTGGTGATGATTTGTTTTAGAAAACAAATTTAAACATTATGTGGCAGAATATTTTTACGTAAGGAGACGCTGGATATTTATTATATTATTCTTTATAATGTTGTTATAGTTAAGATATTTTATCAGAAAGGCCAAAAGAGTTTTCTTTTTTAATTTAATTAAATTTAGTTAATTTATTTTTAAAATGTTTTTAGAAAGAGAGAGAGAAAGCGAGCTCACACGAGCGAGTTGGGGGAGGGTCAGAGGGAGAGAGAGCACCTTAAGCAAGTGTGGAGCCCTATGTGGGACTCGATCTCACGACATGGAGATTGTGACCTGTGCTGAAATCAAGAGTCAGACAGCTAACCGACTGAGCCATCCGGGTGCCCTCCGGAGTTTTCTTTAATGGCTGCCCCTGACAATCCTGGACAGAGCGTGCCCACCGCTCTGGGCTCTCTGGGACACTGCATGGCTTGTCCCTTCCCTGCTGGAGAAAGAGCCGCCTTTGGGAATTCTCCCTGAGATACAGACGACTAGGAAAGACCACAGGTGTGTCTCTAGGACTGGCACTGGCCCCGGGCCCTAACCACAGGAGTTCCGGGCACAAGATATGCGCAGTGTGCACACAGGTGCCCAAGGAGTGGACCCCACCCCCCAGCTCCGTGCTGATCCCCGGACCACTTTCCTAGGGCACCGTTACCAGCACTGCAACCTGTGTCCAGCTGCACAAAAGGGCAGAGAGGGTGGCCGCCGCCCTGATGGAGAAGGCAAGACTGAGCATCGGGGACCATGTGGCTTTGGTCTACCCCCCAGGTAAGCACACAGAGGCCTCCCTTGGCTCTGTGCTCACGGGGACACTCTGTTCTTACAAAGCAGACACCCTGGTAACCTCCAGCCAGGTCAGAAAATAGACCTTGGCCGGGTGCCCCAGGCGTCCCTTTGCATTCCCCGTCCCCAGCACATCCTCCGCTCTCCCAGCGGCAGCCTCTGCCCCTGACCCCTGTAGTCATGTCTTCCACTGCCCCCGGTTTGAGCGCCCAGTGCAGCACCCCAGCACATCAGGTTAGTCTGCCAGTTTGCTTTAAATCTGATATGTTTTCAGAGTCTCTTTTAATCCACAGGCTCCCCCTCTCCTCCTCTTTGTAATTTATCGACTGAAGACCTGGTTTGACTCTGCAGAAGCCCCACGGTCCAGATGCTACCCAGCCCCATGCTCAGGTGCAAGCCAGCATGTTCTTGGCTCCCGTATTTCCTGCAGCTTGGCAGCTAGGTCCTGGCCCTGGGTCAGACCCGGGTTCGGTGTCTTTGCTGACTCTACGTGGTGTTGAATTATTCCATCAGGGACCCATGTTGGCTTGTGTCTCCTTTGGTGGGTTAGCAGCCAACGACTGATGCTTCAGTGTTCATTCGTTCATTCTTTAGGGGTCACAAAACAGTGATGCTCTCATTCTGTCATTTCTTGTTTTCATTTATTGGCCATAAAACTAACACACAGAAACGTCCTTCATCTGGCATTTTGCTCCCCAGTGGTGGAATTCATACGTGATTCTTTCCTTCTGTGGGTCCTGTATATCCCTGTCACCCTCCAAAGGTGACCGGCTCGTGGATCTACAAATGCATACATCACTGTGAATGTGTCGGGTTTCAGTCCTTTGCAGTCGGTTTCTCTGTCAAAGCTCAGGTCATCCCACGTTCGGCCACAGGAGCCCCTTCCGGCTGGCTTCACGGCGACCAGTCTGCTGTGACGAGGCACCTCAGGCTCGCGTCGTGCCCGTCCCAGCCCAGATCTCGAGCCAGCCATCTCTCGCAGAGCCCCCTGTGTCCCCAGAACAAAATCTGGGTGTGAGGGATGCTCATTTCTTCCAGACTGGCTGCTGTTTATTGGCCTTTCGGGGAGCAGAGCTAGGAATTACAAATAAACACACTGTATCTCTTAGAGAGGCAGTACCTTACAGCTTATATGTTACATCCCGTTCAAACGCAGGACTAAACCCCTTTGACCTTGTCTCGCCCGTTTTCCATACCAAGAATCCTGCTTCTTCAGAACAGGGAGATAATAGAATTCAAATATCCCGCAATCACTCACTACTTACACCTTCATCACCTGCAGCTGATAGTCCCAGAATATCCGCACAAGTACTGTAACCACCTGGATCACATTTGGAAACAGTTTAAATTTTTGCACATGCCCTTCTGCTCCTCCCTTCCCCCCACCCCTTGTTGCTGCCCCGTGTCTGTGACATCAGAGGGACGGACGGACGGCCCTTACAGATCCAGCCTCTTGGCTTCTCCTCCTTCGGTTTCTGTTCCTCCGGGAGCTGTCTGTCCCCTGGTCACGTAGGTTTCTGAAGCTCCTTCTCGAATCGATTTCTCAGGAAGCGTTCCTAGGAACAGTGTGTCCTGAGTTCTTGCCTGTCGATGGTGATTTGTACACTTTGTGATTGTCAACAAAATCCAACGGGGTAACTTTGAAGGTCTGATTGGCTCTCTCCGGTGACCCCTGAACCCGGCCGCCTGCCGCATAGCGGGCAGAAAGGAGCTCCTCAGAGCTGCACTGATGAGAGGCTTTCGTGGGCAGAAGGGAGTGGGACGAGGACGTTATCCCAGAAAAACGGGAGTTAGTTGGCCAAGGTCACTCCTTCAGGGGACCGCGGGGTCTGCCAGACAGATGACCTCGCTCGTGCCGACCAGGTGACTCCTGATGGAGGCCGAGCTCCCGTTTCTGGGAGAGGCCGTCGATGTAATTAGGTTAAGTCTCAGTTTGGTGACCTGGGGCTCCACCTCTCTATTCGATCCCGCTGCCCAGTCTGGAGGTGTCCCTTCTGTGAGTTTGTCGTTTGCCTGTTAGCGGGTCTGGCGCACAGGGGACGTGCACACAGTGTCTCTCCCTCTTGCTGGTGACTCATGCCTTCGCTGAAGCGGGAGCCCTGGGTCTGTTTCTCATCTTGGGGCCGTGCTGCTCCAGGCTCGCAGGTCAGAGTCTGGCTCTTCTTCCCCTTTTGTGAGTCGTCTGGCCTAGAGTCTTGCCGGCTTCCCTTTTCAGCTCAGCATGCAGGAAAGTGACAGGGCTACGCCCAGGTGTCGGTCCTGTTCACTGTCTTGCGTGCTTAATATTGGGGTTCTCATCTTCATCTCAGGAAAATGTTCTTTCTCATGACTGCTTTTCCTTCCTTTTTCCTGTACCTGGAAGTCTTCTGACTCGCGGTTTGGATCTATCCTCCCCATCGTGGGCGCCTTCTCTTCGGTGTGCTCTGTGCCTCATCTCCGGGCCACTTGTTCATGCCCTTTTCAGCATCTCTGGGGATACCCTGGGTTGCACTCAGCATTTCTCTGTGCTGGGATTGCTGCTGCTGGTGGGAACAGGGGGCGGGGAGGGGCTCTTCCTTGGGGGACTGCCACGGAGTGCAGACGTCTCCCCTTCCTGGGGCCTGGGACAGGGCGGCAGCCTGGTCACTTTCTGGGCACTGATATGTGGTAAGGCGAATACTCCAAAACTCCCACTGGCATCACAATTCTCCACTTTTGATTCCCTGTGATGTGGTTTGGAGTGTCCTTGGGGTCTGGAGCCCATGGCCAAGAAAGAATTCTTGAGTTGTCTCCAGTGCAAAAAGTAGTTTTATTAAAGCCGGGGGGTTGGGGGGACAGGACGCCATGGACAGAAAGAGCTGCTGCACCAGGGTTGTGAGGGGTGACTGACTGTATACTTTTAGGTTGGGGGAGGTAAGGAAGAGGGAGGTGTCCAAAAGGACTTTGATCTGCTCAAGAGGACTCGCAGGCTCCTGGAGGCCTGGCTATTGTCACGCTAAGGTTGTTTTTCCCTGTAGCAAGGCATCAACATTAAGACTGGGAGTTTCCTGGAGGAATATTACACTCTGCCTGCCTTGAGTATTCGTCAATGGGCAGCAGGTTATAATGACATTTAATTGTATGTGCATCTTCTTTTGCCTTTGTTCTCCACATCACCTGGGCTGTGGGGGTACTCTTCCCCAGGGTGACCACAGTCCCCACTCTTCAAGTACCCCCGGGTCCCAGGCCTAAGGCAAGATTCACCCTGACTGAGAGGAGGCAGAGACACGCCAGCTAGTGCTGCCCCTGGCCTCGAGCTGTCTGCGGGCTGCAGTGGTGCCCTGCCTCTGCGCTCAGGGCTGGGGATGTAGGCAGCAGGCGCAGCATGCAGGAGCGCGGCTGAAGTACCTGGGAAACACCAGGAACACTGCACTACGGGAGAAAGGAAGGAAAGATGGGTAGCCAACAGTGGGATCTTGATAACTGAGAACCTTGAGGGTGCAGGGAGGGCGGGGCCTGATGCTCTTCTCTACTTTGGAGTCTGTTTGACACCATTCTTAAGCCATTTTTAACAACAAAAAAGAAAATGCATCCTGAAGGTCTAAATTTACATCTGAAAACGTGCCCACAGGCGGAGAGTAGAGTAGCTGGAAGTGGAGCTGGGTCCCAGCGGGGAGGCCTCCCCCCCAATGCACTGCACTTCACAGGGTGTGTTGTGTATTTCTTGGGAGTGAGGGGGGAGTCCAGGACGACGTTCCAGTTTTCAAAGGGATGTATGAGCCAAGGGATTAAGAACCCATGCTGTCTGGAAGCTGCAGAAGGGGGGATGCTGGTGGGATCAATTGGATTCTCCCCACCTGTGCACCTGGAAATACATGCGTTCAGGGAGCAGCATGAATTCTGTGAGCTCAAGGAAGGGAGCTCCTGGCGGCGTCTCCTCGTGCAGCAAGCACACTGGGTGTAAGACACGCACACGTGCCCCGGCCTGCTCGGACCATGCTGAACCGCCCTGGCCTCAGTGCCCATTATTAATACTGATGGAGCATTGGGAACTTGGAATCCGGTGAAACCCACCAGCCAGGTTAAGTGGGACATAGTTATTTTGACCCTGGAATTGAAATAGCCTGAGGCTGGTTTCCTGTAGCCTGGGGATGCCAGGTGGGGGCCTGTGTGCTCTGAGGGCAGCAACTAGAGGGGCCTCCAGGGTGTGGGGGGGCAGGCGTCTCAAGCTGGACTGAGTTCAAAATGGAAGTATAGGTTTTAAGTGCCGTAAATTCCCCCTAAGTCTTAAATAGGAGGATTTTAAACATTTAGAAATTTGAAGGAACAGTTTGGTGGTCACGTGTTTCTGTGTGTAACTGAGCAAGGTGGAATGCCCTGGTCTGGGAACAGATGTGCAAGGAGGGGGTGCAACCTTTAAGTTTCTCGTTCTCCAAGCGGGCAGACCCCCTGCCTCATCCTCCCTATCACCTCCTGCCACCGTTCCGTTCTCCTTTGTGTGCGGACCCCTCCCCCTCCCTTGTTCCCCTCCTTTTTGGACCTGGGCAGCCTGTCCCTCAAAAGGGTTCCTCCTTCCCTTGCTCACCTATTCTGCGCTTGGCCACTGTGCACAGGAATGGCAGGCCTAGTGCTGCTCTGGAACTCTAGGCCTCCTACCCTCTGTGCCCTCCTCTGTGCCACGGACACACCCTCCTCTACCTCTCCAGCCTTTCGGGATAGTCTCTGTATGTCCCTAATAAAACTGAGTTCAACAAATACTGAGAGGGAGTCCTGCAGGTCCAGCCAAGACAGGAATCAAATGCAGGCCGGTGGGGGGTGAGAGTACTTTGTTGAAGGTGTAGGGGGAGTGCAGCTATGGACAGAGTGTTTGGGAGACTCAGGAAAGGAGAGAGAGTCCTATGTTTGGGGGACGTGGGGGTTTTACTGAGGACAGTGGTTTGGTGTGCGTGTGCTCTTAGTCCTGGGGAACTGGTTTAGGTGATGGTCCTTGGAGCCAGGGGGCCTTGGCTTAGTCTGGAATACGTGTTCTCACCTGGTAGTTCCTTAGATGTTATCTATTCTAAAGAAAGCATTAACTCCTCTCCCTTACAAGGAGGACTTACACCATTTGCATGTGTAAAGTGGGGGTGCAGGTCCTAGCAAGAATAGAAGCAGGAAAAGGAGCAAAAAGCAGATTTTTACAGCCCTTCAGGTTCCCTGTCTTAATACCAAATCGGTTTGGAGTAGTCGCGGCTTTATCCAGGTAGTGTGGGACTGAGACCCTATCGTCTGTTTGGCCCTCCGTGGTACTAGGTCCCATTCGTCACTTTCTACCCCCGCGCTGACCCTCTCTGACCTCGTGTCTTCGCAGGGGTGGACCTCATTGCCGCCTTCTACGGCTGTCTGTACTGCGGCTGCGTGCCTGTCACCGTGCGGCCCCCGCACCCCCAGAACCTCGCCACCACACTGCCCACTGTCAAGATGATCGTGGAGGTACCTGCGCACTGTGGACTGGCCAGGCGGGCCTGCCCGGGGCGGGGGGGGGGGGGGCTGTGCGGTCCACCGCGTCCTCTCTGCCAGGCCCTGCGTCCCTGCTCACATCGTCAACCCCGTGCTCTGCAGGTCAGCAAGTCCGCTTGCGTCCTCACCACACAGGCCATCATGCGGCTGCTCAAATCCAAAGACGCAGCGGCCGCCGTGGACGTCAGGACCTGGCCGACCATCCTAGATACAGGTGCGCATCCTCGGCTCCATCGGTGTGTGTGTTGGCCCCCGGGACACACCGCCTTTCCTTTCTTTGTTGTATGGATTGTACTCCTGCCACCAGACAATAAAAGTGGGGTGAGAGCAGCAGACAGCTGCTGAAGACCCGCTTGCCACTGGGCCACCCGCAGCTCACTCTGGGTCTCCCTCATGGCGGGACCCCTGCACCCACGGGGCAGAGTCCCTGTTGGAGGCCTGTGTGCCTGCGGACCAGCCCTCCTTGCGTGCTTCCCGTGCCTCTACAGCAGTTGGCCCCACAGCACACACACCTCGGTCCCTTGTCCCGTCGCTGGTGAATGCTGCTTACCCCATGAAATGCTTGTGGGCCAGCCGGGAAGAGCTGTGAACCCCTGCACTGCTCTGCCTCGAGCCATGAGGTCAGCCTGGGCCTGAGACGCCCCAAACTAGCAGCACCCACAGGCTTTGTGGGTGACGTGAGGTGCACCCACAGCGGTGCCGGCCAAGGAGCAGGCGGCGTCCCTCCTTCCCCATTGCACCTGGCAGGCATCTGTCCTTGCGCTCCAGGGCAAGTGGTCAGGGATTGTGTTGTCTGTGGCCACCTGCCCAATACCCATCTACAGAACCGGGGAGCTGGTCCAGGGCAGCCAGTGTAGGGCCCGGGGTGGGCTCTGGAGCAGACTGGCTCCGCAGAGTCTCATTGCCTTGCCAGCTTGCTGCAGCGTAGGCTCCACCCCTCGCCTCACTCGAGTCCACCTCGTGGTCTTACAGGAACGGCGAAGCAGGGAGAGCCCTGAGAGCCAGCTCTCGCTGTGGTTGTGCTCTCGCTAATACTGGCTTCGCCACAGGCTCTGTGACCTTTGGCAAGTCCCTCTCCTCCGAACTCTCCCTCTGGTAAATGAACCTCGCCCACTGTCCTGGTCACCACACGCTCAGAGCAGTGATGGTGGGTCTCCTCCACATGACATTTCCCTGAAGGTTAAAACGAGCTGCCCCATATATGCACATAGCCTGCCGTCTCCAGTCCCCCTTGTGTTCTGCGCTGGCTCTCCCCAGCACTCCCCAGGTACGGATCATGTTTTCTTTCTCCCTTTGAGAGCCTGGAGTAGTGTTAAAATTACGGGGTCACTGCTTCAACAGATGACATACCAAAAAAGAAGGTGGCGAGCATTTTCAGGCCCCCGTCTCCAGATGTGCTTGCATACTTGGACTTCAGCGTGTCAACTACGGGGATCTTAGCAGGCGTGAAGGTGGGTCCTGTGGTCGTAGCTCCTATTTGCTTCCGCCTCTGATGGGGTGGGCAGAAAGGGTGTTGGGGGCAGGTTTATGCAGGCCCCCACTCTCAGCCACAGCTTGAAGTAACAATATTGTTCCTTGAAGTTTGCGTTAAATACCAGTAAATGCCCAGAATCAGGTTAGCCTGAGAACTGCATATTTTGATGTTTTATGGTAATATCTAAACTTTCGAATTTATGACTGGCTTTGGGAACAGGTGGCTTTGATGAGTCTGTCTCCTTATGAGGAGCCAAGAGCGCCATTAATTTTTTTTTTTATTCTGAAATCTCATTTAGAAGGTCTTTAGTGTGCCATTTCCTGTGTATTATTTGGTTTGTATGGGGATTTGAGCCAGCCATCCTTTAAGGAAGTAACTGTGTCTGGCCGTGGTCGGCAATCACTGTACGCTTTCTCTCCTCCTTCATGGCACTGACCAGAACTTCCATTTTACTCCTTAAGATGTCGCACGCAGCCACAAGTGCCTTGTGCCGCTCCATAAAGCTGCAGTGTGAGCTGTACCCCTCTAGGCAGATCGCCATCTGCCTTGACCCCTACTGTGGCCTCGGCTTTGCCCTGTGGTGTCTGTGCAGGTGAGTGCTGCCCATAGTGAGCAGGTGAGTGCTGCAGGCGCTGCTCAGGTGGTGAGCAGGTGGTGCTCAGGTGAGTGCTGCAGGTGGTGAGCAGGTGGTGCTACAGGTGGTGCTCAGGTGAGTGCTGCAGGTGGTGCTCAGGGGAGTGCTGCAGGTGGTGACCAGGTGAGTGCTGCAGGTGGTGAGCAGGTGGTGCTCAGGTGAGTGCTGCAGGTGGTGCTCAGGTGAGTGCTGCAGGTGGTGCTCAGGTGAGTGCTGCTGCTGGTGAGCAGGTGAGTGCTGCAGGTGGTGAGCAGGTGGTGAGCAGGTGGTGCTCAGGTGAGTGCTGCTGCTGGTGAGCAGGTGAGTGCTGCAGGTGGTGAGCAGGTGGTGCTCAGGTGAGTGCTACAGGTGGTGACCAGGTGAGTGCTGCAGGTGGTCCGCAGGTGAGTGCTGCAGGTGGTCCGCAGGTGAGTGCTGCTGCTGGTGAGCAGGTGAGTGCTGCAGGTGGTGAGCAGGTGGTGCTCAGGTGAGTGCTGCAGGTGGTGCTCAGGTGAGTGCTGCTGGTGGTGAGCAGGTGGTGCTCAGGTGAGTGCTGCAGGTGAGTGCTGTAGGTGGTGCTCAGGTGAGTGCTGCTGGTGGTGAGTAGGTGGTGCTCAGGTGAGTGCTGCAGGTGGTGAGCAGGTGGTGCTCAGGTGAGTGCTGCAGGTGGTGCTCAGGTGAGTGCTGCTGCTGGTGAGCAGGTGGTGCTCAGGTGAGTGCTGCAGGTGAGTGCTGTAGGTGGTGCTCAGGTGAGTGCTGCTCGTGGTGAGTAGGTGGTGCTCAGGTGAGTGCTTCTGGTGGTGCTCAGGTGAGTGCTGCAGGTGGTGAGCAGATGAGTGCTGCAGGTGGTGCTCAGGTGGGTGCTGCAGGTGGTACTCAGGTGAGTGCTGCTGGTGGTGCTCAGGTGAGTGCTGCAGGTGGTGAGCAGGTGGTGCTCAGGTGGGTGCTACAGGTGGTGCTCAGGTGAGTGCTGCAGGTGGTGAGCAGGTGGTGCTCAGGTGAGTGCTGCAGGTGGTGCTCAGGAGAGTGCTGCAGGTGGTGCTCAGGTGAGTGCTGCAGGTGGTGCTCAGGTGAGTGCTGCTGGTGGTGAGCAGGTGGTGCTCAGGTGAGTGCTGCAGGTGAGTGCTGTAGGTGGTGCTCAGGTGAGTGCTGCTGGTGGTGAGTAGGTGGTGCTCAGGTGAGTGCTTCTGGTGGTGAGCAGGTGAGTGCTGCAGGTGGTGAGCAGATGAGTGCTGCAGGTGGTGCTCAGGTGGGTGCTGCAGGTGGTACTCAGGTGAGTGCTGCTGGTGGTGCTCAGGTGAGTGCTGCAGGTGGTGAGCAGGTGGTGCTCAGGTGAGTGCTGCAGGTGGTGAGCAGGTGGTGTTCAGGTGAGTGCTGCAGGTGGTGCTCAGGAGAGTGCTGCAGGTGGTGAGCAGGTGGTGCTCAGGTGGGTGCTACAGGTGGTGCTCAGGTGAGTGCTGCAGGTGGTGCTCAGGTGAGTGCTGCTGGTGGTGAGCAGGTAGTGCTCAGGTGAGTGCTGCTGGTGGTGAGCAGGTGGTGCTCAGGTGAGTGCTGCAGGTGAGTGCTGTAGGTGGTGCTCAGGTGAGTGCTGCTGGTGGTGAGCAGGTGGTGCTCAGGTGAGTGCTTCTGGTGGTGAGCAGGTGAGTGCTGCAGGTGGTGAGCAGATGAGTGCTGCAGGTGGTGCTCAGGTGAGTGCTTCTGGTGGTGAGCAGATGAGTGCTGCAGGTGGTGCTCAGGTGAGTGCTGCAGGTGGTGCTGCAGGTGGTGCTCCGGTGAGTGCTACAGGTGGTGAGCAGGTGGTGCTCAGGTGAGTGCTGCAGGTGGTGAGCAGGTGGTGCTCAGGTGAGTGCTGCAGGTGGTGCTGCAGGTGAGTGCTACAGGTGGTGCTCAGGTGAGTGCTGCTGGTGGTGAGCAGGTGAGTGCTGCAGGTGGTGCTCAGGTGAGTGCTGCTGGTGGTGAGCAGGTGAGTGCTGCAGGTGGTGCTCAGGTGAGTGCTGCTGGTGGTGAGCAGGTGGTGCTCAGGTGAGTGCTGCAGGTGGTGAGCAGGTGAGTGCTGCTGGTGGTGAGCAGGTGGTGAGCAGGTGGTGCTCAGGTGAGTTAGCAGGTGGTGAGCAGGTGAGTGCTGCAGGTGGTGAGCAGGTGAGTGCTGCAGGTGGTGAGCAGATGAGTGCTGCAGGTGGTGCTCAGGTGGGTGCTGCAGGTGGTGCTCAGGTGAGTGCTTCTGGTGGTGAGCAGATGAGTGCTGCAGGTGGTGCTCAGGTGAGTGCTGCAGGTGGTGCTGCAGGTGGTGCTCAGGTGAGTGCTGCTGGTGGTGCTCCGGTGAGTGCTGCAGGTGAGTGCTGCAGGTGGTGAGCAGGTGAGTGCTGCAGGTGGTGCTCAGGTGAGTGCTGCAGGTGGTGAGCAGGTGGTGCTCAGGTGAGTGCTGCAGGTGGTGCTGCAGGTGAGTGCTGCAGGTGGTGCTCAGGTGAGTGCTGCTGGTGGTGAGCAGGTGAGTGCTGCAGGTGGTGCTCAGGTGAGTGCTGCTGGTGGTGAGCAGGTGAGTGCTGCAGGTGGTGCTCAGGTGAGTGCTGCTGGTGGTGAGCAGGTGGTGCTCAGGTGAGTGCTGCAGGTGGTGAGCAGGTGAGTGCTGCTGGTGGTGAGCAGGTGGTGAGCAGGTGGTGCTCAGGTGAGTTAGCAGGTGGTGAGCAGGTGAGTGCTGCAGGTGGTGAGCAGGTGAGTGCTGCAGGTGGTGCTCAGGTGAGTGCTGCTGGTGGTGAGCAGGTGGTGAGCAGGTGGTGCTCAGGTGAGTTAGCAGGTGGTAAGCAGGTGAGTGCTGCAGGTGGTGAGCAGGTGAGTGCTGCAGGTGGTGAGCAGGTGGTGCTCAGGTGAGTGCTGCAGGTGGTGCTCAGGTGAGTGCTGTTTGTGGTGAGCAGGTGAATGCTGCAGGTAGTGAGCAGGTGGTGAGCAGGTGGTGCTCAGGTGAGTGTTGCAGGTGGTGCTCAGGTGAGTACTGCTGGTGGTGAGCAGGTGAGTGCTGCAGGTGATGAGCAGGTGGTGCTCAGGTGAGTGCTGCAGGTGGTGCTCAGGTGAGTGCTGCAGAAGGTAAGCAGGGGTGCTCAGGTGAGTGCTACAGGTGGTGAGCAGGTGAGTGCTGTAGGTGGTGAGCAGGTGAGTGAGGCAGGTGGTGCTCAGGTAAGTGCTGTATATGGTAAGCAGGTGAGTACTGCAGGTGGTGAGCAGGTAAGTGGCTCTGGTGGTGAACAGGTGAGTGGTGCAGGTGTTGAGCAGGTAAGTGGCTCAGGTGGTGAGCAGGTGAGTACTGCAGGTGGTGAGCAGGTGAGTGGCTCAGGTGGTGAGCAGGTGAGTGCTGCTGGTGGTGAGTAGGTGGTGCTCAGGTGAGTGCTTCTGGTGGTGAGCAGGTGAGTGCTGCAGGTGGTGAGCAGATGAGTGCTGCAGGTGGTGCTCAGGTGGGTGCTGCAGGTGGTACTCAGGTGAGTGCTGCTGGTGGTGCTCAGGTGAGTGCTGCAGGTGGTGAGCAGGTGGTGCTCAGGTGAGTGCTGCAGGTGGTGCTCAGGTGGGTGCTGCAGGTGGTACTCAGGTGAGTGCTGCTGGTGGTGCTCAGGTGAGTGCTGCAGGTGGTGAGCAGGTGGTGCTCAGGTGAGTGCTGCAGGTGGTGAGCAGGTGGTGCTCAGGTGGGTGCTACAGGTGGTGCTCAGGTGAGTGCTGCAGGTGGTGCTCAGGTGAGTGCTGCTGGTGGTGAGCAGGTAGTGCTCAGGTGAGTGCTGCTGGTGGTGAGCAGGTGGTGCTCAGGTGAGTGCTGCAGGTGAGTGCTGTAGGTGGTGCTCAGGTGAGTGCTGCTGGTGGTGAGCAGGTGGTGCTCAGGTGAGTGCTTCTGGTGGTGAGCAGGTGAGTGCTGCAGGTGGTGAGCAGATGAGTGCTGCAGGTGGTGCTCAGGTGAGTGCTTCTGGTGGTGAGCAGATGAGTGCTGCAGGTGGTGCTCAGGTGAGTGCTGCAGGTGGTGCTGCAGGTGGTGCTCCGGTGAGTGCTACAGGTGGTGAGCAGGTGGTGCTCAGGTGAGTGCTGCAGGTGGTGAGCAGGTGGTGCTCAGGTGAGTGCTGCAGGTGGTGCTGCAGGTGAGTGCTACAGGTGGTGCTCAGGTGAGTGCTGCTGGTGGTGAGCAGGTGAGTGCTGCAGGTGGTGCTCAGGTGAGTGCTGCTGGTGGTGAGCAGGTGAGTGCTGCAGGTGGTGCTCAGGTGAGTGCTGCTGGTGGTGAGCAGGTGGTGCTCAGGTGAGTGCTGCAGGTGGTGAGCAGGTGAGTGCTGCTGGTGGTGAGCAGGTGGTGAGCAGGTGGTGCTCAGGTGAGTTAGCAGGTGGTGAGCAGGTGAGTGCTGCAGGTGGTGAGCAGGTGAGTGCTGCAGGTGGTGAGCAGATGAGTGCTGCAGGTGGTGCTCAGGTGGGTGCTGCAGGTGGTGCTCAGGTGAGTGCTTCTGGTGGTGAGCAGATGAGTGCTGCAGGTGGTGCTCAGGTGAGTGCTGCAGGTGGTGCTGCAGGTGGTGCTCAGGTGAGTGCTGCTGGTGGTGCTCCGGTGAGTGCTGCAGGTGAGTGCTGCAGGTGGTGAGCAGGTGAGTGCTGCAGGTGGTGCTCAGGTGAGTGCTGCAGGTGGTGAGCAGGTGGTGCTCAGGTGAGTGCTGCAGGTGGTGCTGCAGGTGAGTGCTGCAGGTGGTGCTCAGGTGAGTGCTGCTGGTGGTGAGCAGGTGAGTGCTGCAGGTGGTGCTCAGGTGAGTGCTGCTGGTGGTGAGCAGGTGAGTGCTGCAGGTGGTGCTCAGGTGAGTGCTGCTGGTGGTGAGCAGGTGGTGCTCAGGTGAGTGCTGCAGGTGGTGAGCAGGTGAGTGCTGCTGGTGGTGAGCAGGTGGTGAGCAGGTGGTGCTCAGGTGAGTTAGCAGGTGGTGAGCAGGTGAGTGCTGCAGGTGGTGAGCAGGTGAGTGCTGCAGGTGGTGCTCAGGTGAGTGCTGCTGGTGGTGAGCAGGTGGTGAGCAGGTGGTGCTCAGGTGAGTTAGCAGGTGGTAAGCAGGTGAGTGCTGCAGGTGGTGAGCAGGTGAGTGCTGCAGGTGGTGAGCAGGTGGTGCTCAGGTGAGTGCTGCAGGTGGTGCTCAGGTGAGTGCTGTTTGTGGTGAGCAGGTGAATGCTGCAGGTAGTGAGCAGGTGGTGAGCAGGTGGTGCTCAGGTGAGTGTTGCAGGTGGTGCTCAGGTGAGTACTGCTGGTGGTGAGCAGGTGAGTGCTGCAGGTGATGAGCAGGTGGTGCTCAGGTGAGTGCTGCAGGTGGTGCTCAGGTGAGTGCTGCAGAAGGTAAGCAGGGGTGCTCAGGTGAGTGCTACAGGTGGTGAGCAGGTGAGTGCTGTAGGTGGTGAGCAGGTGAGTGAGGCAGGTGGTGCTCAGGTAAGTGCTGTATATGGTAAGCAGGTGAGTACTGCAGGTGGTGAGCAGGTAAGTGGCTCTGGTGGTGAACAGGTGAGTGGTGCAGGTGTTGAGCAGGTAAGTGGCTCAGGTGGTGAGCAGGTGAGTACTGCAGGTGGTGAGCAGGTGAGTGGCTCAGGTGGTGAGCAGGTGAGTGCTGCCGGTGGTGAGCAGGTGGTCCACAGGTGCCCCTGGAGCTGTGCCTGCCTGCAGGGCTGGAATCGCTTGTATCATTTTTGGAACCTTAACATTCATTTTTGATGCCCAGGGAGTCTAACATGCACATGTGAGTGGGTTTGTTTGGGGGTGAAAAGGATTGGAGCCTGAGTTTGAAACAGTAAAAGAGTAAAAATACATTTTTCAGTACATATAAACAGTATCCATTACTAGTAATGGGGAAGAGGCTATTTAATTTAATCAAATACTAGGAGGTAGTGACAGATCTTTGGAAGTAGAAAGCCAGAGTCTCCAGCCAGCAGGCTGTATCCCTAACTATGACCCTGGATCCTTCTGAAGTGCTTAGAGGGAGATCACACCCTTGTGTCACCTCCTGCTCCCCCATAGCATTTTCTAGTGAAACTCCCACTTGACAGGGCCGAATTGTGCCTAGTTCTGGCTAGAAAAAAAGTGTCCTCGGAGAAGGAAAGAGGCGGGTGTCCCAGGCACGTTTGGCACAGGTAACCAAGGCATTCCTGGGGCTGCAGCAGCTGTCCTGACCCTCCCTGCATTCTCCCAGTGTCTACTCAGGACACCAGTCTGTCCTGGTGCCCCCGCTGGAGCTGGAGAGCAATGTATCCCTGTGGCTGTCCGCGGTCAGCCAGTACAAGGCCCGGGTCACCTTCTGCTCCTACTCGGTGATGGAGATGTGCACCAAGGGCCTGGGAGCACAGACAGGCGTCCTCAGGGTAAGTGTGAGACCCCGCTTGCTCTCTTGTCAGAATGCCCAAACCAGGGGCTCCTACTTGGTTCTCAACCAGAGCCCGGGAACCCCTGGCCCTTTATCCCAACTCCCACCCAGCTGTGAGCTCCTCTCTGTGTCCCTAAAGGTCCCACCCTTCCTCTGCACACCCCACACAGCAGAGGAGGGTGTGAGACCCAGGCAGGGGTGCAGGGACCAGAGTGCGGGTGGGCAGGGGTGCCAGGGTGGGGAGCGGGGCCTGTACTAGCTCTGAGCGCTCTGTGGGGCCCAGGGGCCTGGGCTCCCTCCAGTGCTTTTATGCTTAGGATCCTGGGAAATGGAGACCCAGCCAGCGGAGACCCAGGGGCAGAGGAGGCTGGGGTTTCCTTTTGGCTCCCCTGCTCCTGCACCAGGTGCCCCTGGGGGTGCCCCTCCGAGCCTTCCTCAGATGGCTCAGTACCACCCCGCCCACCCCTCCCACAGATGAAGGGGGTGAACCTGTCCTGCGTGCGCACCTGCATGGTGGTCGCAGAGGAGCGGCCCAGGATCGCACTCACGCAGTCCTTCTCCAAGCTGTTCAAGGACCTAGGGCTGCCAGCACGTGCTGTGAGCACCACGTTTGGGTGCAGGGTCAACGTGGCCATCTGCCTCCAGGTAAGGCCTGCCAGGGGAGCACCCCCTCCTGCCGCCCTTCTGCCCCCAACCCCCTCCCCTGCCCCCACCCTCCACTCCTGCCACGCTCCTGCTGCTCTCCGTGTGCTGTCCTGCCTTCCAGTCCGTGGTCCCTGCTCGTTCTCTGAGCCTTTGATGTTCACTTCCATATGTCAGTTCAGCCTTGTGAGCTCGGAGGAGGTTTTATTGTAAAAGATATTCTAGTCTCCCCGAAGAACAAAGGCTCATTTGAAAACGATACATTCTTGAGCAGTGACTATTCACTTACCTGGAAATATCTCTAAGGCGAATACAATATATGGCAGTTTTTAAAGCAAGATAAACTTATGCCGTTTACCAATTTTAAATGGAAACATTAATTACCATGCTGGTTTGTATTACCCCAAATTCATTTTTGAAACATTAAGGTATTTTACTCATTGAAAGGAAACACAAAGTTTCAGAGATTGAACAGCTGGAGTGCTGTTTCCAGCTGCTTCCGATGACCGGTGGTTTTCCGGACTTGGTACTAGTATCTCCATTTCCTTTCTTCATAAAAACATACTAAATGCTTATGGACATGGTATAGGAATTACGGGGCGGAAGAGGCATCCCCGGAGCCAGAGCAGGGCCCAGGTGCAAAGCCAGAGCCTTTGGGCAGCCCTGGTCCTTGGTGCACAGCACCCCTGTCTTGGGCCAGCCTGTCCCCAGCACAGGGCCAGTCGCACATGCAGAGACCATCCTCCTGTTTTCCTGTTCTCTCTGCCGTGAAGACTCTGCTGGCCTCGCCAAGCCTCAGACCCTTGCTGGCGGCAGGAGGAGGTGGGCTGGGGCCCCCTCCTAACGTCCCTTCCTACTGTAGAAAGTATGACTAAGTGTCAGGCTGTTGATGCGTCGTTCTTGACTGTAAGTGAACACCTTATTCTTTGCTCAGCATCTGAAAGCCTGTGCCCTCTTTACTTGACATTTGAAGGTATCTGTGCTATTTGTCGGCATGTGGGACCCCAGGTGGGATTGCCAAAATCTTAATGGGTTTTCATGTTTGCGCTTTGAGATGCAGTGACGTATTTTGCTTTCTCTTACCGTGTGTTTCTCACGTGGCCTGTGGCTTTCTGTTTGTTTCCTGTGGCTGTCTCCTCCCTGTCTCCCTCTGCTGGCCTTCTTTGCCTCTGTCAGCCCAACAGGCTGGGAAAGCTGGCTGAGCAGGTATGACCTTGACCTCAACCTCAAGGCACCTCTGTGCGTCCCCCATGAGTTCTTGTGGCCTTCTTGTGAATTCCAGATGAACACATGTTTCCTTCTTGTCTGACTTTGCTCACAGTGGATGTTATTGACATGTTACAAAAGCTCCTTTGAAACCAAATGTAAGAGCAAAGCTATTTTCAAAAGAATTAGCAGTCCCAGCGTTGCCTGTGGAGGAAGCACAGTGTTTGGGCTCAAAGAAGATCCTTGTTTTAATTCCAGGACAGACATAGGTTACGCTGTCTGGGATCTTCAGAGAGTGACGTCGAGCAGAGTGTCCACTTAGCTCTGTGTTCCTTATCTACTAAATGGAACCTAATAGCCTCGGCAGCATCCGTGCCAAGTGTCCGATGAGAGGAGAGAAGGGTGAACCCCCGAGAGAGCCTCTGCTCTGCTCAGCCCTTGGTAGAATCCGGTTGGCCAGCGAGAGGCCAGGCCTGATCTAGCAGCTTTTGGAAATGCCCTCCAAAACCTACCTGGTGTTTTTACCATCACACAGAGCGTAGGGACCAGCGGGAACAGAAAGCTGTTAAAACTGACGTGTAAAATCGTAGGATTTTACTGGACGCTTCCCTCGATGTTGTCGAGCCAGGTAGATGTTTGGATGGAAGGCGTCCGTGCCCGCGGGCGGCTCACTGAGGCAGGCAGAGCTGCTGTCTTCCTGGGTGTCCCCGGGGGCCCGGGGGGAGCTGTCAGCGGCTGTGCCCGTGTAGGTGCAGACGCGCGCCTATAAACCCGATGAGGGAGGGTCCTCTGCTGCTCTCCTTTCAGGGCACAGCCGGCCCGGACCCCACCACCGTCTACGTGGACATGAGGGCGCTGCGCCACGACCGGTAAGGGCCTGTCCACACCCGCGGGTGGACCTGTGCAGGCTGGGTCCCCTGGGGAGCCTGGGCTTCCCTCTCGTCTGCGTGTGTCCGCACAGCTCAGGCAGCAACCCTGTACCTGGTTCCCACTGCTGGAGGGACGATGGGAGTTACGGAGCACCTGACGTGTGTCTTCTTATGGGTAGAAAACAAGCGGGCCAGCCGATGGCAAGCACGGTTTTCACATGATACCATTTTGGGACAGGACTTCGTGTTTGCGTCAGTCAGTGCACTCCGGGGGCCGCAGCGTCTCCCCGCGGGTCTGGGCTCCTCCTAGCTCCAAAGCCAGGTCTTGGTTCTGGATCCTCAAACGTGGCCACGCAGCAGCTGGAGGGAAACAGCAATGGAGCTTCCTGGGGTGGGGCCAGGGGGGCGAGAGGGGTCCCAGGGAAAGTTAGAACAAACCCCCGCCCTGAGTCGTGGCCAGTCAGCAGGCAGCTCCCAGGTCACGGGAAGGTCATGAGTCTACAGGCAAGGCATTGTCCACAGACTGACCTTTATAGTGATTATCAGTTTCTGATGACCTCTTCCCTTGTTACTTTTCAGGGTACGTTTGGTAGAACGGGGTTCTCCGCACAGTCTGCCGTTGACGGAGTCCGGAAAGGTAGTGGAAACTGGAACTTGGCCCCTGGCGGGTGCTGAGAATTCAACATGTCCTGATGGACACAGGTTGACTGGGGTCACGGCTGGACTGATGCAGCGAGCTCCTCTCCTCCTCACCACTAACACGAGGACATCAGAAAGGGAGGGCTTCAGGGACAGAAGCCCAGAAGGAGCTCCTACGGTGGGGCTGGAGCCCGCTGGGCCCCTTGGGTCAGGGCCCGATGCCTCCAGGGGCATCTGCAGAACAGGTGTTCTCAGAACCAGGGAAAGTTCACGGGAAAGACGAGCTCCCGCGTGGCTTTATCAGGCAGTGTGACACAGCGGGGGCTGGCGTGGGCGCCAGGAGACAGCAGGGTCCAGGGCAGGGCTAGGTGCCCAGTGTCGTGGCCAGGAACAGACGGCCGCCAATCTCAGGGCTTCCCACAGCCCCTGCTGCACGTCTGTGCTAGGCCCAGGGCAGAGGGGGTGGCCCATCCTGCACCTGCACCATCCCAGAGGCAAGAAATGGAGGTTGGCACAGCCCACGCAGCCTGGAAGGGCCACCCCGATTCTGCTCACACACTGTCAGGGTCACCGTGGCCTGTAGAGACAGGGCAGTGGGGATGGCAACGGGACAAGAGCGCGTGCCTACAGAGGGTGACCAGGGTCCGGCTCCTGAGGAGGAACAGCCACAGACATGAGGGGCAGAAGGCTCCACTGGTGTAAAGGTCGTGGGGTGAGCCTCGGAGGGGCCAGTGCGGCTGGAGCCGAGCTGGGGGAGAGGAAGAAGGGGGACCCTGGGCGACAGAGCCTGCATCCCCATGTTCCTATGACCCCTTGACCCTGCCTCGCACCTGCCTGGAGGTCCCTACTGCCATCTGTTTCATATGTGGGCACACTACCTGAGACAGAGCAGGTGTCCTGGTGGTCTGACCGGAGCCAGTGCCCCTGCATGCCTGAGCCAGCCGGCACAGACCCGGACTGACTCCATGTCTTCACAGTTAGCTCCACAGGCCAGGCTGGGGCTCACCAAGCCGGCAGACAGAACCCTGGCAGCAGGCCCGTAGGGCGTGGACAGCACCCCACACTCGTTGGCCCCCGCAAGGGGCAGGTTGTCCTTGTGTGGCCTTAGTGAAAGACCCCAGGTGTGGGAGATGCCTACGGAAACCCTCTTTACCCATCTCAACATCTGAAATAGGGTCCATTCTTAGGAACTGGGATAATTTTGCTAAGATTCACAATTTATTTTTATCTATTAAAAAGTCTCTTATTTCTGTGAAAAATAAGAGTCTGATTTAGGTTGGCTTCTAACCATCCTGATCACTCACATTTTCTTTCCAGATCCTTCCTGGGGTGAAGGTCATTATTGCACACACTGAAACCAAAGGGCCCCTTGGAGACTCACACCTGGGAGAGGTAAGGTGGGGGGCAGGAGCCCCCACGACCTCGGCAGCTGCTCCATCCCGTCTCCCCCCTCTGTCCCAGAGGCAGGCATTCTCAGCTGTTTGGTTTGGAGAAGCTGTTTTTGCCCCGCCCCTACTAGACACATCTGTGCTCCAGGACCCCATCCCCGGGGGGCCTCTGGGGTCCTGCAGGATGAAGACCGCCCCAGGGTTGCTCTCCAGCAAAGGGAAACCTTGAGTTTTGTAGGCACCGGGCAGTCTGAGGAGTCGCACAGAAAAGCAGTCCCTGAGGGAGCGGTTGGCTGGGGGCGGACACAGGCTGGGAGGGGGGTCCTCTGTGTCCTCAGGATGCAGGCTTTGCGGGAGTGGCTGTGCTGACACAGCGTGTTGTGCATGTGAACGGGTCCCCAGTGACTCGGGGCAGGTGCGACTGTTCCCCGGGGGCCGGGGACCCAGGCGGCTCAGTCATGGTGGAGACGTCTCAGGCTTCCAGTTCCAGGCTCTGTGGGCACAAGGACCACTGTGCTGTGCTGTGGACAGCTTCGGGAGTCCCAGCAGATGGGGTTCTGGGATATTTAAGATGCTGCCCAGTTTGTCTGATGGGGGCCTTCCAGAGGTCGCTCAGTGTCCTGACTGGAAGGTGTCCTGGTCCCAGGGCTACGTGTAGTCGGCATGGGGCCTCCCCTCAGCCCTCCCCCTTCCTGGCCAGCTGGTCCCAGGCCTGTTAGGGCACAGTTTGCCCCCAAGGTGGTCATGGAGGGTCTGTGCCAGGCTGGGAACCTGCCTCTTAGGGCAGAAGGCCCTGTTGGCTGCCCCACGTCCTCCTTCAGATGCTGTCTGTGGGGAGTCTGGAGCCAGGCGCTCAGTCTGGGGAGCTGACTATGGGTCCTGCATGGGCCCTGTGTTTAGCAGAACACCCTAGGGACCTCACGACACTCGGCACTGCTAGCCCCTGTGTGGCCGATGGGTGTGTGGGTGCGTGTAGACTCAGCGTATCTGCAGGGGAAGTTCGCGGCCGTGCCTGCTCCGTCCTGTGAGCCCTCCCTCGCTTCACGTCCCCGAGCGGACGCAGATGCGCCGGCTCTTTCTCACCGGCCACAGGAGCTCATCCACACGGCACAGCCCTACGGAACCCTTCCTAGCGCAAGGGAGAGGAATGCTTCACTTAAGCAGAGAAGAGTTGCTTGCTTCCTTTCCGTGCCTGTAATTTTAACTTCATTCACAAGAGAAAACGGCACCCTCTCCTGCCGCCTCTGTTCAGTGTTTCCGTCAGCGCTGTGGGCTGGTGACCTGGCAGAGCGCGTGCTCAGCGCTGGTGATGTGCCAACATTCTGTCCTCTGGGCCCCGCAGATCTGGGTGAGCAGCCCCCACAATGCCACCGGCTACTACACGGTCTACGGGGAGGAGGCGCTGCACGCCGACCACTTCAGCGCCCGGCTGAGTTTTGGAGACACCCAGACCATTTGGGCGAGGACGGGCTACCTCGGTTTCCTTCGAAGAACGGAGCTCACTGATGCCAGTGGAGGTGAGGGTCACCCTGGCACCGCCGCACCCGTGCTGGTGTGTGGTGGGGTGTGTCCGCACCGCCCGCGGCCGACCCGTGTGCCGCAGCACCTCAGACGCTCCGGCCGGCTCCCCGCGCCCTTTGCCGTGAGCTCGTGTCGGGAGGTGTGGGGGCGAGGGATGTGCTCTGGTAGCGGTTTTCTCTGAAAGTGCTTTTGCCGCTGTGGCTGTCCCTCGCTGGCCTTGGGCCCTTGGCCTCGTGAGGATGCAGGCGCGTTGGCGACAAGGCCGCCAGGCCCTCCCCGCGCGTGACCCCTGAAAGCTGCAGAGTCCTTAGGCCACCGCAGGCTGACCAGATCAAGCTAGAACTTGGTGTCCCTAAGATGCTGTTTTGTTTCCAGAGATGGTACGAATTATTCCAGAATATGTATTCACACACTGACGGGACTCTCCTGAGGTGGTGACTGGCCGCAGAGGGGCACTCGCTCCGAACCGGGGGCACGGACGGCACCTGGTTCAGGGCCCCTGCTCAGCTCACCTGGCAGGAGGCTCCGTTGTCCCCGGAGCGTGACTCGGGGCTGACATGGGTGTGGAGGCACTCGGCGTCCCCGGTGTCCTTCTGAGGTGTGCGAACCGTGTTCACAGAGCGGCATGACGCGCTGTATGTGGTCGGGTCTCTGGACGAGACGCTGGAGCTGAGAGGCATGCGCTATCACCCCATCGACATCGAGACGTCCGTGGTCCGAGCCCACAGGAGCATCGCTGAGTGGTGAGAGCCCGTCCCGCCGGCCCGGCCCGCCTCCAGCAGCAGACCCCGGGCCTCCCACAGGCTCACCTCATTTCCTGATCCCTTTCAAACCAAGAATCTGCCTCCCAAAACATGAGGTCCCTCAGTTATCCTGAAGTGTTTCTGCTCTTACTATGAATTTTTTTGTATTTTGATGTTTTTTATTATATTCTGTTAGTCACCATACAGTACATCCCCGGTTTCCGATGTAAGGCTCGATGATTCATTAGTTGCATATAACACCCAGTGCACCATGCAATACGTGCCCTCCTTACTGCCCATCACCGGTCTATCCCATTCCCCCACCCCCCTCCCCTCTGAGGCCCTCAGTTTGTTTCTGAGTCCATAGTCTCTCATGCTTCATTCCCCCTTCTGATTACCCCCCTTTCTTTATCCCTTTCTTCCCCTACTGATCATTCTAGTTCTTATGTTCCATAGATGAGAGAAATCACATGATAATTGTCTTTCTCTGCTTGACTTATTTCACTTAGCATTATCTCCTCCAATGCCATCCATGTTGGAGCAAATGTTGAGAACTCGTTCTTTCTGATAGCTGAGTAATATTCCATTGTATATATGGACCACAACTTCTTAATCCAGTCATCTGTTGAAGGGCATCTCGGTTCCTTCCACGATTTGGCTATTGTGGACATTGCTTCTATGAACATTGGGGTGCATATGGCCCTTCTCTTCACTACGTCTGTATCTTTGGGGTAAATACCCAGTAGTGCAATGGCTGGATCATAGGGTAGCCCAATTTTTAACTTTTTAAGGGACCGCCACACTGTTTTCCAGAGTGGCTGTACCAACTTGCATTCCCACCAACAATGTAGGAGGGATCCCCTTTCTCCACATCCTCTCCAGCAATTGTTGTCTCTTGCCTTGTCTATTTTTGCCGTTCTAACTGGCGTAAGGTGGTATCGTAGTGTGATTTTGATTTGAATTTCCCTGATGGCTAATGATTTTGAACATTTTTTCATGTGTCTGTTAGCCATTTGTATATCATCATCGGAAAAGTGTCTGTTCATATCTTCTGCCCATTTTATGATTTGTTTATTTGTTTCTCGCGTATTGAGTTTGAGAAGCTCTTTGTAGATCTTGGATACCAGTCTTTTATCTGTAGCATCATTTGCAAATATATTCTCCCATTCCGTGGGCTGCCTCTTAGTTTTTTGACTGTTTCCTTGGCTGTGCAGAAACTTTTAATCTTGATGAAGTCCCATAAATTCATTTTACCTTTTGTTTCTCTTGCCTTTGGAGATGTGTCATGAAAAAGTTGCTTTGGCCGATGTCGTAGAGGTTGCTGCCTATGTTCTCCTCTAGGATTTTGATGGATTCCTGTCTCACTTCGAGGTCTTTCATCCATTTGGAGTTTATTTTTGTGTATGGTGTGAGAGAGTGGTCAAGTTTCATTCTTTTGCATGTAGCTGTCCAATTTTCCCAGCACCATTTATTGAAGAGACTGTCTTTTTTCCACCCGACGTTTTTTCCTGCTTTATCAAAGCTTAGTTGCCCAAAGAGCCGAGGGTCCATTTCTGGGTTCTCTATTCTGTTCCATTGGTCTATGTGTCTGTTTTTGTGCCAGTACCATGCTGTCTTTGTGATCACAGCTTTGTAGTACAGCTCGAAATCCGGCATTGTGATGCCCCCAGCTTTGTTTTTCCTTTTCAACAGTTCCTTGGAGATTCGGGGCCTTTTCTGTTTCCATACAAATTTAAGGACTATTTGTTCCAGTTCCTTGAAAAATGTCATTGGTATTTTGATCGGGATAGCATTGAAAGTGTAGATTGCTCTGGGTAGCATGGACATTTTAACTATGTTAATTCTTCCGATCCATGAGCATGGAATGTTTTTCCATCTTTTTGTGTCTTCTTCAATGTCTTTCAAGAGTGATTTATAGTTTCTAGAATATAGGTCCTTTACGTCTCTGGTTAAGTTAATTCCAAGGTAACGTATGGTTTTTGGTGCTATTGTAAATGGGATGGATTCCCTAATTTCTCTTTCTTCAGTCTCATTATTCGTGTATAGAAATGCAACTGATTTCTGAGCATTGATTTTGTATCCCGCCACGTTACTGAATTGCTCTATAAGTTCTAGTAATTTGGGGGTGGAGTCTTTTGGGTTTTCCATATAGAGTATCATGTCATCTGCGAAGAGAGACAGTTTGACTTTTTCTTTGCCGATTTGGATACCTTTTATCCCTTTTTGTTGTCTGATTGCTGTTGCGAGGACTTCTAGTACTATGTTGAATAATAGTGGCGAGAGTGGGCATCCTTGTCGAGTTCCTGATCTTAAGGGAAAGGCTTCCAGCTTTTCCCCATTGAGAATGATATTTGCTGTACGCTTTTCATAGATGGCTTTTATGAGATTGAGGAATGTACCCTCTATCCCTACACTCTGAACGGTTTTAATCAGGAAAGGATGCTGTATTTTGTCAAATGCTTTTTCTGCATCAATTGAGAGGATCATATGGTTCCTGAGTCTTTTCTTGTTGATATGATGTATCATGCTGATCGATTCGCGAATGTTGAACCACACTTGCCTCCCAGGGATGAATCCCACTTGGTCATGATGGATAATCCTTTTAATGAACTGTTGGATTCTATTAGCAAGTATCTTGTTGAGGATTTTGGTGTCCATATTCATCAGGAATATCGGTCTGTAATTCTCCTTTTTGATGGGGTCTTTGCCTGGTTTGGGGATCAAGGTAATATTGGCCTCATAGAGTGAGTTTGGTGGTTTTCCTTCTGTTTCTATTTTTTGAAACAGCTTCAGGAGAATAGGTATTATTTCTTCTTTGAATGTTTGGTAGAATTCCCCAGGAAAACCATCCGGGCATGGAGTTTTGTTATTTGGAAGGTTGTTTATCACTGACTCAATCTCTTCCTAATTAATTGGCCTGTTTAAAAAATCAATTTCTTCCTGTTTCAGTCTTGGTAGTTTATAGGTTTCCAGGAAGGCCTCCATCTCTTCCAGATTGTTTAATTTATTGGCATAAAGCTGTTGATAAAAGTTTCTAATAATCCTTCCAATTCCATTGGTGTTGGTCGTGACCTCTCCTTTTTCATTCATAATTTTATTAATTTGGGTCCTTTCTCTATTCTTTTGGTTAAGTCTTGCCAGTGGTCTGTCAATTTTATTGATTCTCTCAAAGAACCAGCTTCTAGTCCTGTTGATCTGCTCTACTGTACTCCTGGTTTCTGCTTGATGATTTCAGCTCTAATTTTGGTCAACTGCTTCCTCGTGCGTGGATTAGGCCTGTCCCTCTGTTGCTGTTCCAGCTTCTTGAGGTGAGAATATAAAAACTGCATTTTAGATTTTTCTATTCTTTTAAGTGAGGCTTGGATGGCTATGTATTTCCCCCCTTAGGACTGCCTTTGCAGTATCCCATAGGTTTTGGACCGTTGTGTTTTCATTCTCGTTGCTCTCCATAAATTGTTTAAGTTGATTTTTGATTTCCTGGTTTATCGAGTCATTCCTGAGCAGGATGGTTCTTAGTCTCCAAGTGTTTGAGTTTCTTCCAAATTTTTCCTTGTGGTTGAGTTCCGATTTCAGAGCGTTGTGGTCTGAGAACATGCAGGGAATAATTTCAGTCTTTTGGTATCGGTTGAGACCTGTTTTGTGACCCAGAACATGGTCTATTCTTGAGAATGTTCCATGGGCATTAGAATAGAATGAGTATTCTTTGGTTCTGGGGTGTAGTGTTCTGTATATATCTATGAGGACCAACTCGTCGAGTATGGCATTCAAAGCCTTTGTTTCTTTGTTGATTTTCTGCTTAGGTGATCTGTCTATTGCTGATAGTGGAGTGTTGAGGTCCCCTACTATTAACGTATTTTTATCTGTATGTCTCTTTATTCTGGTTAAGAGTTGGCTTGTGTATCTTGCTGCTCCCCTGTTGGGGGCATATATACTTATAATTGTCATATCCACTTGTTGGATACATCCTTTAAGAATAATATAGTGCCCTTCTGCGTCTCTAACTATAGTCTGTAGTTTAAAATCCAATTTATCTGATATGAGAATTGCTACCCCAGCTTTCTTTTGAGGTCCATTGGCGTGAAAGACGGTATTCCATTCCTTTACTTTCAGTCTGGATGTATCTTTAGGTTCAAAATGAGTCTCTTGTAGACAGCAAATGGATGGGTCATGTCTTTTTATCCAATCTGCAACCCTGTGGCGTCTTATGGGAGCATTTAGGCCATTTACATTGAGACTGATTATTGAGAGATATGATTTTAATGATGCCATGTTGCCTGTAAAGTCTTTGTTTCTATAGATCGTGACTTTCTGTTCTGTATTCCTCTTGGGGCCTTTTTACTTTTATAGAACCCCTTTAATATCTCCTGTAGGGCTGGTTTCGTGGTTATGAAATTGGTCAATGACTGGCAATTCTGGAAGGTCTTTATTTCTCCATCAATTCTGAATGACAGCCTTGCTGGATAAAGGATCCTTGGCTGCATGTTTTTGTCTGAAAGAGCTTTAAAAATGCCCACCCCCAACCCTTTCTCTCATTCCAGGTCTGTGTAGACAGGTCTGACGTAATTCTGATAGCTTTGCCTTGGTATGTGAGAAATTTCTTTGCCCTGGCCGCTTTCCATACTGTATCCTTGGATCTAATATTTGCGAAATGCACTATGACGTGACGTGGCGTAGGTTTGTCGTGGTTGAGCTTGGGAGGGGTCCTCTCTGCCTCTTGGACACGAATGTTTGTTTCTTTTGGTAGATTAGGGAAGTTTTCAGCTACAGTTCGTTCAAATATCTCTTCTAGACCTCTGTTTTTCTCCACCCCCTCGAGGATGCCGATGATTCTAACATTGGAACGTTTCATGGAGTCAGTAATCTCCCGTAACCTACATTCCTGAGATTGGATTTTTTTGAGTCCAGATTCTGTTTTAGCTTTTTCTTCTACTAACCCATCCTCCAATTCGCTGATATGTTCTTCTGCCTCATTCACCCTGGCCGTCAGAGCCTCTAGTTTTGACTGCATTTGGCTCATAGAATTTTTAATTTCTGCCAGATTCGCTCTCATTTCCGCCCTTAGAGATTCTATATTCTCATTAACATTTTCGTTAATACTTTTTTCAAGTCTACACATCATCTTGACCATTGTTACTCTGAACTCCATTTCTGATAATTTGGTTATATCCATATCCATTAGTTCTGTGGCAGAGGCCACAGACTCATTGTCTTTTCTTTGCTGGGGGGGATTTCTCCTCTCGTCATTCTGATGAGGAGAGGTTGCGGGGTTGTCCAGAGCCCAAATTATTGACCGGTATCTAGGCCATGCGCCCTTGTTTTATAGGGATCTTAGGGATGTGGGCTTCTTCTTTAAAGATTTTATTTATTTATGTGGCAGAGAGACAGCCAGCGAGAGAGGGAACACAAGGAGGGGGAGTGGGAGAGGAAGAAGCAGGCTCCCAGCGGAGGAGCCCGATGAGGGACTCCTTTCCGGAACGCCGGGATCACGCCCTGAGCCGAAGACAGGCGCTCAATGACTGCGCCACTCAGGCGCCCCGGGATGTGGGCTTCTTGATTTTTCAGCCTGCCTCCTGGGGGAGGGGCCTGCCGCACCAATACTCAGGCAACCCTGTTTGGGTAGAGTCTCCGCGTCCCCTGCGAGGGGGGATGGGGATGGGCACTCTCTGAGCCGTTTTTCCAGGCTTTTGTTCTCTGGCGGCTTTCCCTGGCGGTTTGCTGTGCCTCTTCTGAGAGTCAGAGCAGCAGTGGCCGAATCTCAGCCTCTGTCTCAGAACAGAGGGATCGCAGACCGTTTTCCACTGATGTTCTGGCCACTTTAACTCTGTTTCTGTTGGTGCTGCTCAACCCTGCAGCGTCCCGGGATGTGCGCTCCACACCCGGAGTCCCAGCCCTCACTTCCAGGGCCGGCGCGTCTCTGTCCTTTGTGTTTCTAACACCACCAGCCGCCAGCTGCCCCTGCGTGCTCCCAGAGCTCCCGGTCTCAGTCTGGTTCCAGTGAGTGCACCGGAGCTCCGTGAAAAGTCTGGTCGCACGCGCTCCCTGGCTCACGGTCTCAGTCTGCTCTCTCGCGGGTGCCGGTCTGCGAGTCCGCCCTCTCCCCCGTGCAGGTGGCTACCACTTCCTGGCGCCCGAACACGGCAGCTCCCTCCCCATTCCGTTTATCTTCTGATATCTGTGCGTGGTTTCACGGCTCCCCGCTTCGTACCTCAATACTCAGCGCTGGAGATGTTCATTTGTAGAGATCCAGATGTATCTTCCTGCGTCTCAGGCTGATTCCGTGGATGTTTGGGCTGGTCTGGTACCGATCCAACTTGAATCAGGACCGGCTGAAAAAGGGGTCCCCTACTCCTCTGCCATCTTACCTCCTCCTACCATGAATTTTTTAAATTTCAATGGTCGTGACTCCTGATGTCTTCCCTTGGTAAGGACCTTGAACTGGGTCAGGCACGGCTTTCAGCGTCAAATAATACTCTTGGTTCTTATTCAGGACTTGAATTAGAATAGAGATTCCTAGAAACGCGTTTAGCCTAACCCTTACATTGTTAAGGGTGTTAAGCTGTGGTGTGATGTCAGCAAACGTTCACGGCTTTTCTTGCTCTGTATCTGGCACTATTTCCTACATGTCCGTGTGGCCCGGAGGCCTGTGCCCACCCCGTGTGATGCCGCCTGTCTTGTCCCTGCAGCGCCGTCTTCACCTGGACCAACCTTCTAGTGGTGGTGGTGGAGCTGGACGGGCTGGAGCAGGACGCGCTGGACCTGGTGGCTTTGGTCACAAACGTGGTGCTGGAGGAGCACCACCTGGTCGTGGGCGTGGTGGTCATTGTGGACCCCGGTGTGATCCCCATCAACTCGCGGGGCGAGAAGCAGCGCATGCACCTGCGAGACGGCTTCCTGGCCGACCAGCTGGACCCGATCTACGTGGCCTACAACATGTGAGCACGGCTCCTCGGCGGCTCCGTGCCTAAGACGGGCGTGAGCAGAAACCGGACGCGGTGTCGGGCGCCCGCAGCCTCCAGGAGAAGGGCTCCAGTCTCCCCGCGCACTGTGCCCCTTCTTTCTCTGCTTTAACAGATCTGTCTCCAGGCTCCCCGGATCTCACTTTGGAATCCGCTTCCTGGACCATCTGAAGGAATGTCTTCCTCTTGGAGGACATGGAGGAGACCGGGAGTGTCCATACTTGAAGGGACGGCGGCCTGAGGGAGAGGCAGGCCTTGCTCAGGGGCCGGGAGGGATTGCAAGTGCGCTACTGTGTTGCGAGTTTGCACTTTTTTTAGGCTAAAAATATAGTTCTTGATTTTAGAAATTCAATTATTTATTCCCACTTCCTATATAGAATTTATGCTAGAGAGAACTTGAGGCCGCTAGTCCATGTGCTTCACTTCTGTTTCGCAGGGTGGAGCCGAGCAAGGGAGGCGGGTCGTGGCCGGCCCCCCACTCTGGGACCCAAGGCCCCCTGCGCTCCCAGGGCACGTCCTGTGCTGTTCGTCACGGAAATGCGTGAGAACGCGTGTGCCCGATGGTCTCGTTGGTTGTCACTCATACTCGGGAAGTGCCCCTGGGGCTGTCAGGTTAGATGCTTGCTTGGGGCAGTTAAACCAGCGCTTAGTCTTAAACCACTGTCCTAGGGTTGCGGCTTCATGCCGTTTAGTTCACGTCCTGGTTTTCCTGACACCACCGTGTGAGCTCTTCTCGGTCCACGGGGTTGTGTTGAACTGTTATTTTTATTCCTACTCGACAGACTTGGAGGCATTGGTGGCAACACCTGAGGCGTTGAGGTCCCCGTGCGGCTCGCCGAGCACGCTGCACGCCCTGCAGGCGCCTGGACAGAGCCTCGTCCCGCCCCTCCCCCACTTTCACAGTTGGAGCCGTGTGCCTATAAAACTTGGCCAAACTGCATTCAGTTATTTTATTCAAACTTGATGAAACTGACTGATCCAATATTATAGTAAGCCTAAATCAAAGAAGAGAATGTAAAACCCTTTAGATACTTACAAGAATTTGAAGCGAAGCTCAAATCTAAGACAGATTATTTTTCTATAGTTATTGAAGAGTATGTTATGAAGTTGTGGGGTTTTGTGGGGACTGAGGGTGGGAAAGTTTATGAATTATGCATGCTTCCTAGGAGCAGCCAGGTGTTTCCGGAATTAGCCTGGAGCAGTGCCTAACAAAGCTATTATTAATTCTCTGCCATTTAAATTCACCGCCAAATGGGTCTGGCCCGCTGGGCCAACTCTCCCGTCCCTTATTGGGCTACAGGTAGCACGTGCATACTAGTCTGGCTGCCTGTGGTGTGGAGCTGCAGTGTAACGTGTTACAACATACTGGAATTCTAATAACCCTGTTGTAATTATGTACATAATCTGTATAACTTATTGTCGGACATACAGACGTTCTAGCAGTAGACTAACGGACATTCCTTATAATAGAATGGTCAGCGGGGAAAACTACCTAACCCTAATCGTAATGGTGTAGTTTTATAGCAAACAAATATTGTAAAATTTTTGTATTGAAAGGTCAGTGGCAGTAAGAGAAAGTGTCTTGTAAATTAAGATTTTAAGAAGCGCATTAAAATGTTTTAAAATTACTCTCTGGGAATTCTGTATATCACACTAAAATTTTTTTATATCATGATGTTAATAAAAGATATTGACTGTTTGTAATTCTTGCATATTTTGAAATGTGTGAAACTGTGTTTTAAATTACCCCACATGGGATGTATTTTATTATGCATTCGTTTTGCGGAATATAAAAGCATTTATGCTGACAGCATAAAATCTACAAAGCACACTGAAGTGTGGAGAAGATAATTAAGACCTCTTATCCTACCTCTGCGTAATAGCAGCATTAGTATTTGATAAAAACCCTTTCAGGGATTAATTTTTTCTTTATTAAACTTTTTACAAAATTAGGATCATATGCTTCTATATCTGTTTTTGTACTTAATAAATTACAGACTTTTAATCTACCACAAATATTCTTCTGCATGTTTTAACCACTGTGTGCTCTGGGTGTGCCGTGACCAACGGTAGTTTGGCTCCTGCCGTCCGCCAGTGTGGGGACCTCGTCAGCGGCGCTGAGCACCCGCCCGTCCGCAGTGGCACCGGCTGCCTCAGTTGCTGTCTCGGACGCAGTTCCTGCAGGGAGAGTGGCCAGGTCAGAGTTCATCCCAGTTTGAAAGGCCGTGTGGGGGGGCCTCTTTCCAGCAGCGGCTGTACTGGCAATGGACTCTTGGCCGAGATTAAAGGAAGTCTTTGCCAGACTGATAGTCAAATGAGTGTCATGTCCAGTCACGTTAAATATGTCTTCATGTGTCGTTTTTATTTCTCATTTGATTCATTCTGTCCGGAGCCGGCAATTCTTACTGTGCCCAAAGGGTTTAGTTGATTTGTAGGAGCCGTTTTATATTAAGAATTAGAACGTCCAGAGAGTCCATACTGTGTCTGGTAGGTCATTTGTAGCTTGATTCTATTTGTTTTAATTTAGGTGTTTTGTTTTTTTTTCCAGGATTTTTATTTATTTATGTGAGAGGGAGACGCAGACAGTGAGCGTGAGCTGGGGGAGAAGCGGCTCCGTCCAGGAACTCCAGGGTCATGACCTGAGCAGACGGCAGACGCTTAACCACCGACTGAGCCACCCAGGCGCCCCAAATTAGGTTGTTTTTAAAATGTTCTAATTATTTTATGCAAATTATGGTTACTTGTGCTTAATTTCAGATGATAAATATAGCCGGTTTGTTTCAGACTGATTCTACTGGGATGGTCGGCATGACCATAATCTCTCCTTGGGGAATGGAGCCTCTACTTTGGGTGAGATGCCACTGAGGCAGGGGCCCGATCCCCCTCGCCCAGCTCGTAAGATGCCGGGTCCATGCCTGGAGAGGCAAGCTGAGAAGACCCGAGGGTGGTACTGCCCTGGACCCCACTGATCACTGAGTTCCCACTCCGGTCCAGGACGCTCGCCTGTTGGGAGGCGCAGGCTACAGAACAGGTAGCCCCTTGTCTCTTCCAAAGGAATTCACTGCATTTGCACCAGAGCATGGAGGAGAAGTTCGATCACAAGGGCACTTTTAAAAACAGTAGGAGTTGTGGTGAAAGGTCATCGGAAAGAGATTCAGAGAGTCAGTGAAGGTACTGGCTGAACTGTAGGCCAGCAAATTTGCGGGGGAACCAGGGAGAGAGACGAGGGGGAAGAGCCCTCCTGGGGTTAGACCAAATCTCCCACACTGACCTGGGAGCTGTTTCCTCAGTGAACCCCACATCGAGTCAAGTTAGGCTCTAGAGCCATAGGCATACCTCTCCCACCCCAGCATTGTTGAGAACAATAGAGCAGTCGGCTGGCCTTGCCTGAGCTTAACAGCTGGGTGTGGTCAGTGAAAGAGACTAGAGTCCTGCCCAAGCCACTGTCACCCAGGGCGACTGTGGGCAAACCCACTGCGGCAGCTCCTTGTCCCACGGAGCAGCAACGACACCAGAGGCTCAACACTGCGTGGTGGGGGCCCGTCAGTGCACAAGAAAACAAGCAGGCCGGGGTTGGGGGGAGGGGCGGCAGAGGGAGGGGCAAGAGCCCAGAGTTGCTACAATGCACTATCTAGAATGTCTAGATCCCCCCAAAATTATGAAGCATGTAAAGAAACAGAGAAGCATGATCAATACACCAGGAAAAAGGAAGGCAACAGAAACTCGCTGAGATCAACCAGGTGTCGGATTTAACAAAGACTTGAAATATATCACAGAACTAAAGGAGGCTGTAATTAAAAGAAGTAAAGGGAGGTATGATGACAACGTCACATCAAAGAATATCAAAAGAAAGATCAAAATAAAATATAAAATATAATGTATGATATTTTATAACCTGTTTATACATTCCATAGATGTCATTTATATAATATATATTACATAATATAAGTTATACAAATATGTATCTAAAATATACAGTCTGTTTACATGCATAAAAGAACCACACGGAAGTTTCCGCAGTCAGTAAAGTACAAGAACTGAAATGAAAAATTCACTGGAGGGGCTCAGCAGTGCTTCTGGACGGGGAGAAGAGTCAGTACACTTGAAGATAAATTGATAAAGATTATACAGTCGAAAGAACAGAGAGGGAAGGAAGATGAAACACAAATGGAGCCTCAGAGAAATGTGGGACACCACTAAGCTCACCAGCCATGCGTAATGGGAACACCTGAAGGAGACAAGAGAGAAAAAAGCAGAAAAAAATTTGAAGAATTAATGGCTGAAAACTCCCCCAAATTTGTTGAAAAGTACTAACATACACAGTAGGGAGCTGAAGAATCCTCAGTTCGGATGAACACAGAGAGATTCACAGGCATGTGCCGCTGACCCTTGAACGGCATGACCTTGAACTGCACGGGCCCACTCGAACGTTGATCTTCTCTTGGTAAATACCGTACGGTACTATAAATGTATTTTCTTTATGATTCCGTCAACATTTTCTTTTCTCCAGCTTACTTTATTGTAAGAACACAGCATATAAAACACATAACATACAAATACGTGTTAATTGACTGCTTACATTATTGGTCAACAGGAGGCTGTTAGCAGTTACATTTAGGAGAAATCAAAAGTTGTATGTGGATTTTCAACTGCACAGGGGTCACCATCTGTGACCCTGTGTTGTCCAAGGGTCAGATGTAGAGTCGAGATACTGAAAGTCAAAGGGGAAATCTTGAAATGTGCAAGAGAGAAAACCTTGCCCCTCACAAGGGAACCTCAGGGAAACTGACAGCTGATTGTTAGCAGCAATCACAGAGGCCAGAAGACCCTGGGAGGACAAAGAGCCCAGAGGAAAGAACTGTCAACCAAGAATCAGGTATCCAGCAATGCTGTCTTTCACAAGTGGAGGCAAAGTAAAGACATTCCCAGACGCTGACCTGCATCACCAGATATCATAAAGTCCCTCGAGCTGAAACCAAGTGATCCCAGATGGTAATTTGAATTCAAATGAAAAAAAACAGGGAGCACTGGTAAAGACAGCAGTAATTATGTAATCATAAAAGACTATATAAATGCATATTTTTCACCTTAACAATTTAAAAAGAAATTGTATAAAGTAATATGTATATTATGTAATGTTAGTCTTATACATATAGAAACATAGTGTCTATGTAATATTTTTACCAATAACAGCGCCAAAGAAGTGCGTGGGAGCAAAGCCGTAGCCGGCTACTCACTAGTGGTAAAGTAGTAATGATAACAGCGTATCGTTGGGTTTATCACATTACTAGACGTAATAACCCTAACAACCACACCGTAAAGGAAGGACGTGGTAACTGGAGACTTCAGTACCCTCTTTTCTCTCCAAGGACCAGAATGACCAGGCAGACGGCCGACAAGGACGTAGAGGACCCGAACAGCGTAGAAGTCAGCCAGACACAGGCGTACGACGCACTCCATTCAGGAACAGCGGAGTATGAGTCCTTTTCAAGCGCGTGGGGAAACTCTAGGCTAGACCATACGCTAGGCCATGAAACAAACCTCAGTAAATTTTAAAAAGGTAAAAATCATACAAAGTATGATCTTCGACCACGGTGGAATAAAATTAGGAATCAGCAGGAAAAAAATTGAGAAACCGGCAAACGTGTGAAGTTGAGCAGGGCGTCCCCAAATAGCCGACGGAGCAAAGACGAAATCAAAGGGAAATAAGAAAACACTTCGAGATGAACGAAAACAAGGACAACATATCAAAACCCACCCCCAGCCTCTCCCAGAGGGGAAGTTTCAGGAAGGGTTCCCCCGTGTGAGAGGTTCTCCAGCGACCCCGTGTTAGTCAGAGGCCCTGGAGGTGGGGCACCTTCAGAAAAGCCTGGGGGCAGCGGGCTTGTTCCTGAGGAGGTTTCCTGCCTCGGCCTCGGCTGTGCCCCACACCCCACTGCACCCTGTTCCCTTGGCAGGGCCGGGGCTCAGGAATTCAGTGGTCTTCCCACGGCTCCCGTGCCTGCTGGCAGGCTGGGATGGGGTGTGTCCCCATGCCACCCCCCAAGACCGGGAGGTGAAGATTCCTCCTCTCCATAGCAGGGACGTCTGGTGATTGTCTCGCCGGGACTGCGAGCAGGGACAGTGGTGCCTGCTGGGATGCTGGAGGCCTGGAGGGTGGAGGGTAGGTCCCCAGCAGGTCCCAGGCTCTTGGACAGCACTCGTCACAAATATGGTCCTAGGCTTGGCCCCAGGGTCTCCGCCCTGACAGAGACAGACTCTCTGGGCCACTGGGGTCAAACCGATGAACCGGTGGGGCACAGGAACTGCGTGTGGCTGCACTGGGCCTTGTGACAAGCACCGGAGAGGTCAGAGGCCATTAAGATGCAGCGTTCCCATCCTTAAGGCCCCAAGCGAGCGGCCTTTGCTCCTGGCTGAAGCCAGGAGCTGATTTTCCCTGAGACGGGTCATTCCTCCCAACTACACGCCTTGTCCCCACACGCCCCTGCCCACCTGGGGATGCTCAGAACAGCTAGGTGGTCAGACCCGCGTTGTCCGCCAGTGGCTACGTGGGAACCACTTACTGTCCATTCACGGAACTAGACGCAGCCTGCAGGTGAAGCCAGGTCACACTGAGCAGAGGTCAGAGGAGGACGATGGGCATTTTACAACCGGGCTGAGTGGTAGTTGGTGCAAGGAAGCCCCAGGATCTCTGGAGGTGGCTGTGCAGACCTGCTAAGGAGCAGCTTTCCTCCTTGGGGTAAAGGAGCACCCCCCTGGATGCGGGGTCAGGGGGCACACTCCACGGCTGCCATGGCAGGCTCGCTGGGGGCCAGTCCAGTCCAGTTGGTTCCTGTCTGGTCTAGAAGCTAGGTTGACATCTGGGAACGGAATCACCTTGAGATTCTTAGATAGAAATGGGCAGGGACTTGACCTCTGGCTAGAGCTGTGGGGCTGCCCTCTGGTGATGGATGGAGTCAGGGCTCGGAGGCAAGCTGGCGAGGAACCAAGGGCGCTCCTGACGCAGCCCAGAGCGGACTCCCCACCCTCCTCCCCGCCACTGGCTGACCCCGTTGTGCAAGGCGAACGCCAGCCCCAGGCTGAGCGGGCCCCACCCAGGACCGGCTGCAGTCTGTCCTCCAGCGGACTCTCCTTCACAGGGACCCCTTCCTCTGCTGTGTTCTCTGGACCTGCCCATGGTTGTGCCACACCTGGCACATCCCTGACCTCAATTCCTCGGTCATTCCCAGATAAACCCATTGTCCTGGTTTAGTTTCAAGGTCGACCTCTTGCAAGGCTCTGTGAGGCCAGGACGGTGGGACAAGCAGGTGCCACTGACCACGTGGGGAGCGAAGCCGCCCGAGCCCAGAGGACCCTCCAGAGGGCTGCACTGCCATGGTGGCCCCGCATGGGCACCGGGCACGCCGGCCGGGGTGTGGTCCCTGAAGAGGGTTCCAAGGTGCGGCTTCAGTCCCCAGCTCCAAAGGCCTGGGCAGCCGCGTGTGTCTCAGATTCTCTGTGGCCCAGCCAGGCACCCAGTCACCGCGGGTGACCGATCACAGCCCACTCCCCGCAATTATCCAGGGGAGGCCTCCTGGCAACAGCCAGGCTGGAAGTCGGGAAGGAGCCTCTGGCCAGCGATTGTCCACCTGGAGCTGCTGTGGCCCTCAGCTGCCTGCCCCCCTTCACCCCGGCACCGCCTCCCCCTCCTCACCCCTCACCCCTGCCTCCCTCTCCTCACCTCCACCCCCACACCCATCCTCACCAACTCACCTCATCACCTCACCACCCCTCATGCCTCCCCTCACCCCGTTCTTACCCCACCCCCTCCTTACCCCACCTCCTCACTCCCACAGCTCTGGGTCCCTCCTCACCCCTCTGCACCCTGCCCCATCTATGCTTGTCCCTTCACACCGCGCCCCTGCCCGCCCCACCCCCATTCAAGTGTCCCTTGCTTGTGCACGTGCCCTGGCTTTGGGGAAGGCCGCAGGTGCGTGGTGATGAAGCCAGGCCGTCACTCCTCCTAGTCTGGCAGGTATTTTACTTCCGTTTTAGGTTTAATGGCTACGGAGACTTGTTATCGTACTCTTTTTATTTAATGCAAATATAAGCAATCAATTGGGTTATGAATTTCCAAGTTTGCGCACTTAAAAAAAGCAGCAGAAAAAGGGGATAGATAAGGTTAATTTGAATTTTCTGGGAAGTGACTGTTAATATTTGTAAGTTGGTTATTTGAATCATTCGAAACTTGCTTGGAATTCGTGGGTACCAAAGCATACAGTTCAGCTTTCCACGCACACTGACTTCGCCAACAGCCATGGGCAGACCCTGTCTTAGCACAAACACGTGAGGGTTAGGGCACTTCCTAGACCGGAGAGGAGGCCACGGGAAGGGGGCCTGTCTGCAGAGAGGCCACGCGCGAGCCCTACACAGCCAGCAAGCTGTGACCCGAGCAGAGGAGTCCCACAGGATGTGGAATTTTGATCCTCAGTTCCGGTTAGAATTAAAATGTCAGTACTCGATGGTCTGTGAGACACATTCTTCCTGCAGCTCTGCGAGCGTGGGCGGTTTGCTCAGCACCCACAGCTCACCACGGGGAAAGGGGCCAGCACGTGACCGCGCCGTCTGGGTAGCGGGGCGGCGTGTCAGACCACCTCGCGACCCTGGGTTTCATTTGGGTGGATAATACACCAATTTAAGGAAGGGCCTTTTCAGAGGGTGGTGGGCAGAGCTTCGCACGTTTGACTTAAGGAACCACAAATGTCCGGAGCCATTTTCGGTGTCAGTTTGTCGTCCGGGGTTGGGATTCTCCAGCCGCGGCCGCAGGTAGAGCACACGCTCTCCTGGGTGATTATTACCAAGAGTCCCGCGGACCCGTCTGCTGACACGTAGGCCTAACAGAGCAGAAAGAATGATGGGGGCCATTGAAATCAGCCCTGGGAAAGACGTCAATTTTTCATTGACAAAGCAAATCAAGCTTCCTAATTAGCTACAACATGGCTGGAAAGCTCAGCTCTTACTAGCCTGCAAGCCCTTGCTCTCTGCTGCCTCGTGTGACCCTCGTCTGTGTCACGGCAACAGCGTGGCTGCTTGCGCTGTCTCACTCGTGTTCAAAGAACTCGTGGCAGGCGGTGGTAACCATGGCAACGAAGGCCATAAATTCCTGGAAGTCACATTCGCCGTCTCCATCATTGTCCAGAGTTTCCATGACTTTGTCCACGACTTCCTGCTCTTTGATTTCCTAAGAGATAGAAGAAAAATTGCCCAACTTGTTTTTAAATGAAATTTAGGGCCATCAAAACATGATTAACAGTCGGCTGGCTTTCATAACTTGTATCAGAAGCAACGTAAGATATAAAATGCAAAATACTAGAAAGGTTCTTGGCTGGGCAGAAGCCTCTGGGGGTCCGAGCTGGCTCTTCCACCTGCTGGTCCGGTGGGACCCGAGCGACTTGAAGAAGACTAAATGGAACAACTAAGACCTGAAAAGCGGCAGCTTGCCCTCACTGTACTTAAAACAAAGGACCTGGACGGGGAAAGGCCGTCTAGACACGCCTGAGCATAGTGTCAGCAGACATCTTGGAAGGAAGAAAACATGAACTTCTGGTTACCCCTAAGTGTTTCACTGCTTCTGGGAGTGGAAGTCCTTAGAGTGAAGGCTTTCAGTGGGTTTTCATGTTTTGAAAGTTTTTTTTTTTTTTTCCTGGAATGACTGTGGGCAACAGGTCCTAAATTTGTTAAGTCCTTCTGTTGTTTTTGCCCCTTGAGTGGCTTTCTGGGTGTCATGGGACTTTCCTGCCGGTTCTGCTGCCCCTCTCTGCTGCTGAGCGAACAGCGTGACCAGGCCCAGAGGGGCAGACACAGGGCAGGCTGCGGGCGTGGTGGGAAGAACGTGGCACCAAACACCCAAGGACTGCTCCGAATGGCCAATGCACGGAGCAGGAGAGCTTGGCCCGGAGCAGTCAGGGGTAATGTCCACGAGCCCCTCGGATATAGAGTGCACGCAGGACTGAGTACGGTGGGGGTTCAGTGGGACCTGCAGACATCTGCTACAGATGGACGGGAAGTGCCCTGTTTCATGTCATTACAGATCTGCCTCCCAACCGAAGTCACCCTGATGAAACCAGGCCAGCAGGTGTTGGTGATATCCTGCTATGCTTACTATGGGTTATTCGTCTTTTATAACTCGTGGTTCCCACATGCTGAGCTTTTCCTGTTTTAAAATCAGTAATTACTAATTACTAATTATTGATAATTGCTAGTTGAGCTTTCGCTATAGGTTCAGTACTTGGTGAACACTGTCCCATTTCACCCTTAGAACCATCCTTGTCTAGAAGAAACTGGGGGTTTTGGTTGTTAGGGTTAAAAGGTGGGATTGGTGGGAAACTGAGCGTGGGGCGGGACAGCTGTGCTTGAACTTGAATGCCTGAGAGAATCCCAGAATCAGCCCGAGAGACACCGGTCCCCCTAAGCCTGCAGTTCCTTCCTCAGATTTGGTGATGCCATTCCCAGCGATGGCATGTTTGGGTGTGGGTGCGGACAGGAGAAGCCCGGCCCGTCCTGCCGACGGCGGGCGCTGCCTTGCTGCTGGAAGCTGGGGCACTGCGGTGAGCTCAGCGGGCTCGGGAGGACGCCTCGCCGTCACCGTCGCCGTCGCCGTGCAGCAGGGCCACGCCTGATGCTCTGTCACCATCCCCGGAATTGCGCTTGGTCAGACCCTGGTGCACTGGTTCATTGTTTGGCCGTTTCCTGTGTGCGACCTGGGTTCTGGGCACTAAGGGAAGGTCAGGGGCCAGGCAGACTGCAGTTCATGGCCTTGAGGGCACAAGAGTGCTGTGCAGTGGAGACAACGGCGGATCTGAGGGCCCTCTCGGAGACTGGCGCGGGGAAGTGAGTCCCGGACGAGGTAGGGACACACTTCCCCCACGGGCTTATCAGGACCCTTCATGCCGTCTCCTGCATTTGGGGCTCCTGCTCCACGGGCTCCCTGGAAAAGCCCCCAGGCCTCCAGAGGGCACCGGGCCCCATCTCGTGCCCCCAGGCAAGCAGGCTGTGGCCGTTGCTGACATGTCGGCTGGGCGCCCCAGAAGCAGAGGCCACGTCCTCGGGCCTGTGTGTCTCCCGAGAGTGACACAGTGCGCCCTCAGGAATGGCATCGTTGGTCACCCTGAAGGATGCTAATGGTACGGCTAACGCGACGCAGTCCTCCCAAAACCGAGAGCTCGTGTTCGACATCCTTCTTGCATGTCCATTGTGACCCATGATAAGTCACAAGTGTATTTCCCATCTCATTCTGCCGTCATTACTGCTGTAAACCCTTAGATTTTTCAGAGAAAAGGTGGCATTATTTGGGGCCCGTACTTTTGCCTTTGAGACGCAGCGTCTCCTTGCTGCTCCTACTATACGCAGAACAGACGAAAACGAGAACAGTGGGGCCATCTGAGCCAGCCTCTAAAACGAGGGCTCAGTGGCACAAACACGTTTTTAGAAGAAGCCTCGTAAGAGAAAACGTACAGGTGGTTTTACAAGTGGACAGGAGAAAGGGTAAACTGTCGATTTTAAAAATGAAGACTCACCTCTAAAAAATGGGAGAGCTCATTGTTGATGAGCTCCTTGAGTTCGGATTTCTTCAGCTTGTGCTTGTCACCCTCCCTTCCGGAATACTGATGGAAAACATCAATGAGGGCCACCATGGCCTTCTCCAGCTCAGACATCCTAGGGGTCCACAAAGGAAAGGTGCCCTCTCAGGCCTTCCGCCTTGTCCGTACACAGAACAGTTACCACGTTAGCCAGAGGAGGGGGCTAGACCGACCCTGGCACACCCCCCCTTCAGGCAGAGCCGCTGTCCCAGTTCTCCCATCAGCCTCTTAGATCCACTCCCACCTGCCCCTCCCTTCTTCACCCCTGCGGCCACATCCAGAAGTTCCCACACCCCGTGGCTTCTGCATGGGTTTGGCCAATGGGGAACTTCAGCAGAAAAATGGGGCAGCGCCGTGAGGGGGGCTGGGGGTCGAGTCCTGCTTCTTCACCAGGGGGCCACCCTCTGCCCTTACCGGACTCCAAGAGGAAGGGACAGAGTGCAGGGGAGGAAAGCACTGACCGTGAGCTGTTAGAATTAACTAGAAAGAAGGTAGGTGACCAGGAACAAAATGAGGGTACAACAATGGGTAGTATTCCTGTATTCTACCAAGAAACAATTGGAAAACAGAGTAGAAAAAGCCTATTCATAAATTCATAAAGCAACACACACGTATGGCTTAAGAATAAGTTTAGTAAGAAAAGTGCAGGTCCAGGGGCCTCTGGGCACCTCAGTCAGTTAAGCGTCCGACTCTCGGTTTCGGCTCAGGCCATGATCTCAGGGTCCTGAGATCGAGCCCCAGGTTGAGCCCCGCGACCCACTCCAGCCTAGGTGAGGAGTCTGCTTGGGATTCGCGCTCTCCCTCTGCCTCTCCCCCCACTTGCTCGTGCGTGCGTGTGGTCCCGCACGCTCTCTCTCAAATAAGTAAATGAATAAAATTGTTAAAAGAAAAATAAAAGTGCAGGTCCTTCCAAAAGATTCTAAGGATCGCAAAATGCAGGAACTCACTTTCCTTTGAGATAATATATAAATTTAACTAATTTTAAATAAAAATCTTTAAGGGACTCTTTTTTGATGGGTGTGAGCAACTTTACCAAAAACAGCTGTAAAATTGAACTGGAAAAACAAATATGGCAGAAATGCCGCAGATATTCTTGAAAAAGAAGATCAGTGAGAGATCAAAGACCCACTGGAAACAAAGCTGTGTTATGGTCCATACGGTTGGGCTGGTTCTGAGGCAGGACAGACAAAGCCCCAGGAGGCTGAGCGAGGCCAGGCACTTAGCATTCCCCACGGGGCCGCCTCCAGCCTCCAGCCTTCAGCCTTCAGCTCCAGGGCAGGGGGACGGGGCCGTTCGGTGCCCCGCAGGGGCCTGGAGCGGGGGTCTCTGCCGGGACCAAAGCACACAGCTTCCTACTTCCCTCACCCCCTGCACCTCAGACCGAGGCCTGAAAACAGGAGGTGTCTGCTTAATCCTAGCGCTAGGGTGCATTTGACAAAGGACGGAGGTGGTCACCAGAGATGGTTACCGACCTCCGGCCTTGAGTTCTAATCAGTGAGGAGTCTCTGCACCGCCACGGCTGAAGATAGTTACAAGAACGACATCGAATTGCCGGCAATCATTCCCATGTTGGATACGTCACTGACATCTGAACAATAAATTGGAGGAAATATTTAACATTTTATTTATTTCTGATTTCTCAAAGGAGAAAGCATTGAGGATTTTGGTCTTGACCTGATCTTTGCTAAAGCCACCCTATTAATAATCAATATCCTTTGTTTTGCTCTTAAATCCCTAAAAATCAGATTTATCACACGTGGATGGAACAGGTCAGATGGATGAAAACCTTTAATGTTTCATTTGTTCTTACCCTTTGCACCCGGGGTTTCAATTATTGGTTTTGTTTTTTGGAAACAAAACAAACCCAAGAAACATTTTCATCAATCTAATGTTTCTCAAAGCCTGTGATCATTTGGGGAAGGAGAGGCTAAATTATTTTTTCGTAAAGCATGACTAGTGGGATTTTTTTAAAAAGAAAAGGCATAAAACATATATTCCATGTTTGAAAACGCCATATACTGTGATTTTCTTCATAACCACACTAAAATTAATTTAAATTTTTTTTTTCATTTTAAATTCTTCCCTGCTTTAAAGCTTATCTTTTAAGAGAAACGGAAATCAAATATCCATATTTCCTTTCCACTTAGTTCCGTGAATGTTATTCCTGCATTAACCTCTTTATGTGGAAAGCAGGGGGGCTTCTGGGCCGTAACTCCCTTTGGAAGGACACACCACACACGATGCGGGAAGGGGCCCTACCTCCCTGAGAAACCCTAACACTGAAGAAAGGTCAACCCGCCAAACCCCAATCTCTTTGACCCAGTTTGTAATTTACTGCTCAAGACCTCCCGACGGTCGCGTGATTTCTGGGGCTGTCCAGGCAGACCCTGACGTTTCCCGTTGAAGGACAACAGAGGAGGGGCTGCCCGCCCAGGGCCAGGACAGAAGCAACAAGAAAACATTTATTTTCGAGGTAGGGCGGGTCTAGCTCCGGCTGCCAGTCATTCTCCAAGGGGGGGGGACCCCGCTCTTCAAAGACTTAGGAAAGAAGCCTTGTTTGTCCTGCTGAGAAAATACCAGCAATCCCCTCGGAGCCGCGGGACCTGATTTAGGGTCTAAAACTCAGGCAGAAAGAACCTCCAGCTGTCTCGAGTTGAGGCAGTCACGTCCACAAAGCAGTAACAGGACCCACCTGTAAGCAATGCTGCCAGTGAGCCTAAAGGGGCTTTCTAACCCACCACCTGGTTCCCGCCCCACCCTCCAGGTTCCCTGCCCCCAAAAAGAAAAGAGCAGGGTCTCCCCGAGCGTCCTCACGTCAGCGGCTCCTGGTGGCTGCTCCGTTCCTCCTGGCTGCGGCGTCCAGAGTGGCCCCAGCGCCCGCGGGGCGGTGTCTTATCCCTTGGGCGGCGGGGCCTGGCCGGTGCAGCCTGCTGCGGGCCCGGGCAGCCAATGGGGGCGGCGGGTGGGGCTGGGGGCCGCGGGCTGCCAGGCCTGCACACAGGGCCGCATTGAGCAGGCGGCCACCCGGGGACTTGCCTGGAGCCAGGACTGCACTCCGGCCAAGGAAGGGAAAGTCCTGTGGGGCAGGAAGTAGGAGTCAGCTTTTTGTGCTGTTTTCTAATTATACATGAATATTGATGTTCCTCTACAAGCTAGGCTGGGGCGGGGGAGGAGAGAGACCGAGTCCTTGATGAAGCAAAGCCAACGCCAGCCAAGACCGCAGTTTCCAAGCACAGGCTGAGCGCAAGGACTGGGGCCCGCGGGCTGCTTTCCAGCGTAGCCCCCCCCCCCCCAGGTCTCCTGCCTCCTAGCGAGGCCCCCGCCTGGCCCACACCTGGGGGCAGTCGCCTGCGGACGTCAGTGTCTCGGGCTAAGCCCTGTTCTGCAGGGCCTGAAGCCCATGACGAAAGAGATACTGAACGCTTTCAGGGGAAAATCCCATTCAGTGGGGTGGAGGACACTTGCCAGGGGCACCCCAAGCCCTGGACGTGTCCTGCCCGGCCTCTGTCTTACAGGGAGTGCCGGCGGAATGCCCCTCTCTGGAGGCCCACAACCAGCCACCGAGAGCCGAGTCCAGACTCCCCACCACCTGTCTTCAGCAGCACCTTTCCTGAGCTGTTTCCAAATGGAAACCCAAAAGGCAGGTGTTCTTTTAGCCAAATTATACAAAAAGCAGTGGCCTCCAACTCATCAAAGGACGTCTAGACCAGACGCAGGGCCCTTCTGCTGATGGGTTCACGGCGGCCACGGAAGGGTCAGTACACAAGACGTCTGTGCACAAAGCCGTTTTGTCATCATCTGTTTTACCAGGAAATGTTTGACTATTCAACACATGGAGGTATGTCCTGGGGATAGCACTGGGCTGTGAGCCTTGGGGCTTGAGTTGTCCCGTCCTGGCCCCCAGCCTGTGCCCACACCTCCCTGAGGTGGGACCTGAGTGGTGTGGTGGGGTCCTGCGTCCTCAGCTGCCCCACAGGCTGACGGCGGCCGAAGGGTCCCATGCTGTGTGTGCTCTGTACGGCAGGACCTGCCCGAGTCCGAGGAAAGAGTGACGGGGCCCGGGGTGGTGTGCGCCACGCACTAGGGATGGGTTCACCCTGCGGTCGCCCTTCAGCACACACAGCAGAGCGTCAGCCCGCTCCTGCAGGAAAACGCAGTTTGGAATCTATTCATGCAACCACCGGACACCTGAGCAGGGGCCTGCCCTCTGGATACCCTTAGCACAGCCTCCGGGGACAGCCAAGTATGGGGGGTGTGCCCACCTGTTTCAGGCTCTGTGGGAGCAGAAAGCAGGGAGACGGATGCGGGGCTCACCAGCAGAGAGAGGAACCATCATTGGGATGAGAGGGGCTTTCAAGTGCAGCAGGGCCCCCAGAGCAGCGTCGTCCGCCCACAGGGAGCTCGCAGACACCGGACTCCAGAAGCACACGGGAGCCTGCCTGGGACCTCAGCAGCTGGGTCTCAGCACGGCTTCCAGACAGAGGAGCGACTGAGGGCAAATTTTAACTGTCCCGGGAAAGGGATGTTCGCAGCCCTCATGCACAAGGTGGTCTGGGGCCCAAAGCTCCTCTCTGGCCTTTCCACTTCCAGATGACCCCGGCTCCCTCTCCAGACTCCCCAGTTTGGGGTCTCATCTCATTACACTGGACCTCTGGTCTAGTCGCGCGGGTCGGGCACATGCACTCCCAACCCGCCCGCAGCTCGATTCCACAGGAGCGGCCTGGTCCCAAAGCAGCAAGAACTGCCTTCTCGACTAGAGCACATAGCGTACGGATGACCCGATGGGATGCTGCTTTTGGAACAAGCTCCCTGAATTTCAGTGCAGGGATGGGATTTCACAGTAGCAGAGCCTACTCAAGCCGTCCTTAACCCGAACCACAGGGAAAACTCCAGGTCTGGGAACCAAACTCTGACTTGAATCACCACAGTGGACAATCACGGCCTCTCTCGCAAGTTCCCAGACCTACCAGGTCTCTTGATGGAGGGCGAGGCCCTTCAGACGGAGCCCTGCATTGCCACCAGTACACATCAGAAACCTTCCTTCATGCCGTCCCCAAGAGACCTGCAGCTACTGGCTAATGTGACCATGTAGTGGAAACATTAAGATCTAAAAGGAAACGCTTAGATCCCTCCAGGGATTATTAGATATGGGCTCTGAGTTGACGCTAGTTCCTGGGGCCACAAAATGGCACCATGGCTCCCTACTCCAAGGGTAGGAATTTGTGGTGTTTGGGTGACAGTCTTAACTCGACCAGCTCCCATGGGCCCAGATGGCACAGAGATTCTCTCTGTAGTCATTTCTTCAGCTCCTGGATGTATGATCGAAACAGACATCCTTGGCCACTGGCAGAATGCCTTCACTGGCTCTCTTACATATGAGCCCTGGACCATTATGACAGAAGAACCAGGGGATCGTCCCTAGGACTTCCCCTTCTTATCGTGGCAGTAAACTGAGCAGTACTGCACCCCTGGGAGAATGTCAGAGATTAATGCCGGCATCAAAGAGTTGATACAGACAAGGGTGGTGATATGTACCACAAACCCATTTTACCTGCCAGTTTGGCCCGCGTGGACACCATGTGGATTGTGGAGAACGGGGTCGTGGTCATGGACGTGGTCAGCTGGTGATTGTACTTGCAGCTGCAGTGCCAGGCATCTCTCCGAGAAGATCAACACAGCCCCTGGCACTTGGTATCAGCTGTTGATCTGACTTTTTCTCAGAACCAATTGCTTTTTTGGGGGGGGTGTTAATGATTTTATTTTTTAATTTAAATTCAATTCACTAACAGAGTGTTTCAGAGGTAAAGGTCAGTGATTCATCAGTCTTATATAACGCCCAGTGCTCCTTTCATCACGTGCCCTCCTTAATGCCCATCCCCCAGCTACCCCATCTCCCGCCCCCTCCCCTCCAGCAGCCCTCAGTTTGTTTCCTATGATTAAGAGTCTCTTATGGTTTGTCTCCCTCTCCAATTTCTTCTTGTTTTATTTTTCCCTCCCTCTCCCTGTGATCCTCTGTTTTGTTTCTTAAATTCCACGTAGGAGTGAGATCATATAATTGTCTTTCTCTGACTGACTTATTTCACTTAACATAATCCCTTCCAGTTCCATCCCTGTCGATGCAAATGGCAAGATTTCATTTTCTGATGTCTGGGTACTATTCCATCGTATATATGAACCACATCTTCTTTATCCATTCAGCTGTCGGTAGACAGTTGGGCTCTTTCCACACTTTGGTTGTTTTGGACGTTGCTGCTGTGAACATTGGGGTGCAGGGGCCCCTTCGGATCACTACATCTGTATCTTTGGGGTAAATACCTAGTTGTGTGATTGCTGGGTCGTAGGGGAGCTCTATTTCCAACTTTTTGAGGACCCTCCCTACTGTTTTCCAGAGTGGCTGCACCAGCTTGCATTCCCACCAGCAGTGCACGAGGGCTCCCCTTTCTCCGCATCCTCACCAACATCTGTTTCCTGACTTGTTGATTCTAGCCATTCTGGCAGGTGTGAGGTGGTGTCTCAGTGTGGTTTGGATCTGCGTTTCCCTGATGCCGAGTGATGTTGAGCATATTTTCATGTGTCTGTCGGCCATTTGTATGTCTTCTTTGGAGAAATGTCTCTTCGTGTCTTTTGCCCATTTCTTGACTGGATTATTTGTTTTTTGGGTGTTGAGTTTGCTGAGTTCTTTATAGATTTTGGGTACTCGCCCTTTATCTGATAAGGCTTTTGCAAGCATCTTCTCCCATTCTGTCGGCTGTCTTTTGGTTTTGTCGACTGTTTCCTTTGCTGTGCAGAAGCTGTTTATCTTGAGGAAGTCCCAGTAGTTCACTTTTGCCTTTCTTTCCTTGCCTTTGGAGACGTGTCTAGCCAGAAGTGCTGCGGCCGAGGTCACAGAGGTTGCTGCCTGTGTTCTCCTCTGGCATTTTGATGGATTCCTGTCTCACGTTTAGTTCTTTCATCCATTTGAGTCTATTCTTGTGTATGGTGTAAGGAAATGGTCGAGTTTCATTCTTTTGCATGTGGCTGTCCAATTTTTCTTTTCTTTTTTTTTTTTTTTTTAAAGATTTTATTTATGTATTTGACAGAGAGAGAATGACAGCCAGCGAGAGAGGGAACACAAGCAGGGGGAGTGGGAGAGGAAGAAGCAGGCTCATAGTGGAGGAGCCTGATGTGGAGCTTGATCCCAGAACGCCAGGATCACGCCCTGAGCCAAAGGCAGACGCTTAACCGCTGTGCCACCCAGGCGCCCCTCAATTTTTCTAACACCATTTGTTCAAGAGACTGTCTTTTCCATTGGATATTCTTTCTTACTTTGTCGAAGATCAGTTGACCATAGAGTTGAGGGTCCGTTTCTGGGTTCTCTGTTCTGCTCCATTGATCGATGTCTGTTTTGGTGCCAGTACCATGCTGTCTTTGTGATCACAGCTTTGTAGTACAGCTGGAAGGCCGACTTGTGATGCCACCAGCTTTGGTTTTCTTTTTCAACATTCCTTTGGCTATTTGGGGTCTTTTCTGGTTCCACACATATTTTAGGATTATTTATGGGAGGCCTGGGTGGCTCAGTCAGTTAAGCTTCTGCCTTCGGCTCAGGTCATGATCCCAGGGTCCTGGAATCAAGTCCCACATCCGGCTCCTTGCTCAGCGGGGAGTCTGCTTCTCCCTCTGCCTGCCCCTCCCCCTGCTTGTGCTCTCTCTCTCTGACCAATAAGTAAATAAATAAAATCTTCATTAAAAAACAAATTTTAAGATTATTTGTTCCAGCTCTGTGAAAAATGTTGATGGCATTTTGATAGGGATTACATTGAATGTATAGATTGCTCTAGGTAACATAGACATTTTAACAATACGTGTTCTTCCAATCCATGAGCATGGAATTGTTTTTCCATTTCTTTGTGTCTTTCTCTATTTCTTTCATGAATGTTCTATAGTTTTCAGAGTACAGATCCTTTGCCTCTTTGGTTAGGTTTATTCCTGGGTGTCTTATGGTTTTTGGTGCAATTGTAAATGGGATCAGTTCCTTAATTTCTCTTTCTTCTGTCTCATTGTTGGTGTATAGAAATGCAACTGATTTCCGTGCATTGATTTTATATCCCGCCACATTACTGAATTCCTGTATGAGTTCTAGCTGTTTGGGGTGGAGTCTTTTGAGTTTTCCATGTATAGTATCATGTCATCTGCATAGACTGAGAGTTTGACTTCTTCTCAGATGACTTTTTCTGCCCTTTTTGTTGTCTGATTGCTGAGGCTAGAACTTCTAGGACTATGTTGAACAACACTGGTGACATTGGACACCTCTTTCTGTTCCTGACCTTAGAGGAAAAGCTCTCCGTTTTTCCCCATTTAAAATGATATTGCTGTGGGCTATTCATATATGACTTTTATTATATTGAGGTATTTTTCCTCTATCCCTACACTGTGAAGAGTTTTAACCAAGAAAGAATGCTGTACTTCTCAAATGCTTTTTCTGCTTCTACTGAGAGGATCGTATGGTTCTTGTCCTTTTTTGTACTAATGTGGTGTATCACATTGATTGATTTGCAGATGTTGAACCACCCTTGTAGCCCAGGAGTAAATCCCACTGGTCGTGATGAATTATCTTTTTAATTTACTGTTCGATCCTATTGGCTAGTATTTTGGTGAGAATTTTTGCATCCATGTTCATCAGGGATATTGGTCTGTAATTCTCCTTTTTGGTGGGGTCTTTGTCTGGTTTTGGGGTCAAAGTAATGCTGGACTCATAGAAAGAGTTTGGAAGTTTTCTTTCCATTTCTATTTTTTGAAACAGTTGCAGAAGAATAGGTATTAATTCTTTAAATGTTTGGCAGAATTCCCTGGGAAGCCATCCAGTCCTGGAATCTTGTTTGTTGGGAGAATTTTGATTATTGCTTCAATTTCCTTGCTGGTTATGGGTTTGTTCACATTTTCTATTTCTTCCTCTTTCAGTTTTGGTAGCTTATACATTTCTAGGAATGCATCCATTCCTTCGGATTGTCTAATTTGTTGGCATATAGTTGTGCATAATATGTTCTTATAATTCTTTGTATTTCTTCAGTGTTGGCTGCGATCTCTTCTCTTTCATTCATGATTTTATTTATTTGGGTCTTTTCTCTTTTCTCTTTGATAAATCTGGCCGGGGGTTTATTAATCTTATTAATTCTTTCAAAGAACCAGCTCCTAGTTTTGTTGATCTGTTCTACTGTTCTTCTGGTTTGTATTTCATTGATTTCTGCTCTAATTTTTATTAACCCTCTTCTCCTGCTGGCTTAAGGCTTTATTTGCTGTTCTTTCTCCAGCTCTTTCTCCTGCTAGATGCCAGCTCCTTTAGGTGTAAGATTAGGTTGTATATTTGAGACTTTTCTTGTTTCTTGAGAAAGCCTTGTATTTCTATATACTTCACTCTTAGGACCACCTTTGCTGCATCCCAAAGGTTTTGAACAATTGTGTTTTCATTTTCATTTGTTTCCATGAATTTTTTCAATTCTTCTTTAATTTCCTGGTTGACCCATTCATTCGTTAGTAGGATGCTCTTTAACCTCCATGTATTTGCGTTCTTTCCAAATTTCTTCTTGTGATTGAGTTCAAGTTTCAAAGCACTGTGGTCTGAAAATATGCAGGGAATAATCCCAGTCTTTTGGTACAGGTTGAGACCTGATTTGTGACCCAGTATGTGATCTATTCTGGAGAATGTTCCATGAGCACTTGAGAAGACAGTATATTCTGTTGCCTAAGGATGGAATGCTCTGAATATATCATGAAGTCCATCAGGTCCAATGTGTTAAACAAAGACATTGTTTCCTTGTTGATCTTCTGTTTAGATGATCTGTCCATTGCTATGAACGGGGTGTTAAAGTCCCCTACTATTGTATTATTATCAATGTGTTTCTTTAATTTTGTTATTAATTGTTTTATATAATTGGCTGCTCCCATGTTAGGGGCATGAATATTTACAATTGTTAGATCTTCTTGTTGGATAGGCCCTTTAATTACAATATAATGTTCTTCCTCATCTCCTATTACAGTCCTTGGTTTAAAATCTAACTTGTCTGATATAAGGATTGCTACCCCACCTTTCTTTTGATGTCCATTAGCATGATAAATTGCCTCCCCCCTTTTCACTCTGGAGGTGTCTTTGGGTCTAAAATGAGTCTCTTGTGGACAGCATATCAATGGGTCTTGCTTTTCAGAAGCAATTGTTAAGGCTCACCAGAAACAGTTTGCTTTTCCCTGGCAGGGCCAAAGCCATACCCTCAGTGTTGTCTCAGGGATACATCAGCTCTCCTGCTAGATGCCAGAATATTGTCTGCAGAGACCTCGGTCATCCTGGCAGCCCACAGAGTATCATGCTGGTCCACTGTAGTGGTGATAGTGTGCTGATGCAGCCTTATGCCTACACAAGACATCTGCAAGCTGGGCACTGGGATATAAACCCCACAAAACTTTAGGGGCCACCTCAGTGAAATTTCAGGGGTGGCGTCAGTGGTCTGGAATATGTTGAAACACCCCGGCCCCATCTGCCAGGAAGAGAGGCCCGGCGTGTGGTTGGGTTTGGGGGTTTTAGATGGGACATACCCTACACCTGCGTGTGCTACTGCAGCTCAGGGGGCTGGTGTTTTCCAGTGGGGTCAGAGCAAGTTTAGGCTGCAGGGAAATCTGCTTTGCCATTGGTTCTTAGGATCCTGCAGACCTGGTGATATTCAAAGTGTCCACAACACATTCAGATGCAGTTTGGACCCTCTGACAAGCCTGATAGGAGGATCCCAGCACGGGTCTCTAGGGTTTTGAAGCAAATCTGTGTCCTGTTTGTCAGCTGACTATTCTCATTTTGAGAACAGCTTCTGGTTTGCCACTGGGCCTTAGTGGAGACTGAACACATAACCCTGGGACATCTGGAGACCACACAGTTCAGATGTTGCCTGACCCTCGTAGCCATAACAGCAGCTTGTTATCAAATGGAAATGCCTGGGACACATGAGCAGGTGGTCAGACTCCTTGGACACCAACTACTGCTGCACCACCGCCCTTCCCTCTATCCATGTTTGTGACCTCCTGGGGTATTTCTTATAAGCTGTTGACTATGGAAGAAGACACTTGAGCTGGCTTACAGTTGGGTCTGCATGATGTGCTCGCACCACCTGAAGTGGACAGATACAGGGCAACACCCCACTCAGGGGTCACCCTGAAGGACAGCGGTGAAGGAAACCCTCTCGGGGGCAGCACTCGGGGCAATGCATTCGGTTGTCCATTCTGTCTGGAGAGAGAAGTGGCCAGAGCATAGATCTGTGTCCTCCATGGGCAGCTGCGAATGGTTCGGTTGGTCGGCAACTTGGAAGGAACAGGGTTGGAGGATTGGTGACAGGAAGGCTCTGGAGGAGGCATGCGGATGGACCTTTCTCAAGGAGCACAGTCTGTGACTAGATTTGTGTTCCAAGTGAATGCCTGCCAACGGGCATGCACTGCAGAAGAGGCTCTTACTAACCAGATGGAAAATGATTGTCCCTGTGGATGCCAGCCAGCTCTTACCAGAGCCACTGCAAGGCTCGCTCAGAGTGCCTGTGAACAGAGTGGCCATGCGGCAGGGATGGAGGCATGCGTGTGCTCAATAACACGGACTTCCCCTCAGCAAAGCTGAGCCACCTCCTGCTTCTGCTGCCGAGTGTCTGATCTGGGAGCAGTGACCCGTGGTGACCAGTCAGATGCCTAGTGGCAGGTTGACCACAGTGGACCTCTTCCATCATAGAAAGGGCAGAGACATGTCCTCACTGCAGTAGATGCGTATTCTGGATATGGATTTAATTTCTCTGTATCGCCTCTGCCAGCACCAGCATCCACAACCTCACAAGAGCCTTACCCACTGTCATGGAGCTCTGGACAGCATCGCATGTTACCAAGGAGCTCGCTCCACTGCAAAGAAAGTGCAGTGGTGGGCCCACGCCCATTCACCGGTCTTGCCCCGTGTCCGCTAACTCAGAAGTGGCTGACACCACCGAAAGGCGGGACGGCTTCCTGAAGAGTCAGTTATGGGGTAGTACCCGGCAGGATGCAGGATGCAGTCTACACTTTGAATCAGGCTCCGTTATGTGCTGCTGTGTCCCCATCGCTAGGAAGTGTGGTCTGGGAATCAAGAGTTGGAAGAGTCAGCGCTCTTCTCACTAGTACACTTAATAACCCGCTGGCAGAGTTTTTGTTTCCTGGCAACTTTGAGACGTGGCTGGGAGGTCTTTGTCTCCAGAGGGCAGTGCTTCCACAGGGGTCAGTGGTCCCACTGAGTTAGAAGCTGAGACTGCCACCTGGCCACTGTGGGCTCCTTATTCCTGCAGAAGAACTGTCAGGGAAATAAACAGTTAATCCACTGGCTTGAGTGATTGATCCCAATCACCAAAGGGAAGTTGGGTTACCACGCAGCAGAGGTAAGGAGGACCCTGGAGCCCAGGGCCCTTGCTGGGACGTCTCTCAATACTTCCATGACCAGCAGTAGGGATTAACAGAAAACTTTAGCAACCAAAAAATAAATAAATAAAAGTAAAGCAGGACTATGTGGACTCAGGCCCTTGAGGAATGAAGATTTGGGTCATTCTACCAAAATAAGGAACCCAGACCAGGTTCCCACTGAGGACCAGGGAGATATGGAATGGGTCGTTAAATAAGGAAACCGTGAGTGTGAATTTTGACCCCATAATTGGGACTGTGGAAGCTCGTTATCTGCACATGTTTATTACCAACTGTGCTCTAACCATCTTCTTCTTTCTCCTTCCCAGTTTTTATTTTATAAACAAGATGTTGGAGGTTAGCATTTCATTACTTTTTAGGTAACTGAATTTTCAGCAGAACCATGACTGAATCTGGGGAGAATTAATGCAGCTGGCAATGGGTACGATGCCTGCTGGGACTGTGCACCTTCTCGTTTGGGGAAGAGCGACTTCACTGTGTCTTTTTAAGCAGAAATAGAGCACCATTCAGTTGTTGCCGGGGTCCAAGTGTGTGTGCAGTGTTGCTGATGGACACTGAGTAGCCAAACGGCTGGCCTGGCCCGCTGTCAGCCCCTGCCTCTCGGGTCTGACTCTGCTTCGGTACACGTGTGCGCTGTACTCGCAGCCCCTCGTTACGGTGAGCTAGGCGCTGGGTTTCACAACGAGGCCGTTAGCAGGGGCTCCTCCTCCTGCTCCCAGTGGGGCATGTTTTACTTCGTCTCACTCCTGCTTCACTGTCCTTGACAGCATGTGATGGTGTTCCAGCCATGTGTCCAGAGAGGGCAGCCCTTGGTGACTTGGCCACCTGGCCGGGCCCCAGTGGCTACTTGGCCCCGGCTCGCTGACATGGACACTGCAGAAGCGGCATTCACGTCAGCCTGCCGCCCCCTGTGCATGTCTACCTGCCCTCCTCAGCCTGCTTGTGCCCTGGAGGTCTCAGCACCTTCTTGGTGCTGTCACTGCAGAGGTCAGGCTAGCACCCACAATGGCACCCCAGCATCCTCTGTGCACCGGCCCAGCAGCCTGGGTTCACCTGGGCTCATAAGGGTGTGTCAAGGGCTATGAAGGGTTGTGATTTGACCCTGCTGTGAGCCAAGGACATAGTATGTCCTTGTTTCGTAGATGTTGGTAGAAGGCCCAAGTTCTGGGTCAGAGATAGCCCAGGAACGTCAGCAGCCAAAGCTTTATGTTTGTGTCGGTCCCCTGCTCCCGAGGCCACAGCTGTGCTGCAGACAGGCCTGGATGAGGGCGTGCTCACGCAGGGCTGGTGTTCTCAGAGGGCACACGGAGCCTGGGGGACGCGCTGCCATCATGAGGACTGGTGAGGAGACCACCCTGCATCGTCCCTCCTCGGGGGTGCTGCCTGCAGCCCTGCGAAGTGGCTGGGGTGAAGAGCGGTCAGGGCCTCGCATTCTTGGTGTGCTGACAGTGAGGCCCAGGGACACTTGGGGCTGTGGTGGTTCTCCCAGCAAGTGTTCCTGTGGCCCAGGCCTGTGGACCGCTCTGGCCTGGGCGGCCAGCACACTTCTCTAACAGTATGAATCCAGCCCTGCGGAGGGGTTCCTCTGCTACGTCTGTCCTCCCTGGGGTGTCCTCCCCCATCCCTGGGAGGCCCTTTAGATTTCTCTGTGTAGTCACTTCTTTGTTGCACTTTCATAATTCTTTATGTCAGCTTGGACTCAGACTGATGTACTAGGTAACAAGAAAAATTAAAGGGTTTATTAATTTTTTACTATTCTTTGGTTAGGCTAAAATGATTTCAAAATAAAAAAACATTTAAAGATATATGGAGGGGTGCCTGGGTGGCACAGTTGGTTAAGTGTCCGACTCTTGATTTCAGCTCAGGTCGTGATGTCAGGGTCCTGGGATCGAGCCCAGAGTCGGGCTCCGTGCTCACCGGTGCTTCTCCTTGACATTCTTTCTCTCCCTTTCCCTTTGCCCCTCTGGCTTGTACTCTCTCTCTCTCTTTAAAATAAATAAATAAATCTTTAGAAAAACCAAAGCTATTATATGGAGAGAGTAAGCTTGGTAGAGGGGACAGAGTGGAAGAAAGCAGTAGTACCGTGCCTGAAATCAGTAGCTAATTTTTGAAGATGTAAAATCCAAACACTGCTGTGCTATGATTTGTATTTTACCAATAGAACCCTTCTGACACCCAACGTGTGGGTCTTTTCCTACATCGATTCTCTGACAATGGCTATGTGTCTTACAATTCACTTCAATTCGGATGCAATGTACCTGGAGTCGGCACAGACCCCACAGGTTAGGGGCTCCGTCCCACAAGACTGCCCCCCCCTTCAGACGAGTCGCCGGCCACACATGCTTCTGACTGACTGCCTATACACTGGGGGCTCCTTGGATTCAGTAATTTGTCAGAACAGCTCAAAGAACTCAGGAAAAGGTTTCTTGCTATGATGGGTACAGCCAGAGTGGAAGAGACGCACAGGGCAAGGGATGTAGGATGGGCACAGAGCTTCCATGCCCCCCAGGTGCACAAGTCTCCCCGCACCCCCGTGTGTTTAACCTGGAACTTCTCCGAACCCCATCCTTTTGGGTTTTGATGGGGGTTCCATCACATTGGCATGATTGATTAACTCACTGGCCATTGGTGGTTAACTCAATCTCCAGCCCCCGTCCCCTCCCGCTGGGGGAGGGGCTGAACGTTCCAACCCGCTAATCACATGGCCGATTCCTTCAGAGTCCAGACCCCATCCTCCAAGTGTCACCTTACTAGCGTAATACGGTGCAGCTGACGGGTGCCCGTTATGAGTAACAGAAGACGCCTCGCGCACCCCACCACTCAGGGTTTTAGAGCTCTGCCAGGAACCAGGGGCTGCGAAGACCAAATACATATTTCTTAGTATATCACCATATCACGTGAGGTAATAAGACATCGCAAGTGTAAATAGCCCACTACAAAAAGAGTATGGACTACTGCCCAAATAATAAAAAATCTTAGAGAGACAGTGTACCAACAAGGGGTTGGTTGTTGGCAGCTGTCACTATGGGTGTTTTCCAGGGACTGGAAGGGTCTGCTGGCATGACACCTGGAAGACAGGTGGCCACTGCGAATGACTGAACCAACTCCTCTGGCTTGGTTGTCTCTGGAGCCAACAGCCATCCACTAGGTTCATGGTCATGGCATTGTTGATGAATGCCCAACATTCAGTCTGCAAAACTTTGGGGTAATTAGAGCGGGTGAAGGAGGCTCAGACCCTCCTGTGTCTAGTCCACGGCACTTGTAGATGCCACAGGCCCCAACGCGACCTAATGGTGAGGGTCGTTGGGCTGAGGGGCTCCATCGGTGGTCATGGAAAGAGGGGCCCACTTGTCAGCCAGAGGGAAGTGGATGGAGTGGGTAGGGACACTAGTGTATCGGTAGGCACCTCTTTCGGATGCACAGGGCTTCTGCCAAAGTCTTCTTCCATCGCTTAGACGCTCCGTCCCCTTTCAGCCACCCTTCACCCGCTCAGCAAACCCTCAGCACCAGTTAACTCGGAAACCAGACCCAAGCCCAGCTGAGTCTGTGTAGGGGCAGGAAGAGGCATTCTGGTTTGAGTTTTCAAGGAGGAAAGGCCTCGGACGGCGACATTGTTCTCTGGTACAAAGGACAGTGCCATCCGCCACCAAGCTGCTCACGAGGTCCCTTACAGTGACCCATGTCCATGGGGAGAAAAGGACGCCTGTGTTCTAAAGGGACGTGGGAGAAGGGACAAAAGGCTTCTGTTGGAGGAAATGCAAGTGTCAAGGTGCTGAGAATGAATTGCCTTCCCTATTCTGAAGAATGCGGCCACCAGCTCGCAGGCAGCCATGGGGCGCGGGGGGTGGGGGGGCCTGACCTTGGAGCTGGGTTCGAGTCCTGCCTCCGTGGAGGGCCTTCAGCAAGACTTAACTTTCTCAGCCTCAGTGAAAGGGGGGGGAGAGACACACCCCTGAGAGGACTGCTGGAGGAGTAAAGGAAAGTGTGTGTGTGCGCACACACACACACACACACGCATGCGTGGGCACATGCGTGTGTAGGTCAGAGGGCCTGACGGGCTCCAGTAATGGTCGTCGTTCTCGTCACGAAAGCCACTATTCTTCTCTGTCAAGAGAACCTGGACGTGTCAGGTGAACTCCTGGTGCAGAAAGACAGAGGACAGAGATTTCTTTCAGAGCCAACTGATTAGGGTCTAAAAATGCAGAATGAACTCATCGGTTAGTCTAGAATATTCCTTGAGTCCAGGAGGCCCAGAGTTTGGCAAATGGTGAAGAAGTGTCTGTATTTCCTGGGTATCACATTTTATTAGTTTTATACCACATCAAATTCCATGAATCCATTTGGTTTCTAACCGGTGCTCCCTTCCAGTAGGCGAGCCCAGCGTGAGCAGAGCTGGCACCTACCCCGATGCGGGGCTTGCTCTGGAAACAGGGCAACGTCAGGACCCAGCTCAAAACAACAGGGCTTTTGTTTTTGTTTTTGTTTTTCAACTTCTTTTTTTTTTTTCTTTGTGAGAAGGAGCTGGAGGCTGGAGCCTAGCGAGCCCCTCTCCTCAGCCGCGCTCTGTTGCCTGGGAACCGCTCTGAGATGTGAGTGTGTCGGACTGACCCAGGCCAAGGCTTTCGAAGGGAAAATCGACTGTTTTTCCCTTGGGCAGAACTCTGCTACAAGTTTTTATTTAATTCTACTTTTTATAACTTTTAAGGGCTCTTAGAGATTTGGAAATTTGCCACAAATCCATGTCAGGTTTAAGGCTTAAAAAATCACTGTATTAGCCTATTTGTTTTTTGCTCAATGGAACATTTCCTAACTTAACTCCTGTGTATGCATCGCACATTTTTACGGCTTTGTGTCTCTGCGGGCCCAGGGCGGCTCCCAGTGCTCATCCACACGAAACCAACCGAGCAAAACAAAACCCCACCCGGCTATTAAAACAACTTACCGACGAGGACTGTGCACGCCGTGTGGTCGGGTCTCCAAGAGCGCGCAGCAGGCAGGAAGGAGCTCACTTCGAGATTTAAACGGAGAATGTACCAAACACAATGGAGAACATGAAGGATGAGGATGTGGCAATCCAGTCGCAATTCCTGGTGGTTTTCTGTTGTGGAACAATAATATTGTTTGCTTTTTAAAAACAAACTTTAAGTTAAAGACGCTGTAAAGGGTCAGTGCCATATCCAAAACTTTCGTATAACTGAAATGCACCCACAGGTAGATTTATTATCTAATAGGTCACACGAGTGCGAAGATGTAAATGCCAGCTGTAAAGAAACTAGATACGATTCTTACAGTGTGCATATTAACGTTAAGTTTGTTAAACGTCTAAAATGATCTCTTCTTAGACTTTTAAATCTGTCTTATGCAATACTTTTGGATCACTAACTCAGCTGATGAATTCTCAATATGTTGAAACTTTTTAAAAGATTTCTCGAAGAGGGCTCTTGCAATAAGCTCTGGGTGCAGCCTGGGGTCCCCGGGACGTCTTGGCCTCCACGGAGCCTCCAGAAGACACACGGTACTCTGTCTGAACCACACGCTTGTTTCCTCCCATTTCCCAAGCCAGAGGCCCAGCCCTCCAGCTAGGACCCTAGGACACAGAGGAGGACAAGGACAATGTTAGCTGATATCACAGTTTCTAAAATGCACACCCGGGTGCCCAGGAGTGCGAGCGAGCTTGCTGGTGCCGAGCTCCTCCCCCCAGCCTGCTGCCCTAGTTGCTGCCTGGAAACGAGGAGGAGAAGCCCGAGCACAGGCTGGGCTAACAGAGTCCTGCAGCCGAATGGAGGCACAGGGGACTCAAGGTGGCTCTCCCTGGGACAGACTTCCTCCTGGAGTGACAACTGTCCAATCCCCGACATGGTGACTTGCGTGCCCCTGATGTTCTCCCACCGGTGGCCCCAGGAGCTGGTTAAGAGGGTGGAGTTTGGGTTCTGGAGGTGGAAGGGGTTTCTCAGATGACGGTCTGAAAAGCACAGCCCCAGGCTTGTCCCTGGACACAGCAGGGGTGCTTGGGGCAGAGACCCAATGTTAGTTCAAAGAGAGTGGCCCCAGTGACGGGGGCCACATGACAAGGACACCTGAGGGGGGCGCCTGGCGAGGACACCTTTAGAAGGGGGAAGGAGCCAGACTTCTCTGCCCGTCCAGGCAGGCAGCTTTCTTCATCCTCAGAAGAAACTGAGCTCAGAGAAGGGTGAGTTTACCCAGGTTAGGTCATTGCTAAGTGTCAAAGCCAGGGTCTGACCCCGAGAATGTCTTCAGAGTCCAAGCTCTGACAGCTGACAGCGTATGGGAATGCCCTACTCTTCAGAGAAGCAAAAAAGAAATATTTTCTCTATAATATTTAGAATTATGTATTTCTTTTTGCAAATTCAGTATTTTTTTTAAGTCTTTGGGGAAGGTATGAATAAAAGTGAAAGTAAGATGGGCCTATATTTGATTCTTCAATCTTTATTTTCCTCAGAGCATTTCTAAAAGTGATGACATAGGAAGAGCTTTGTGTGCGTATCTGAATTACCAGACTTTTGTCAGGTTCCTTATAAACAAAAACCAATCATAAATCTATCATTTAAAAAGTATCGTGTGTTTCTACTCACAGTAGCCAACGGCTTTATTAAGATGCGGCCAGTACCCCCTCATCAGTGAGTTACATCCTCCTGGACCACACACGTAGGAAAGACACTTTCTCACAAGGCACAGCATTCCAGTTGCTACTGCTGGAAAACAAACTAACCCAAAACTTAGTTGCTCAGAAAACCCTCATTTTATTAGATGCTACGAGTTCAGCAGGTCAGGATTTGGGCTGGGCTTGGTGGAGCTGTTCTTTTGCCCCATGTGGTGTCTACTGAGGTCCTTGGTGGTACTCACCTGGCACTTGAGTCAGTCTGGGCCTGTGGTGGCCTCACTCACATGGCCGGTGTCTTGGTGGAGACGACTGGAAGACGGGGCTGAGTGGGGTCTCTCTGCTTGAGTGCCGACACACTGTCTCTCCAGCAAGCTGCTCGAAGGACGGGGCTGCCTTTCTCCAGAGGAAGCATCGCAAGAGAAAAAGGTGGAAGTTGCATGGGCTTTTTTGACCTAGTCTCAGAGGTCACGTGGGTCACTCTCCACATCCTATTGGTTGCAGGCAGGTGGAAGCCAGCCCAGAATCTAAGGGAGGGCTTTAGACTTAACCTCATGGTGGAGAGGCGGCAAGGTCACACTGGAGAAGGTCATGTGGGAAGGGAGAGATTGTTGGGGCCGACTTTGGAAACTACAGTCTGCTCTCTGGCCATATCCCATGCGCATGCAAAGTCAACTACCCAGGACCTCCAAGGCCTCTTCGCAGCTAGAGCTCCAGGATCTCAGCACCTACTCAGGCCTACGTGCGGATCAGGTCCCGCGAGTGTGACACCTCAGGAACAACTTCTTCAGTATGTTTCCTGCTCAATTTAAGACACGAGTGACGTGACTCCATGGCCTCCCCGGTGGTGGGACAGGGAGAGGGTGGCCATTGTAAGTCTCTCCTGTTCAAAAGGGGGAGTGGGAGGCACAGCGTAGGCACCGTCCACAGCAGTTCTGAAACCCAACCCAGCACACACCACCAGTCCCTTGAGTAGGGACCAGCTGTGTCCCTGGGAACGATTCTCCGTGGCTTCTGACCTTGAATTCTGGGATCTTGACTCCATCCTTTAAGTCATTCTGCCTCTTCCGTAAAAGTAGCCGTGCTTGCCGCTGAGTAGTTTTCCTAGGCTGCTGCCTGCCTGTGGTAGGACCGGGCTCCACACGCCTCTTCGCAGTTTGTGCCATCTCTGGTTCTTTAGTCCAAGCCGGTGCAAGTGCTGCTGGGACAGTTCTCCTGATAACGGAGCCTTGCACGGACTTCACTGACATTCACTCCACCAGACAGAACGGACACCCCGATCCTCTTCGAAACGGGCCCCTTGCTATTCGGGGCTTGTGAGGCTCTCGTGGCCCCGTGACCCTTGGTTGCTAGAAGGCTGCCGAGTGAGGCACACGCACAAGTTCCACAGAAGGTCTGGGCCCATCCCTATGGGTCTGTGAGACACCGACTGAACTTTTTCAGAGCCTTCACAGAGGGCCCTCCGGTCCCAGCCCGCCTCACTGTCATCTGAGAGCACCTTTTCCCCACAGAGTCATGGATTCTGTCTTTGCCCTGAGCTCTCTCCTTCTTTGGGAGTCTTCCGCTGGGAGAGACGGGGGGTGAAATGGAACCTCATTCTGAGCCCAGCCGCTCCCGGCTCCTCTGCAGTTCTGTCAAGGTCTGTGTGAACACAGAGTCATTCCTCCCGTGGCGGCTCTCTCTCTGACCAGTCCTTACTGTGTGCAGCCACAGGGCACCTCCCGACCCTTGTAACTCTGCCTGCGAAGCTCTTTGACCAAGCCAACCAGCCGACGGACATTTCCCAGCCCCAGCTCCACACAGGTGACCGCCGCGCCAGCGTTTCCACCACCGAGGAGCAACGGGCTTTCCTTGCTGACAGCCTCTTCAAGCCATGTCTGTCTCACACTAACATGGTCCACGGGGCCCATCCAGCTTCTCTCTGTGGCCTAGTCCCAAGCTCATGCCCCAGGGTGTAGACTGGTTACGGAGGCATCCTTCTTCAAAGGACCCAGTTCTGTTCCAGCTGACAGCACGCAGACCTCCACCGATTTCTTATTCTCATGGGACTTAAGGTTGGGGCACAGGCCACAGGCGAACAGCTCAGCGTGGCTGCCCAGTGCTTGGGGCCTCAGCTGCGAGGACCAGCACAGCCGGAATGACTCATATGTTGGGGGTGGGATCACCTACAGGCCTCCTCAGTCACCTGTCTGCACCTGGGGAGACAACCTGACGGCTGGGCTCAGCCAGGCCTGCTGACTGGAGCACGGTCTGGTGGGCTTTTGCAGTGACTGGGTTCCTGAGAGCCAGCCTTCCAGGAGAACCAGAGGAAGCCACATGGCCTCTGTGAGCTCACCTCAGAAGTCACCACTGGTTAAAGCAGGTAACAGGCCCACCCAGATCTGAAGAGAGGGGACACAGGGCCTGTTTCTTGATGGGAAGGGTGTCAAAGAATTCACAAGCACTTAAAAAGTCACCACAGTTCACCTCTAGCCCACAGCATTTACAAATCTTAGAGGGCACAAATCTTTTTAAAGACATTGTAAAGGTTAATTTCAGTTGGGGCATACTTTGCATTGTGTAAATTACATAGCATACTACCCAACGACGTCTCAAGAACGCTTTTTGGTCGTTGACTCTGGACTCCACTCCACTAAACCTCACCTAGATCTCAAAACCCCATCACACTGAGCTCTCTGCTTGTTGTTTCGCCAATACCAGACTGCCCTGAGTACTGTGTCTTTACAGTGATTCTTGAAGTCACAGGGTGTATATCTTACAGTACTGTTCTCTTTTAAGATTGTTCTGTGATTGTAGGTCTTTGCATTGCTCTGTAAATTTTGGAATCAGTTTGTCAGTTTCTGGAAAAAGGCCTATTGGGATTATGTTGAATGCATCGATCACATTGTGGAGAACTGACTTACTAACTATGTCGAGTTTCCAATATGTAAACATGGAATCTCTCCCCCATTTATTTACAGCTTTTAAACTTTCTCTCAGCATTTAAATAGTTTTAGTGTAGAAGTCGTGCACATACTTTTGTGCAAATTTTCATGTATTTTGTTAAATTTATTCCTAGGCATTTTACTGTTACACATTTTATTGTTGATGCTTGCTCTGCATTGTCTGGGCCTATCACTAGTGATGACATCCGCTAGAAATGTCTGGGGGCACTCACCTGCACCCCCCCCCCCCCCATGCACTGTTTGTGGCAAGCCTCCACAGAGCTTTCCCCAGGTGCAGCCAGTGTTGTGCTGGACCAGCCCTTGTTCTTACTCGGATTGCGAGACATGTCACGGCAACCACCATCAGGGAACTTTGAAAATGTTTACTACTCACAATCCCTGGAGGTTACATGCCCAGGGTCACACAGGGAGGTCATGGTGGGGCAGGGGGAGAGGAGAGAGTGTGGGCCTGGGGTTCTGCCTTGATTGGGGTCAAGGGTGGTGGTGTAGGGCTCAAAGGTTCACTCATTACTAGTGATTTTGAAACATAAAAGCAGGAATTAATCACAGGAAAGGAAAAGCAAGTGATCAAAAGGTTGGTTAGGTCGACTAGTGCTTTCTGAGAGTGGGAACTTGATGGGTGGGGTGGCTTCATGGCTTTTCATGCAGTGTGCAGCCGGCACTGTGTTTGCTGGAGACGGGCGTCTGCGAAGGGGCTGCCTTGGCACTCGAAAGCTTCATGTCAGACACTTACATTAGATAAAGGTGATTGTCTGGGGCTTATGCTACAGTGCTGTACATGGCTTTTAAAATATATATGTGTGTGTGTATATATATTAAAGATTCTCTTGATTTATTTGAGAGATGGGGGGGAGCAGAGGAATAGAGACAAGCAGACTCTGCACTGAGCGCCTGAAGTGGGGCTGGATCCCATGACCCTGAGATCAGACCTGAGCCAAAATCAAGAGACAGACGCCCAACCAACCGAGCTACCCGGGCACCCTACGTGGGTTTTTCAAAAAAGTTCATTTTCGATGTTTTGCTCCTAGCAAATAAAAAATACACTTTTTTTCTTTTTAAAGATTTTATTTATTTATTTGAGGGAGAGAGTGAGCAGGAGGAGAGGGAGAGAGAATCAGAAGCAGACTCTGCACAGAGCCCGGAGCCTGACCAGGGCTCGATCCCAGGGCTGCCAGATCATCACCTGAGCTGATACCAAGAGCTGGACGGTCAACTGACTGAACCAGCCAGGCGCCCCTATAAAAATACACTTATTTTTCCGTGTAGACCTTTATCCTACAGTCTTGCTAAATTCACTTATTTATTCTAGTAATTTTGTGATCCTTAGGCTAATCTATGCAAACCCTCTAATCATCTGTGAATACACATAATTTTGTTTCATCTTAATAGTTATTTCTTTTATTTATTTATTGTTTTATTTGCCTATTGTGCTGGCCAGGATTTCCTATAAAATGTTGAATAGAAGTAGTGAAAGTGGAAACATTTCCTTGTTTCTAATGGAAACTTTCAGTATGACATCATTAAGTATGATTTTAGTGTTAGGGTTTCTGACATGACTTTTTAGAGATAGAAGATGTTCTGTTTTTACTGATGCAGTAGGGAGGCTGAAGAGTCTCCATTTGAGAAAGGCTCCATCTCTGCCATTTTTCTGCTAGGCCCCATTTACTTGTTCCGTATTTTGCCTTTGAATAAGCAAAGAAGCTATGTTCCCACTTCAAGGGGCAAGCAAGAAAGTGAATCATTCTCTGAGTCTCGTCCTAGGCCCCAAACACCTGCTGACATCTGAGACAAGCCAGCTCCCAACCCCGCTCCAGGACGTTAACTTTGACAAACGCTGTCGGGAGCCCTCTCACTCCTGAGAGCTTTGTCTGTATCCTTGCTTAATAAACTTCTATTGCTTTACTCACAAAAAAAGTCCCCCAAAAAACAAAAAACAAAACAAAACAAAAACTCCACCCTCTACTTTCAGTGATTTATGGCATAATACCTGTTACTCATCTGACACTTACCTTTGATTGGACCCTACCGTGGATTCCTGAAGGAACACGTCCCGTAGACCCCTTTCCAATATAAACCCCTAACCCCAGGTGATGACGACACCCATTCTGCTCTCCTTTCCGAGCCTCCCAGACACCCCATCTGCTATTCTCTGTCACTCACACTATTCAGTAAACTCGGTTTTCACTTTCTCGGGCTCACATTTTATTTCTATCCTGTGAGAAGCCAAGGACTCCTTTGGCTGGTCCTGTGGGACCCCTCTTCTGGGTTCTCTGACCCAGCCTGCCTGCATCACTGATATTAAAAAATAATCACGATTGGGGCACCTGGGTTATTCAGTGAGTTAGGCGTCTGACTCTTGGCTTCCACTCAGATTATGATCTGGGGGCTGATGCGGGAAACACAGGCAGAAGAAAAATTATTAAATTTCCTGACTACCTACAGCCCACTGACAAGTCTTTGAAACAGGCAGAGTGACCTGCCTCTAGGGACTCAACTGCCTGGATGCTGACACAGTGCTGAGGGCAAAAGGCAATCCTAGCCTGACCCCCGACCGCAATCCTGTAAGTCTACTTTAACGTATAAAAGTTCCTTTGGAAACTTCCTTTATCTCTAACCCCCCCCCCCCAAGATACGTGTTGGCAGTCGACCCCCAAGCATACGGCCCCCCAATACATGTCTGAAGGGTCTCACGACTAAGGTTCTATTAGACGGTAATAAATGACCTTTTCCTAATAATAGCTAGCCCCCTCAGGATCCTGGAAACCTTGCCTCCAAAATTCCTTAGACACTTAGGCTATCCCTAACCCTCTCCTGACTTGGAAGTATATAATGGGCCACCCCTCATGACCCCGGGGCAGCTCTTTCTGCCCACGGGTCCTGTCCCGTGCTTTAATAAAACCACCTTTTGCACCACAGATGTCTCAAGAATTCTTTCTTGGCCGTGGGCTTCGAACCCTAACGTCTTTCCTCCATCAGAGGTCATGGGATCTGGGCCCACATCAGGCTCCACACTCAGCAGGCATTCTGCTTGAGATTCTCTTCCTCTACCCCTTCCTCCTGCTTGTGCTCTCTCTCTCCAAAATAAATAAATAAAGTCTTTAAAAAAAAATAATGATTGGGTATTGAATTTTGCCAAAACCTTTTAAAAAATTTATTGAATGACCATATGGATTCTCTCCTTTATTCTGTTAAGATTATGAATTACATTGATTTGCAAGTGTTAGTCCAATTTTGTATCACTAGGATAAACTTCAGTTGACCTTAGTAGTGTATTACCTTGTCGATTTATTATCGGGTTGATTTGCTAATATTTTGTTAAGGATTTTTGCATCTATTTTTGTGAAGGATATTGGTCTGTAATTTTCTTGTATTTGTCAGGTCCTTGTATCAGAGTTAAGCTTCCCTCATAAAACAAATTGGAATGTGTCCATTCGCTATTTTCTTAAAATTTTAATACTGGTATTATATCTTACACATTTGATAGAATTCACCAATGAAACAATTTGGGTTTGGCATTTTCTTTGTGGGAAGGTTTTTTGATAACACATTTAATTTATTTTATATATTTATCCTTTTCTTTTGTGTCACTTTTGATAAGTAATGCCTTTAAAGGAGTTTGTCCATTTCATACAAATTATCAAATGTGTTGGCAAAAAGTTGGTCATGGTCTTCTACTTAACTTTTTTTTTAAGTTTATTTATTTATTTATTTATTTATTTATTTATTTATTTATTCGTAATCACTACACCCAGTGTGTGGCTTGAACTCACAACCCTAAGATCTAGAGTCCCATGCCCCTCTGACCAAGCCAGCCAGGCACCCCCTATTTATCCTTTTAACATTGGTTAAAAGGACCCCCTTTGCATTTCTAATATTGAGAGTTTTCTTTTTACATTTTTTCTCTTGATAATTCTTGCTAAAAATTTGATGTTACTTGGTGCTTTTGTACATGGAATTTTTAGATTGCAATTTCTGTCGATTCCTACTGTATTGGCCCTTCATCCAGAGACTAGGATATTCACTTCTTATAGTACTTTATTTGTAGATTATTTTGGCTTATCTGCAAACACAATCATGCCACCTGTGAATAATAAATTTTACTTTTTCCTTTGAGTCTTTACATTGCCTTTCTTTGGCCTTCTTGCATTGGGGTAAGATCACCCCTACAGTGCTAAATAGAGGTTATGGAGGACATTCTTCTCTACTTCCTGAACCCAGGAGAAAAGCACCCACTATTTTGTTATTTGTTTTTTATAGATATCTAAGATTAAGATAGTCCTGTCTTTTTTATTTCTAGTTTTGTGAATTTAGTGGGTGTTGAGTCCTATGAAATGTTTTTTCCTGCACCTATGTAGATGTTCATACGGTTTTTGTCTTATAATCTGAAATGTGGAAATATTGATTCTTAAATTTTAAACCACCTTTCATCCCTAGCGTAAACCACACTTGGTCATGATATGTAACCATTTTATCTTCCACTGGATTGTTTATGCTAACATTTTATAGCAGAGTTATGCTGGTCTCGTAGAACCCATTAGGAAGGATTGCACTTTTCTTTATTTTCGGGAAGAATTTGTGTAACACTGGTATCATTTTCTTCTTGTATGGTTGGAAGCATTTACTAGTGAAGCCCTCTGGGCCTGGAGTACCCTTTGTAAGAAGGTTTTAAATTATAAAACCAATTCCCTTAACAAATATAGACCCATGTAGCTTTCCCAAATATTCTTATGGGAAGAATTTGTTGTGTTTTTCAAAGAATTTTTCCAATTTATGTGATTTGTCAAATTTTTGACATTGTTTCATATTATCAGTTTATTATCTTTTTAAAATCTACAGAACCTGTATTGAATTCCTTTTCTTTTCCTCATAGTGAGGATTTGTTTTCCTGCTCCTTTTTTTATCGTGGTCAAATACACACTAACTTTACCACCTGCGCTGTTTATGAACGCACAGACCAGCGGTATTGAATGCAACCACTGCCAACACCCGCCTCCCTCCTGGCATCTTCCGCGTCTCCAGGCGGGTTCCACGCCCAGCACGGAGCCCAACGCGGGCTCAATCTCCGCGCTCTGGGCTGAGACCAGGGCGGAGATCCGGTCCAAGCTGAACCCACTGAGCCACCCAGGCGCCCTCTTTTCCTCTTTTAAAGCGGATCCCCGCACCCACATCAATCACCTCCCGACCCCCGGCGCCCCGGACAACCTATCCCGGGGCTGGTCTGCGCAGCTGCGACGACCGCGTCCTGCCCAGGCCGAGGCCACCCACAGTCAAGGGCTCTGAGGTCACCCCATTTTCCTTTCACTCTCAAACTTCGTCCTGGTGAGACGAAAGCCTAACCGCTGTCTCCGCTCGTCAAGTGAAAGGACAGACGGCTCGCACTTCACAGCGGAGATGGGAAGGTGAACTGAACTGTTTTAGGGAAGCGGGAGAACGGAGGTCCGGCTTCAGGATCGGCCGTTTCTGTCACTCACAGTGCGTTTCTGTTCCCCAGCCCAGGACGGGCCCGGCCCCGCCGCCCAACCCCCAACCCGGGCCGGCCCCCGGCCCCCGGCCCCCGGCCCCCGCTGCGAGCCCACCGCCCACCCGCCAGAACACGAGGTGCAGGGGCTCGGCGCGCGCCCCGGCAGGAAGCCGAACCCGTGAAGTGCGCCTGCGGGGGGCGCTCGTCCCGGGCCGGGGCCTTCTCCCAGACGCGCCTGAGTGACTGCGCCTGCGTGCGGCCGCAGGCGGTGGCTCCATTCTCCGGACGGAGGGGCGAGTCCGGACTGCGCAGGCGTGGGGAGCGGGGCCCAGGGAGGGGCTGCGTCCGCGGCCGGCCTGCGCGTACTGCGCCTGCGCGAGCCGAGGGCGGCGGCTCGGGCTGCTGGTAGGCGCCGTCCGCCCCTCCGCACCCGCGGTGTGGACGCAGGACTCAGCGGAGAAAGGCGGCTGAGGTAGGTTTCCCGTGGGCAGCTCAAGCGGCTGGACCGCACTGAGGCAGGACGTGCCAAGTGAGTCCTTTCCGGGCGTGTGCGTCAGTGGGTCGACCGAGGCCTCTGCACCTTTGAAGACCCCCAGCCTTCCCGGCTGTGCGCTGGGCGCTCTGGCGCCTGACCGCAGGCTGGGCGACTGCAGGGCCACGCCCCTCCCTCCGAGCCACGCCCACCGCCCTCGCTTCCTCCCCCCCCTGCCCGCACCACTCTCTGCAGCGCCGCGCCTCTTCCCCAGCCACGCCTTCTCAGAGCCGCGCCCACCTCCCTTCCGGGTACGCGGGCCCTCCGAGCCCGGTGCCTTTCCTCCTTAGCCGGTGTTCTGCTCCTGCATCTGAGCCCGCCTCTCCCCTCCCCCAGTTTTTTCTCCTCCCACCCCGCCCATTGCCTTTGGCCGCTAGTCCCTGGGGATCCTAGGTCCTCCCACCGCCTGGTCCGCTGACCTGGCCTTGTCTGCCCTGTCCACCAGGCCCCGGCCCACCCTGCTCTAGCCCCCCTCCATCAACCCAGCCCCATCCAGGCTCTCTCCCACCCTGGCCCCAATGCCAGGGTTTGCCGATGAAAATGTAGTGTATCTATAGTAGTGTTTGTTGCTAACCATTAAAAAAAACCCGCTGCTAGTTGTTTTACCAGCAAAAATGGGTTTATTTAAGAATAGCAGAGAATTACAATCCAGGATAAGGAAGCTATGGCTGGGAGCTGCAAGTGTGGTGGCTTCTCATTGGCTTGGCTGTTGCCGGGGCAGGAGGAAATCCTTTCTTCTGTTGGAGGAGTGAAGTAGAGTCCACTGCAAGATCCGCTTCCTGTTGGGCTGCGGGTCGCTCCCCTTGCTGGCCTCACCGCTCCATTCTGACCGAGGTTTCTCCTGTTAATGTCTATGCTGTAATTACAGATGTCACAAAAATAAGTATTAAGTCTTGATAAGTGAAGCATGCATTCTAAACAAAGAATTGTTACGTAATAAAAAACATTCATCTTGGAGCATAGTGTGGATTACACTGTCGCTGGGAAAAATGAGAACTGAGAGTGAGAAGGAAAACCCACTGCAAGATGTAGATTTGGTTCCTGTTAGTGGAAACACTTGAAAGCCCCAGATGGTGTTGACCTTGAAAATAAAACAGCCAGTTATTTTACTAGCAAAATGGGTTTATTTGGAAATGACAGGAATTGCAATTTCAGACATGCAAAACTAAAGGCAACTCTGGCTAATTTAGGAGAGGAAGGTTACTTTACAGAGAAAAAGGAGGAAAGTGGGAGGGGCCGCTTTGAAGGAAAATCCACTGGAGGAAAAGTGAGTGTGGGGTGGTGACAGCCTCCCATTGGCTGGGCTGTAACACTGTGACAGTCTCCCACTGGCCGGGCTGTAACACTGTGACGGTTTCCCACTGGCCGGGCTGTAACATTGTGACGGTCTCCCACTGGCTGCGATGTGACACTTCCTGGCTGGGCTGTGACAATCTCCCATTGGCCAGGCTGTGACACTCTGACAGTCTCCCACTGGCTGGGCTGTGACACTGTGACAGTCTCCCGTTGGCCGGGCTGTGACACTCTGACAGTCTCCCATTGGCTGGGCTGTCACACTGATAGTCTCTCTGGCCAGGCTGTGATGATCTCCCATTGGCCAGGCTATGATGGTCTCCCATTAGTCGGGCTGTAACACTGTGACAGTCTCTCTGGCCAGGCTGTGACGGTCTCCCTTGGCTGGGCTGTTGCCTGGTAGATCTTCCTGCTGCTGTGGTGGTTAAATGAGCTTTCGCCTGCTGGGTCTATAAGGAGTGTGTGGGGGTGAGTGCTCCCCCTGCTGGCCTGCTGACCCCATTTCAAATGAGGTTTCCTTTATTTTCACAGTAGGGAATTTTAATTGGAGTGAAAGCTATCAGGGTTCTAAGAAAAGATTTGACATTGATTTGTTGTTTTAAATCAACCCAGTAATCTAACAGATACAGGGTTCATTCAGTAAATAAGATCAACACCTTTGCAGACTAGTGAAGAAAACACACTATTAGAAGTTCATAAATTTTGGTGCACCTGGGTGACTCAGCTGGTTAAGCGTCTGCCTTTGGCTCAGGTCATGATCCCAGGGTCCTGGGATTGAGCCCCACGTTGGGCTCCCTGCTCAGCGGGGAGCCTGTGTCTGCATCTCCCTCTCCCTCTGCCTGCCGCTCCCCCTGCTTATGCTCTCTCTCTCCCTCCGTCAAATAAATAAATAAAATCTAAAAAAAAAAAAGTTCATAAATTTTAAATGCTTTTCATTGTTTCTGTAAAGAATTATATTTATACATTTGATTTGTTTCATTCTTTAAATACCTGTTTTACTTCCATTTGGTGTAAGATCTTTACCAGGACCTTAGAAGTGAAGTGAATATAACAAAATATTTTGTCATTGTCTCTTTTTAAAAGTAGAAATGGAGAAGAAAATGAAGTATTAAAAGTGGCAGCGATGCGGCAGATCCCAAGAGAACCATGGCAACATCAGGTGACTGCCCCCGAGGTGAACCACAGGTAATTTCAGCTCTGGTGTGTGAGGACCTGTATGTAAGGACCATGGATGTGGCGGAGAGCATGGCTCAGCCACCAGCCGTGGCCGCATAGATGGAGGAAATGCAGTGCTTGTAAGGGTTCCAGGTGACATTCTGAATTGGGCTGTAAACACCTGCCACGACTCTACCTTTGGTATCTTGCTGCTGAAGCACGCACACGCTTCAGTTGTTTAATAAAGTCCCAGGCATAATACCTTCAAAGCAGGCTGGACACATTAGAAATGTTTTATTTATTCATACTGTTTCTCTGCCTGGGACACACATCTAGTTACATTCAAGCTATTAATTAAAAAAAAAAATTACCCTAAATTTCAAGGAATGTTGATTATATAAAATTAAACACCAGGTGAATACTCTAACAAATAATGCTTTTTAAAAAATCAAACATTTTCATATCTGTGATGTCAGTTTTAACATTTCTTTTTTCTCTATCCTTCCAATGGTGGTTGTATTTCATTTGGGTTTTTATGTATAGGAACTTGATTCATAGTTGGGTCACTTCATTAATCTGTTTCTTAAAATTAATCATAAAACTTTTGAATTCTGTGGTTGCCCTATTCTTCTTTTGAGAAATTTAAAAAAGATTGGGACATTTCCAGAATGATCTTGTAAACATCAAGTACATAGCACAGAGAAGTGACAGCCTGTTGGCATTCTGTCGTATTTGCTTCAGAACGTGTATGTATCCATGGTTGTACATATTCTGAGGGAAACCATAGGTAGAGTTTGCTCCCTAACCGTAGCCCCATCTTGTTCCTGCATTTCCGCAGGCAAATACTACTGTGAATTATGAATTGATCTTTGTGCTTCTGCACCACTTTTTATGCTTTCATACCTACTACAAGCGTCTTTGAACAGTATAGGATACTGTTTGTGTGTGCTGTTTAGAATTTGTCTAGGTGGCATCGTGTTCCGTGTCATCTGCATCTTGTCTTTTCCAAATGTTACTTGGGGGGAGCTAGTTCAGTCCTGTAGGGCGCTTCTGTAGTGTGCTGTTTGCGTGGACATCACATCAGTGTGCCGCTTGCGTGGACATCACATCAGTGTGCCCTTGCGTGGACATCACATGTAGTGTGCCCTTGCGTGGACATCACATGTAGTGTGCCCTTGTGTGGACATCACATGTAGTGTGCCGCTTGCGTGGACATCACATCTGTGTGCCCCTTGCGTGGACATCACATGTAGTGTGCCCTTGCGTGGACATCACATGTAGTGTGCCGCTTGCGTGGACATCACATGTAGTGTGCCCTTGCGTGGACATCACATGGAGTGTGCCCCTTGCGTGGACATCACATGGAGTGTGCCCCTTGCGTGGACATCACATGGAGTGTGCCGCTTGCGTGGATATCACATCTGTGTGCCCCTTGCGTGGACATCACATGGAGCGTGCCCCTTGCGTGGACATCACATGGAGCGTGCCGCTTGCGTGGACATCAAATGGAGCGTGCCGCTTGCGTGGGCATCACGTGTAGCGTGCCCCTTGCGTGGGCATCACGTGTAGCGTGCCCCTTGCGTGGACATCACCACGTGTAGCGTGCCCCTTGCGTGGACATCACCACGTGTAGCGTGCCCCTTGCGTGGACATCACCACGTGTAGCGTGCCGCTTGCGTGGACATCACATGTAGAGTGCCCCTTGTGTGGACATCACATGGAATGTGCCCCTTGCGTGGACATCACGTGTAGCGTGCCCCTTGCGTGGACATCACCACATGTAGCGTGCCCCTTGCGTGGACATCACCACATGTAGCGTGCCGCTTGCGTGGACATCACCACATGTAGCGTGCCGCTTGCGTGGACATCACCACATGTAGCGTGCCGCTTGCGTGGACATCACATGGAGCGTGCCGCTTGCGTGGACATCACATGGAGAGTGCCCCTTGCGTGGACATCACATGGAATGTGCCGCTTGCGTGGACATCACGTGTAGTGTGCCCCTTGCGTGGACATCACGTGTAGTGTGCCCCTTGCGTGGACATCACGTGTAGTGTGCCGCTTGCGTGGACATCACGTGTAGTGTGCCGCTTACGTGGACATCACATCTGTGTGCAGGTCTGTCACAGTCTTACTGCTGTACGGTAGGTGTGCGATGCATTTCGTTTATTTCCCTTTTGTTGGACACATATGTTGTTTCCCGTTTTTCTCTACTTCAGACAGTGCCGCGGTGAGTGTTCTGTGTGCTCCAGGGCGGATACCTGGTAATGGCACTGCAGCATGGAAGGGATGGCATATTTTCAGTTTCCTAGATAATGATCCATTGCTGTCCAGTTTACGGGACTGCCAGTAGCCCACACAGTACTTGCTAACACTTGAGAGCATCAGATTCTTTGTTTTCTAAGTATGTAAATTGAGTTTAGTCAACATATACTGTACTGTTAGTTTCAGGGGTGAATTTAGTGATTCATCAGTTGCATATAACACCCGGTGCTCGTTACGTCATGTGCCCCCTTAGTGCCCGTCACCCAGTGACCCCATCTCCCCACCCCCTCCCTTTCAGCAGCCCTCAGTTTGTTTCCTAGAGTTAAGAATCTCTCATGGTTTGTCTCCCTCTCTGTTTCTGTTGTATTTGACTCTTCCTTCCTTCCCCTATGTTCATCTGTTTTGTTTCTTAAAGTCCACATATGAGTGAAATCATATGGTATTTGTCTTTCACTGATTGACTTATTTCACTTAGCATAATACCCTCTAGTTCCATCCACTTTGTTGCAAATTGTAAGATTTTATTCTTTTCGATGGTGATATTTCACTATATATATTCCATTGTTATATATTTCCATTGTATGTATGAACCACATCTTTATCCATTCAGCTGCGGATGGACAGCTGGGCTCTTCCCACAATTTGACTGTTGTGGACATTGCTGCTGTGAACATTGGGGTGCAGGTGCCCCTTCGGATCACTCCATGTGTACCTTTGGGGTAAATACCTAGTAGTGCAATTGCTGGGTCGTAGTGTAGGAGAACATCAGACTCTTAAAATTTATTCAGTCTGTTGAGTTAGAAGTGGTGTCTTGTTATTTTAATTTTCTCGGTTACTTGTGAGTTGGTCATGGTAGTATTTCAATAATATTTGTGTTTGTCCTGTTAATTGCATCCATCATTACAGACGAGATTCCTGATACAGTTTGTATTTTATTTCTCCTTTCCTCTTGATCCATCTTTTAAGGGTTTTTATCAGTTTTATCTTTTCAAAGAACTGATTTTGTCTTTGTTGACTTTCTCTGTGTTCATCTGCTTTTTTTTTTTACCGTTTTCTGCTTTTATCTTTATTTCTTTTGTTCTCTGTGTTTAATTTTCTCTTTTCGTAGCATCTTGTGATGGAAGCTTGTATCACTGACTTAAACCTTTCTTCTCTAATGTATGTTTTTAAAGCCATAACTTTTCCTCTGATCATCAGTTTGCTGTGCCTCATACACTTAAATACATTTTATTTTCAGTGTCCCTCAGTTAATATATACTTTATAATATGTCACAATGGAAATTAGAAAATCTGGGCTATTGAGAAGTGTGCTGCCTATTTCTGAACATTTAGGAATTTTTATTTATCTTTTTGCTATTTAATTTTGGTTTGATTATGTTTGGTCAGAAAATATACTCTGTAAAATTTCAGTCTTTGGAAATTTATTCAGGCCTGCTTTGTGGCCTAGTCTGGTGGGCTATTTTGGTGAATGTCCCGCATGCACCTGCAAAGAATATGTTTTCTGTGGTTGGCGGTTTTCTATAAATGTCATTAAGGTCAAATTGGTTATTAGTATTGTTCAGATATTTGCGTCCTTTCTGACTTATTGCCCATTTGTTGTGTAATTACTGAGAGAGATGAGCTTAAAAATTTCCACTATGGGTGTGCCTGGGTCGCTCCGTCAGTTGTGTCCGACCCTTGGTTTTGGCTCAGGTCATGATGTCAGGGTTGTGGAATGAGCCCTTGGTTGGGCTCTGTGCTCAGCAGGGAGTCTGCTTGGGATTCTCTCCCTCCACCCCTCCCCACACTCGCCCAGGCAGCTGCTCTGTCTCTAAAATAAATTAACAAATCTTTAAAGAAATTTCCATTATGATTGTGGATTTGCCTATTTTTTTATTTCCTTTTGTATCTATCACTTTTTGCTTCATATATTTTGAATCTGTTATTTGGCACATACATTGGGGATAGTTTTTACTTTCTAGACTACTAACTGACTTTTATTTTTATGAAATCTCTTTTTACCCAGTAGTAGTTCTTGCCTTGCACCTATTTTGTCTTATATTAATATAGCTGCACCAGCTTGCATGGTACACATACACCTGTATTTTGAATCTAAGACCTTATATTTAAAATGTTTCTCTTGTAAAGAGCCTGTAGGTATGTCATTTTTTTTCCCCTGTCAGGTAATTTCTGCTCTTTAATTGGAGTATTTAGTCCATTAACATTTAACATAGTGACTGATATGGTTAAGTCAAACGTCTTGCTGTTTGTTTTCTGTTTCTTCTTAGTACCTTTCTCCAGTCTTGCCTCCTTTTGGATTAATGAAATATTGTTTATAATTCCACATTACCTCCTCTGTTGGCTTTTCACCTGTGTCTTTTACTAATATTTTAGTGGTTGCCAAGAAATTGTGATATGCGTCTTTAACCTATCCCAGTCTTTGTTTGTTTTGACCACTTCACAATGTAAGACTCCTCCAAACCACTTACTAGCCCCCGTTTTTGTGCTATTTGTGCTATTGTTGTAACATATTTTACTTTTGTACATGTCATAAACCCCACAATAAATTATTATTATCTCCTTATACTATTAAAAGTCTTTCCTATAGAGTATAAGGAATAGTCTTATTTCCCCACACATTTACTTTTTCTGGTGTCGCTACACCTGTTACTCTGGCCACAGTTGAAGACACCCTAATGCCTGTTGCTGGTGAGTACTCCTCAGAGGGGACCTCTGCTTTGCTGGTGGAGCACTATGCCCTTTCTGGGAAGAACCTGCAGATGTGTGAATGAAAACCATGCTTAGTTTTCAGCCCCGGTAATCTATCTCATAGAGATAAAATGTCATCACATAAGGGTAGATGTAAATAAATGTTGTGGCCACATTGTGGTAGGAAACTGGACACCGAGGGGCGCCTGGGTGGCGCAGTCGTTAAGTGTCTGCCTTCGGCTCAGGGTGTGATCCTGGCGTTATGGGATCGAGCCCCACATCAGGCTCCTCTGCTGGGAGCCTGCTTCTTCCTCTCCCACTCCCCTGCTGTGTTCCCTCTCTCGCTGGCTGTCTCTATCTCTGTCAAATAAATGAATGGAATCTTTAAAAAAAAAAAAAAGAAAAAAGAAAGAAAATTGTAAGTTGGAGTTCTAACTATCGGGGAGTTTTTCACAAGGTATTATGTGAGTGAAAAAAAGTGTTTGTGACATCCTTCACAGAAGGCTACGTCAAAAGAACAACTGTGCATGTGTGTGACCGTGTGTGCGTGCATGTATGTGACCCGAGCATGGAGAAGGCGGGGGAAGGTGTTCACCAGGTGGGGACTAGGGACGGTGGTGAGAGGGTGGTGATGTGGGACAGGGATGGAGGGCAAGCTAAAATGAAAATGAGACTGCATAAAACCAGTCACGTTACTCTAGTAGGAAAATGTGCAAAGGGCACAAGGAGGCAACTAACAAAACAGGTGACCAGTAAGTACTTGAAAAACACGTCTGTCCTCACTAATAATTAGAGACAGACGGAACTAACAAAGACAGACGGTGTGTCTGCATCAGATTGGCAGAGGCTGAGTGATGATGCATGCCCCCTGTTGACCAGGGTGTGGGAAGATCATTCACTCACTCACATGTAGGTCTGAGGAACCACTTCTCTGGAGGGTATTTGGTGATGATATCCAAAGTTACAGAAGTATACGTGTCTTGATCTGCCATTTTCCCATTCAGGAATTTGTCCTGAGAAAGTCATCATGCATAGACAAGATGATGTATGTTTAAGGAAGTTTGTCTTCATGTAATTTGTAATATTATAAACTGGAAACAGTTTAAGGGTGCAAAACTAGGGGGCGCCTGGGTGGCACAGCGGTTAAGCGTCTGCCTTTGGCTCAAGGCGTGATCCCGGCGTTGTGGGATCGAGCCCCACATCAGGCTCTTCCACTATGAGCCTGCTTCTTCCTCTCCCACTCCCCCTGCTTGTGTTCCCTCTCTCGCTGGCTGTCTCTATCTCTGTCGAATAAATAAATAAAATCTTAAAAAAAAAAAAAGGGTGCAAAACTAGGAGATTGGATAAAAAAGTTACGGTAATTCGTAGAATGGAATACTGTCAGATGTTAGGAATGTGGTATTTAGAAGTAATTTAATATGGAGGAAAAATGTTCAGAATTTAGTAAGTGGGTGTTATACACAACTAATGAATCATTGAACACTAATCAAAAACTAATGATGTACTCTATGTTAGCTAATTGAACTTAATAAAAAAAGAATTTAATAAGTGGGAAGCATGTCACAAGGCAGAATTACACGATCCCAGTAAACGCCCTGTGTACACATGCGTATGTACACTTAGAAAGAAGCCTGGGGCGCCTTGGCAGCTCCGTCAGTTCAGCGTCTGACTCTTGGTTTCAGCTCAGGTCATGATCTCAGGGTTGTGAGATCGAGCCCCACGTTGGGCTCTATATTCAGCACGGAGTCTGCTTGAAATTCTCCCTCTCTCTCCTTCTGCCCCTCCTCCCACATGAGTGCTCTTTCTCTCTCCCAAAGCAAATAAATCTTAAAAATAAAACCAGAGGGATGCCGGGGTGGCTCAGTCGGTTAGATGGCTGCCTTTGGCTCAGGTCATGACCCCAGGGTCCTGGGTTCAAGTCCTGCATCGGGCTCCCTGCTCAGTGGGGAGCCTGCTTCTCCCACTGCCTGCTGCTCTCTCTGTCTCTCTCTCTCTGGCAAATAAATAAAATCTTAAAAAAAAAATAAAGCCTGAAAAAATATAAATGTTAACGTGTTAACCATCATTATTTCTGACCGGTGCGTGAGACTACAGATGGTTTTAATTTTCCTCTGTGTACACTTGTGCCTCACACATTCTCCAAAGAACATGAATGACGTTCTGTTTAGGAAACTTTGTTAAAAAAATATGTATTGGGATCGGGATGGGGTTGCTTCATTGAAGTGGAGTATGTGCTTGGAGGCTCTGCCACTCCAGCGGACGTCTTCCAGACAAGCCTGTTAGGGTAGAAAGTAGAGACGAGGCAGTGTGTGGTCTTGGGCTCCCCTTCCAGGTCCTGAGCAGCATGTGTGAGCAGCAGTGCCATCCAGGTCAGGCCATGAGGGTCGTGCCCGGTCACTGGTACCTTGCAGGAAACTGCCCATCTCTCTCCTCAGGTCTGATGAGGTGAAGATGACCCAAATTGTATGATTAAACCTGGTCACATGAATCTTCATTTGAAACCATCCTAAAAACCTGTAGCCTTTGGTTATTAGGATGGACAGAAAGAGCGAAGCCTCACAGTCATCCCCTGTTCTTTCCTTGGCTTTGGGCAGGAGGGAGAAGATCATGTGGAGTGTGGTGACCAGGAGCATCTCCAGGAAGCTGTGCACCCAGAAGAGTTTGTGGCCATTGCAGACTATTCAGCCACTGACCAGACGCAGGTAACACTACACACTTGCTCACATGCAGGGGCCATGGGTCTTGGGTCCATGTTTTATGGACTTGGCTAAATGTCAGGCTAAATGACAGGATTAGATATAAATTTTGAAGAAGTCATACCAAAGTTAAGTAAAGAAGTATTCAGATGTTGGGGCGCCTGGGTGGCTCAGTCGTTAAGCGTCTGCCTTTGGCTCGGGTCATGATCCCAGGGTCCTGGGATTGAGCCCCGCGTCGGGCTCCCTGCTCAGTGGGGAGCCTGCTTCTCCCTCTCCCACTCCTCTGCTGTGTTCCCTCTCTCGCTGGCTGTTTCTCTCTCTCTGTCAAATAAATAAAATATTAAAAAAAAAAAAGTAGCATTCAGATGTTTAGAGCCTAGTGAGACCTGTGAGTGACACTTCTCTTCCCAGCCTAACAAATTCTGATGCCAAGCCTTAGGCGAAACACACCTGAGTAAGGAGTGGCAGAAGGAAGCACCTGTTCCAGTTTCTTTTTGGAAACCTTGATTTAGAACCTATTCTAGTTAATGAAAAATGAGGCTATAAAATAAAAATACTGACTTGAGGGGCACCTGAGTGGCTCAGACGGGTAAGCATCCACCTCTTGATTTCAGCTCAGGTCATGATCTCAGGGTTGTGAGATCAAGTCCTGCATTGGGCTCCATGCTCAGTGCTCAGCAGGGAGTCTGCTGGAGGTTCTCTCTCTGCCCTTCCCTCCCACTCACACGCTCACTCTCTCTCTCAAATAAATAAATCTTAAAAAAACACATCGACTTGAATGTAGCTTTTTCTACTCCAGTAAATGAATCAGCTACCACATAGCTGAGTTGCAGTGAAGAGGCTATAGAGAAATTGTCTTAAGCCACTCAAAAATGTTTAATCTTCCCTTTAGACAATACCAGCTAAGCTGTGCTTTTTTGTCATGTTCCACAAAAGTCTCTAAATCTTGGTATCATTTTCAGAAATTGTGAGTTTGTATAATTACCCATTGAGTCCTTTTTGAAATGTGATTTGGGCCCCAATGATGGGGGATTTATCACTGAGCCACAATTGAAATACCAGCTACAGGTTTTCCTTGAATTTTGACTTCTGTGTATGTTTTTTTCCAGCTCAGCTTTTTGAGAGGAGAAAAAATTCTCATCCTGAGACAGACAACTGCTGATTGGTGGTGGGGCGAGCGTGCAGGGTGCTGTGGGTACATACCCGCAAACCACCTTGGGAAGCACCTGGAGGAGTGTGACCCTGAGGACACGTGGCAGGATGAAGAGTACTTTGGCAGCTATGGAACCCTGGTACTGCTTTCCACATTCCCTGTTCGGTTGGCCAGGTGGTGGTTTAAAGTTAGCTTCAGCTGGGCTGCTTCTCTTCATGGGTTAGAGCAGGGTCTGTAGACGTCTTTGGCTCAACGGGCCGTGTGTCTACTCAGCTCTGCTGTTGTATGAGCGGCCATAAAACCGTCAAGAAACGAGCACGGCATGTTCTTTTGATTTTTAAGAACTGTTAAAAAATGTAAAAACCATTCTTAGCTTTCAGGCCCTACAAAAGCAGGTGGTGGGCTGGATTGGCCCATCGTGGTTTATCTGAGCAATGGGATTATGAACTTTCCTCAGCATTTAAAAAATAGTAACAAATTTTATTTAAAAAAATAAAATACAAAAACATTACACAAGTCAACAATAATACCTCTAAATAACTAGCTTATTAGTTTTTTGGGCTTTTTTTCTAATTTGGATAAAGACCCATAACCTTATGGTCCCAACAGCCCCTGTTTCTATCTTAAAGCTAGATAAAAACAGATGCGTGAAGAATAAACACTGCAGACATAATGTTGAGTGAAAGAAGCAAGACATCAAAGAGTAACTTTTGATTCAGTTGCAAAAGTTAAAAAGCAGTGTTGAAATGTTGTTTATGAAGGTAAGTGATCAGGGCACTGGTTCTCCCAAGAGTTGGATGAGGTTCCTGTTACCAGGGGGTCTGTGATGGTGTCAACCTTAAGAATAAAATAACATACCAGCAAAATGGGTTTATCCAGGAGTAGCAGAGGAGCTGCAATAGAGGACAAGCACCGTGTGGGGACCACAGGCCCCTGTGTGGAACCAGGGCCAGGAGGCTCCTGACAGAAGAAGGAGTGGGTGGGGCTGTGTGGAATGAAAGCCCTGTGGACGGTGGCGGTGGCTTCTCATTGGCTGGGCTGTTGCTAGGCCAGGAGAAAATCTTCCTCCTGCTGGGTTAGTAAAGTAGGCTTCTTCCTTTGGAGTTGGCCATGGTGGAGTGGTGGTGCTGAGCCTGCCCCCGCCCCCGGGGCGTCCCCCCTCCCTTTCAAGTGAGGTTTTCTTTGCCCGCTTTCCTATCCGCAAGGCTGTGGTGGGAAGGTTCTGGTGTTGGTTGCACGAGTGTTTGCTATATAACTATATTGACAAATCATAAGGCACTTTTTAATGCACTTTTTTGGTAGGTGTGTCCTACTTCACAGTTTACAATGTTGTAACGAATGAAAACCCCCTGATGTATGGACACGATTAGAGCTTTCAGACCATTAAGAAAGAGTACTTTGTTGATTTTGAAAGGACCCTAGGGTGGTTTGCTTATCTAACAGCTTTACGCCATGACAAGTGTGCTGTAATGGGTTTCCTCTTACGGGAATCTTGCTGAACTTCTGCTAGAATTTCTGTTGGGTAAATTTGTAGGGTGTGTGTATGTGTTTTTTTACCAAAGCGAAAAGAGCTTTCTCATCTTAAAGGTGAAACGTGGCGTCTCTTGATTTTGATTCCCATTTTCTGAAGTCAGGTTGTTCACCTTCTGTATTTGTTGGCCTTTTCTGTTTCTTCTTTTTTTGGTAAACTGTCACATAATTTGCTCATTTTTCTTTTTATTTCTGTCAAGAAAACGTTAAATAAGAGTACAGGTTAGCCTGTACTCTTATGATAACGTTTTACAGTAACCACTTGCCTCTCTTTTTTCCCATGGAACTTTTTACTTTTCTGTGTTCTAATTTGTCCTTTTTTTCTTTGTTACTTCGGCGTTTTGTGTCCTACTTTGAAGACCTTCTTCACTCCAAGATTATAAATATCCACGCTGTCTTTTAGTACTTTGCGACCTCATTTTTAACAATGAAACATTTAAATCAATCTGGAGTTTACTAGTTGTAAAGAATAAGGTAAAATTGCAACTTACTTTCCCCACAAATACCCAGCTGTTCCAGGATCAGTTATTGAATGAGCTCCCTCTTCCTGATTACATGAAATGCACATTTAGCATGTGTTAAATTTCTAGGGTCTATTTCTGTCATCTCGTTCTGTTTCATCGATCTGTTTCTTTCTTCTGTAGTTCCAGATGCTTTTTGTTATTGAAGCTTTTAAACATCTGGGAGAGCTGGGCCTCTAGTAGTCCTTCTACTTTTTAGTACTTTTATGGGTAGGCTTGTCTGTTTAATTTTTTGAAGCTAATTTTACTATTATTTGTTATTTACTCTTCCTCATGCCAAATTGGGTGGCATTTTAATTGGTATTGCATGGAAAGTCTCCATTAATTTAGGGAGAAGTGATATGATTGTAATATCACACTGACTGTCCCCATTTCTTCAGCCTTGTTTTTGATCATATAGGGTGCTGTATCTTTTTTGTTAAATCTATTCCTAGATTTTTTGGTGTGTATTATTATTATAAGTGGTGGGGTGCAGTGTTCTATAAATACCAGATTAAGTTGGTTGATAGTATTGTTCAAGTCTGTGTCCTTACTGATTTTTTTTCTACTTCTCTATCAGTTACTGAGAGAAGGGTGTTGGAGTCTCCGAACATAATTATGTGTTTGTCTATTTCTTGTTGCATTTCTGTTGGTTTTTGCTTTGTGTATTTTGAAGCCTTGTTACTAGGTTCAAAAATATTTAGAATGATGTCCTTTAGCTGAAGTGATTCTGGTGTCATTATGACCTCACCCTCTTTGTTGCGGGGAATAGTCTTTGATCTGAAGTGTATTCACCCGACTTTGTTCCGCTGGCATCAGCATGGTACCTTAGCGCCCTAGTTCTGACTTTCTGTTCAGGTGGATTACTCCAGGCGGGATGGCTGAGTCCTGATTGTCCCTTTGTTTCTCAGCGCTCACTGTCTTTGTGACGAGGCTCGAGGGGCTCCTGAAGGCCCTGTGCAGACTTCCTGTCTGGGTGCAGACTTCCCGTGGTCTGGGTAGCCTCAGTGTCTGCCTCACAGCCATGCTGTGTGTACACTGGGTTTTCTGCCGCTCGAGACCTGAGGAGTGGGGCATGGGGGACGGAGCTGTGGGTGCAGCCTCCCTGGGCTCAGACTTCCACCCATGGCTTCATGAACCGTCTGGGGGAGCCTTTCTCTGTTTCTCTGGGGATTGGCGTGATTGATTCCCATGGGGTGTTACATTACCTTGGGTTTCATACATTTTCCTCCTTCTGGACATGGCTGGGGGCCTTGAGCTCACCCCCTGAGGGTCAGCGGGTTTGTCACCTCCCTCCAGAGCTAGATTGTGATGTAGGGCCTGTGTACCTCCTCTACCATCTCTCCTGGTGGCTTGTCCACATTCTCTCCTGGTGGATACTTGGCCAAGTTGTACCTGAGGGGGAATTTGGTGGTTCCTCCTGTCTCAGGTGGGAGCAGTGGTCAGGAGGGCAACGTCTGCACCACCTCCTGAGTAGTCCACCCTGCGTCTCTGCTCACCTGGCTCTTGGGGAGGTGCAGGGAGAAGCTGTAGGCGGCATCACACTGAACTGGAAGGATTCCAGGAACTTCCATTTCATTCTTTCACTGTTGTATTTTTATCTATTGGCATATTTAGGTCTTAAGATTTTAATGTTTTTTCTCTTTGTTGCCCATATTTTTAGGTGTGGTGTGGTGGGGCCAAGGGGGTTAGCTCACTCTCTGATCTTCCTTCTTAAACCAGAGGTCAGCACAGCTCAAATTACAAGCAATGATTCCTAATGTGTATTTCTTCTAGAAACTTCACTTGGAAATGTTGGCAGACCAGCCACGAACAACTAAATACCACAATGTTATCCTGCAGAATAAAGAATCCCTGAAAGATAAAGTGATTCTGGACGTCGGCTGTGGAACTGGGATTATCAGCCTCTTTTGTGCACATTATGCACAGCCCAAAGCCGTGAGTAAGAAACAGCTTGCGAGCTGAGTCCCTTTAGCAGCTTGCGAGCTGAGTCCTGGTGAAGTGTCGTCTGTATGCAAAGGCATCATGTTGGTGAAACGGGCAATGTGTTCTTGCAGGCTGAGCCTGTGAGGGGTCGTGACCTCGGCTTAATGAGTCACAAACAGCACAGAGTAGAATAAAACAGAATAGAAAATATCTGAGTGAGTTGCATGTGGTGGGATATTTTTTGTAAAATGTTTATTTCAGTTAAATAGAGAAACACGTGTGTCCATGTGTTGGGGCTGGGCCACTTGTGTGGATCACTGTCCAAGTGTTATCCCTGCACCAAGCAGGGACCACCAGGGACAGGACAGACTACTGTCCATGACACATGTTGGGGTCCTTCATCCTCTTACCTTTAAAGCATGTGTGGGGCCTCCAGAGTTGAAGCCTCACGATGGCCCCTGACACAGGTGGATGAAACTCCCAGTTCACAAGGGAAACTGCGGGACAGTGGTCACTGGAGTTCAGACACTGTCAGAGCCAAGACATAGCACTCAGGACCTTCCTCTGACAGCCTGGGCTGGAAATTGTCTTAGCCACTGGGATCCTTAAAGTCTGATTGTTCTCAGGCTAGTACGGGGTACGTGGCTGTGTGTATGGAAGCCGGGCCGCTGGGTCTGACCAAGGAGGGCCTCTGCGATGGGTGCCCAGTGTGCCTGCAGAGGCTTCTTTCCACCGGCAGCCCACTGGCTGTTTTAGGCAGAAGGTGGAATGAAGATTGGAAGTAGCTCCCCTGTCAGGGCTCCGTTTGTTGGAGGTCACACAGCGTGGCCCAGCTGCCGTCCCTGCTGTCCAGCATTCTCCCTTCCTTCTGTCGCTCTTTTCTCTGAGGCTAGTTCTGACTTGGCTGGAGCCACAGGCCCAGGGAGAGCGGATGACAGGCTGCTTGTGGGTGGGACGCGCACTGATGGTCCTTCTGTGACGTGCAGGTGTATGCGGTGGAGGCCAGTGAGATGGCCCAGCACACGGGGCAGCTGGTCATGCAGAATGGCTTTGCCGACATCATCACTGTGTTCCAGCAGAAGGTGGAGGACGTGGTGCTGCCCGAGAAGGTGGATGTGCTGGTGTCCGAGTGGATGGGGACCTGCCTGCTGGTAAGGGGCGCCAGGACGCGCGGGATGGCCATGGATTGTGCCAAGGAAGTGCAGATTCCAGGGGGGGTGGGGTGGACTGGGTCCAGAGGGCTGTTGTGAGCAGAACATCTCAGGGAGGGCTGTGGCTGTTGTCCTAAGTGACACCACCTGGTGCTTCTCCTGGCGCTGACTTCTGTTTAGTGCAGGACAGCCGTGAGGCCGTAACGTCCTGCCACCTGTGACGGCATGGATGGACCTTGAAGGCATTATGCTAAGTGAAGTCAGACCGAGAGAGACATATTGTATGATCTCACTTAACATGTGGAATCTAAAAACAGCAACATAAAACTCACCCGCCAAGCTCCTGGAAAAAGAGATCAAATTTGTGGTTAGCAGGGAGAGGGAGGGTGTGGGGAGAGAGAACGGGAGGGCTACGGTCAAAAGGTCAGACTACCAGGTACAAGATGGGTGAGCCCTGGGGCCATCACGTGCAGCAGGTGACTACAGCTAGCGCTGCTGTGTGATGTACGGGACAGTCGTCACCAGAGTACCCTCGACCCTTGAGCAACGTGGGTTTGAACCATGTGGGCCCACTTAAACATGGGATTTTTTTGATAAATATAGGACAGTACGGTAAGTGTATTTTCTTTATGATTTCAACGTTTTCTTTTCTCTAGCTTTCATTATTGTAAGAACACAGTACACAATACAGATAACATAAAACACATGTGGATTGACTGTTTATGTTCTTATTAAGGCTTCAGGTCACAGTAGCCTGTTAGTAATCACGTTTTCGGGGAGTCAGAGGTGATACGCGGGTTTGACTGCATGGAGCGTCAGTGCTCTGGTCCCTGCTTGTTCAAAGACCAGCTGTAGATCTAAGAGTTTTTATCACAAGGTGAAGTGTTTATCTTTTTAGTGTGTCAGTATGAGGTGATAGATACCAACCAACCCTGTTGTGTTAATCATTTCACAAAATACATAAACCAAATCACCAAGCTGTACGCCTTAAACTTGTAGTAATCCTAGAGGAAAACCATAGGTTGGTGGTATTTTTAAAAAGAGCACAACAAAGCATGTACAATACGAGTTCAGTTTTGTTTTTAAGAATCCTACATAGTGGGGTCACTGGGTGGTGCAGTCGTTAAGTGTCCGACTCTTGGTTTTGGCTCAGGTTATGATCTCAGGGTCGTGAAACTGAGCTCTGCATGGGGCTCCGTGCTAAGCTCGGAGTCTGCTTATGACTCTCTCTGCCTCTGCCCCTCCTCACTGCGCACTCATGCTCTCTCTCTCTCAAATAAATTAAATTAAAAAATCGTACATAGCAGTGACCTCGCTTCAGTTCAGGTTCGATGCAGTGAGCACACTCCAGCCTGTCTCTCCCAGTTGGTGCAGCTGTAGGTCCAAGACCGGGTGCAGGGAGACGCTGTGTGAGGACTGAGAAGCGTATGGTAGCAGGTGGGCTGGGACGGAAGACCAGAATTGGACGTACACTGACCTGGTCTTGAGCTCATTGTTATCCCTCCTTCTGGCTCTCTCTCTCTACGTAGCTTCAGAAATTTAGATGAGAAAACTGCAAACTTCCCAACTAACCCACAGTGAAGTAGATAACCTGAATAACGAAGTAACTAACGAAGATATTGAACTTATAGTTGAAAACCTTCTGAAGAGAAATCTGTAAGCCTAAATTACTTCACTGGTGAAATGTACAAACGGGTGCCTGGGTGACTCAGAGGGTGACCCGTCTGCCTTCGGCTCAGGTCATGATCCCAGGGTCCTGGGATCGAGTCCCGCATCGGGCTCCCTGCTCAGTGGGGAGCCTGCTTCTCCCTCTCCCTCTCACCCCCTGCTTGTGCTCTCTTGCACTCTCTGTCACATAAAGAAATCTTAAAAAAAATAAGCCTGTGTAATATTAGCAGTCTACAAAAGAAAACTCACGTGACTCTATCAATGCACAAAAAGTTTGGCAACATTCAAAATATTTTTAAAATTTCTGTTGAGATTTCTTCTTTGATCCATGTGTTTTTGTGTTTTCAGAAATTTTTTTAAGATTTATCTGTTTATTTCATTTATTTTTTTACAATAATTTTTTATTATATTATAATAGTCACCATACAGTACATCCCTGGTTTTTTTTTTTTTTTTTTTTTAAAGATTTTTTATTTATTTATGTGACAGAGAGACAGCCAGCGAGAGAGGGAACACAGCAGGGGAGTGAGAGAGAGGAAGAAGCAGGCTCCCAGCGGAGGAGCCCGATGTGGGACTCGATCCCGGAATGCCGGGATCACGCCCTGAGCCGAAGGCAGACGCTTTTAACGACTGCGCTACCCAGGCGCCCCCATCCCTGGTTTTTGATGTAAAGTTCCATGATTCATTACTTGCGTATAACACCCAGTGCACCATGCAAGTTTTTATTTATTTATTTATTTATTTATTTATTTATTTATTTATTTATTTTTAATAATGATTTTTTATTATATTATGTTAGTCACCATACAGTACATCCCCGGTTTTCGATGTAAGGCTCGATGATTCATTAGTTGTGTATAACACCCAGTGCACCATGCAATATGTGCCCTCCTTACTACCCATCACCGGTCTATCCCATTCCCCCACCCCCCTCCCCTCTAAAGTCCTCAGTTTGTTTCTCATAGTCCATAGTCTCTCATGCTTCATTCCCCCTTCTGATTACCCCCCCTTTCTTTATCCCTTTCTTCCCCTACTGATCATTCTAGTTCTTATGTTCCATAGATGAGAGAAATCATATGATAGTTGTCTTTCTCTGCTTGACTTATTTCACTAAGCATTATCTCCTCCAGTGCCATCCATGTTGTAGCAAATGTTGAGAACTCGTTCTTTCTGATTGCTGAGTAATATTCCATTGTATATATGGACCACAACTTCTTAATCCAGTCATCTGTTGAAGGGCATCTCGGCTCCTTCCACGATTTAGCTATTGTGGACATTGCTGCTATGAACATTGGGGTGCATATGGCCCTTCTCTTCACTACATCTGTATCTTTGGGGTAAACACCCAGTAGTGCAATGGCTGGATCATAGGGTAGCTCAATTTTTAACTTTTTAAGGGACCTCCACACTGTTTTCCAGAGTGGCTGTACCAACTTGCATTCCCACCAACAATGTAGGAGGGATCCCCTTTCTCCACATCCTCTCCAACAATTGTTGTTTCTTGCCTTGTCTATTTTTGCCATTCTAACTGGCGTAAGGTGGTATCTCAGTGTGGTTTTGATTTGAATTTCCTTGATGGCTAATGATTTTGAACATTTTTTCATGTGTCTGTTAGCCATTTGTATGTCTTCATTGGAAAAGTGTCTGTTCATATCTTCTGCCCATTTTTTGATTTGTTTATTTGTTTCTCGTGTATTGAGTTTGAGAAGTTCTTTGCAGATCTTGGATACCAGTCCTTTATCTGTAGTGTCATTTGCAAATATCTTCTCCCATTCCGTGGGCTGCCTCTTAGTTTTTCTGACTGTTTCCTTGGCTGTGCAGAAACTTTTAATCTTGATGAAGTCCCATAAATTCATTTTATCTTTTGTTTCTCTTGCCTTTGGGGATGTATCATGAAAAAGGTTGCTTTGGCCGATGTCGTAGAGGTTGCTGCCTATGTTCTCCTCTAGAATTCTGATGGATTCCTGTCTCACATCGAGGTCTTTCATCCATTTGGAGTTTATTTTTGTGTATGGTGTGAGATAGTGGTCAAGTTTCATTCTTTTGCATGTAGCTGTCCAATTTTCCCAGCACCATTTATTGAAGAGACTGTCTTTTTCCCACCGGGTGTTTTTTCCTGCTTTATCAAATATTAGTTGCCCAAAGAGCTGAGGGTCCATTTCTGGGCTCTCTATTCTGTTCCATTGGTCTATGTGTCTGTTTTTGTGCCAGTACCATGCTGTCTTTGTGATCACAGCTTTGTAGTACAGCTCAAAATCCGGCATTGTGATGCCCCCAGCTTTGTTTTTCCTTTTCAACAGTTCCTTGGAGATTCGGGGTCTTTTCTGGTTCCATACAAATTTAAGGACTATTTGTTCCAGTTCTTTGAAAAACGTTCTCGGTATTTTGATCGGGATAGCATTGAAAGTGTAGATTGCTCTGGGTAGCATGGACATTTTAACTATGTTAATTCTTCCGATCCGTGAGCATGGAATATCTTTCCATCTTTTTATGTCTTCCTCAATGTCTTTCAAGAGTGATTTATAGTTTCTAGAGTATAGTTCCTTTACGTCTCTTGTTAAGTTAATTCCAAGGTAACGTATGGTTTTTGGTGCTATTGTAAATGGGATGGATTCCCTAATTTCTCTTTCTTCGTTCTCGTTATTCGTGTACAGAAATGCAACTGATTTCTGAGCATTGATTTTGTATCCCGCCACGTTACTGAATTGCTCTATAACTTCTAATAGTTTGGGAGTGGCTTCTTTTGGGTTTTCCATATAGAGTATCATGTCATCTGTGAAGAGAGACAGTTTGACTTCTTCTTTGCCGATTTGAATACCTTTGATCCCTTTTTGTCGTCTGATTGCTGTTGCAAGGACTTCTAGTACTATGTTGAATAATAGTGGCGAGAGTGGGCATCCTTGTCGTGTTCCTGATCTTAAGGGAAAGGCTTCCAGCTTTTCCCCATTGAGAATAATATTTGCAGTAGGCTTTTCATAGATGGCTTTTATGAGATTGAGAAATGTACCTTCTATTCCTACACTCTGAAGGGTTTTAATCAGGAAAGGATGCTGTATTTTGTCAAATGCTTTTTCGGCATCGATTGAGAGGATCATATGGTTCTTGAGTCTTTTCTTGTTGATATGATGTATCACGCTGATTGATTTGCGAATGTTGAACCATGCTTGCATCCCAGGTATGAATCCCACTTGATCGTGATGGATAATCCTTTTAATGAATTGTTGGATTCTATTAGCAAGTATCTTGTTGAGGATTTTGGCGTCCATATTCATTAGGGAAATCGGCCTATAATTCTCCTTTTTGAGGGGGTCTTTGCCTGGTTTGGGGATCAAGGTAATATTGGCCTCATAGAATGAGTTTGGTAGCTTTCCTTCTGTTTCTTTTTTCTTTTTTTTTTTTTTTTTAAAGATTTTATTTATTTATGTGACAGAGAGACAGCCAGCGAGAGAGGGAACACAGCAGGGGGAGTGGGAGAGGAAGAAGCAGGCTCATAGCGGAAGAGCCTGATGTGGGACTCGATCCCGGATCGCCAGGATCACGCCCTGAGCCGAAGGCAGACGCTTTAACGACTGCGCTACCCAGGCGCCCCTCTGTTTCTATTTTTTGAAATAGCTTCAGGAGAATAGGTATTATTTCTTCTTTGAATGTTTGGTAGAATTCCCCAGGAAAACCGTCCGGGCCTGGAGTTTTGTTATTTGGAAGGTTGTTTATCACTGACTCAATTTCTTCATAATTAATTGGCCTGTTTAAGAAATCAATTTCTTCCTGTTTCAATCTTGGTAGTTTATAGGTTTCCAGGAAGGATTCCATCTCTTCCAGATTGCTTAGTTTATTGGCATATAGCTGTTGATAAAAATTTCTAATAATCCTTCCAATTTCAATGGTGTTCGTCGTGACCTCTCCTTTTTCATTCATAATTTTAATAATCTGGGTCCTTTCTCTTTTCTTTTGGATAAGTCTTGCCAGTGGTCTGTCAATTTTATTGATTCTCTCCAAGAACCAGCTTCTAGTCCTGTTGATCTGCTCTACTGTACTTCTGGTTTCTGCTTGATTGATTTCAGCTTTAATTTTGGTCAACTGCTTCCTCGTGCGTGGATTAGGCCTGTCCCTCTGTTGCTGTTCCAGCTTCTTGAGGTGAGAATATAAAAACTGCATTTTAGATTTTTCTGTTCTTTTGAGTGAGGCTTGGATGGCTATGTATTTCCCCCTTAGGACTGCCTTTGCAGTATCCCATAGGTTTTGGACTGTTGTATTTTCATTCTCATTGGTCTCCATAAATTGTTTAATTTGATTTTTGATTTCCTGGTTTATTGAGTCATTCCTGAGCAGGATGGTTCTTAGTCTCCAAGTGTTTGAGTTTCTTCCAAATTTTTCCTTGTGGTTGAGTTCCAATTTCAGAGCGTTGTGGTCTGAGAATATGCAGGGGATAATTTCAATCTTTTGGTATCGGCTGAGACCTGTTTTGTGTCCCAGAACATGGTCTATTCTTGAGAATGTTCCATGGGCATTAGAATAGAATGAGTATTCTTTGGTTCTGGGGTGTAGTGTTCTATATATATCTAAGAGGTCCAACTCGTCGAGTATGGCATTCAAAGCCTTTGATTCTTTGCCTAGTTTTTGCCAGGGTGTTCTGTCTATTTCTGAGAGTGGAGTGTTGAGGTCCCCTACTATTAATGTATTTTTATCTATATGTCTCTTTATTCTGGTTAAGAGTTGGCTTGTGTATCTTGCTGCTCCCCTGTTGGGGGCATATATATTTATAATTGTCATATCCACTTGTTGAATACTTCCTTTAAGAATAATATAGTGCCCTTCTGCATCTCTAACTATAGTCTGTAGTTTAAAATCCAGTTTATCTGATATGAGAATTGCTACCCCAGCTTTCTTTTGAGGTCCATTTGCGTGAAAGATGGTACTCCATCCCCTTACTCTCAGTCTGAATGCATCTTTGGGTTCGAAATGAGTCTCTTGTAGACAGCAAATGGATGGGTCATTTCTTTTTATCCAATCTGCAACCCTGTGGTGTTTAAAGCAAGAATTTAAACCATTAATGTTAAGGCTGAGTACTGAGAGATATGCTTTTAATTCTGCCATGTTGTCAGTAAAGTCTTTGTTTGTATTGGCTGTGACTTTCTGTTTTGTATCACTCTTGGGGCCTTTTTACTTTTATAGAACCCCCCGTAATACCTCCTGTAGGGCCGGTTTCGTGGTTACGAAATTGGCTAGTGACTGTCGATTCTGAAATGTCTTTATTTCTCCATCAATTCTGAATGACAGCCTTGCTGGATAAAGGATCCTTGGCTGCATGTTTTTCTCTGAAAGAGCTTTAAAAATGCTCCCCCAACCCTTTCTCTCATTCCAGGTCTGTGTAGACAGGTCTGACGTAATTCTGATGCCTTTGCCTTGGTACGTGAGAAATTTCTTTGCCCTGGCCGCTTTCAATACTGTATCCTTGGATCTCATATTTGCGAGTTGCACTATGACGTGACGTGGTGTAGGTCTGTCATGGTTGAGCTTGGGAGGGGTCCTCTCTGCCTCTTGGACACGAATTTTTGTTTCCCTTGCTAGATTAGGGAAGTTTTCAGCTACAATTTGTTCAAATATCTCTTCTAGACCTCTGTTTTTCTCCACCCCCTCGGGGATGCCGATGATTCTAATATTGGATCGTTTCATTGAGTCAGTAATCTCCCGTAGGCAACATTCGTGGGCGTGGATTTTTTTAAGACCATCTTCTATTTTTATTTTTTCCTCTATTAACCCATCCTCCAATTCACTAACCCTTTCCTCCGCTTCGGTGACCCTGGCCGTCAGAGCCTCTAGTTTTGCCTGCATTTGGCTCATAGAATTTTTAATTTCTGTCAAATTCGCTCTCATTTCCGCCCTTAGGGATTCTATATTCTCAGTAACATTTTCCTGAATACATTTTTCAAGTCTACTCATTATCTTGACCATTGTTACTCTGAATTCCATTTCTGATAATTTGGTTACATCCATATCCGTTACTTCTGTGGCAGAGGCCACTGACTCACTGTCTTTTCTTTGCTGGGGGGGGCTTCTCCTTCTTGTCATTCTGATGAGGGGAGGTTGCGGGGTTGTCCAGAGCTCAAAATTATTGACTGGGTCCCAGGCCGTGCCCCTTGTTTTATAGGGATCTTAGAGATGTGGGCTTCTTCTTTAAAGATTTTATTTATTTACTTATCTGAGAGAGGGAGACAGACAGCAGGAACGGAACAGAAGCAGGGGAGTGGGAGAGGAAGAAGCAGGCTCCCAGCGGAGGAGCCCGATGAGGGACTCCTTTCCGGAACGCTGGGATCACGCCCTAAGCCGGAGACAGGCACTCAATGGCTGCGCCACCCAGGCGCCTCGGGTTGTGGGCTTCTTGATTTTTCAGCCTGCCTTCTGTGTTCTGGGGGAGGGGCCTGCCGCGCCGATACTCAGGCAACCCTGTTTGGTTAGAGTCTCCGTGTCCCCTGCGAGGGAGGATGGGGATGGGCACTCTCTGGGCCGGTATTTCCAGGCTTTTGTTCTCTGGCGGCTTTCCCTGGCGGCCGGCTATGCCTCTTCTGAGGGTCAGAGCAGCAGAGGCTGCATTGTCACAGAACAGAGGGATTGCGGCCCATTCTCCACTGATGTTCTGGCCACTTTAACTCCATTACTGTTGGTGCTGCTCAACCCTGCAGCGTCCCGGGATGTGCGCACCAACCCCGCGTCCCTGCCCTCACTTCCAGGGCCAGCGCGTCTCTGTCCTTTGTGTTTCTAATGCCGCCAGCCACCGGCCGCCCCGCACGCTCCCGGGTCTCCCGGTCTCAGTCTATGCCCGGTGAGCACACCTCGATTCCGGAGTTTCGTGAGAAGCCCGGTGGCGCGCGCACCCGGTTCAGGGTCTCAGTCTGCTGTTTCGCGGGTGCCGACCGTGAGTCCGCCCGCTCCCCCCGTGCAGGTGGCCCGCCAGCCGCCAGCCGCCCCGCGCGCGCTCCAGGAGCTCCCGGTCTCAGTCTGGATCCCGTGAGCACACCGGGATTCCGGTGTTCCGGGAGATGCCTGGTGGCGCGCGTTCACGGCTCACTGGTCTCAGTCCGCTCTCTCGCGGGTGCCCTCCGTGCGTCCGCCCGCTCCCCCGTGCAGGTGGCTGCCGCTTCCTGGCGCCCAAACGCGGCAGCTCCCTCCCCCTTCCGTTTATCTTCCGATATCTGTGCACGGTTTACAGCTCCCCTCTTCGTACCTCAATACTCAGCGCTGGAGATGTTCATTTGTAGAGATCCAGATGCATCATCCTGCGTCTCAGGCTGATTCCGTGGTTATTTACGGTGGTCTGGTACCTATCCAGCTCGACTCAGGGGACCGGCTGAAAAAGGGGTCCCCTACTCCTCCGCCATCTTAACTCCCTCCCATGCAAGTTTTTAATCTCTCAAGTATTTTTGATTTTCCAGCTGTCTTTCTGTTACTGATTTCGAGGTCAATTCTGTTGTGGTCTGAGAGCAGACGTTGTATGATCTCTATTCTTTGAGTTCGTGAAGATGTGTTTCACGTCCCAGAATGTGTCTGTCTCGGTGAGAGCTCCCTGTGAGCTTGAGAAGGGGGCGTGTTCTGCTGTCGAGTGAAGTGGTCTGTAGACGCGCATTATGTCCAGAGGATGGATGGTGGCGTTGAGCTCCCCCGTGTCCTTGCAGACTTTCTGCCTGCTGGATCCGCCCTTTTCGGAGACAGGGTGCCTGATTCATCTCTTTCTCCTTGTAGCTCTTAGGGTTTGCCTCACGGCGATGCTCTCTTGTTACGTGTGTAATGTCTTCTTGGAGAATTGACCCCTTCATCGTTCTGTTATGCCCCTCTTTAACTCTGGTAACTTCTTCCCTCTGAAGTCCGCTCTGTCTGAAATTCACAAGTTACTCCTTTCTTTTGATTATTGTTAGCGTCATATATCTTTCTCCATCCATTTACTTTTGATTTATATGTGTCAGTATAGTCATTTATTCATTTTATTTTAACATTTTTTAAAATAATTTATTTAATCTCTACACCCCCTGTGGGGCTCGAACTCATGACTCTGAGATCAAGAGTTGCATGCTCTTCTGACTGAACCAGCCAGGTGCCCCTGTGTCAGTATGTTTAAAGTGGATTTCTTGTAGACAGCACCTAGTTGGGTCTTAGTTTTTGATCCACTCTGATAATCTCTGTCTTTTAATTGGTGTGTTTAGACCATTGGCGTTCAACGTGATTGCTAATATAATCAGATTAATACATCTACCATATTTGGTACTGTGTTCTATTTGCTGTTCTTTGCTTCTCCTTTTTTCTTACACTCTTTTTTTCTTATGTTTTTTTTTTTTAAAGATTTTATTTATTTATTTGACAGAGAGACAGCCAGGGAGAGAGGGAACACAAGCAGGGGGAGTGGGAGAGGAAGAAGCAGGCTCTCTTTTTATGTTTTTTTTTTTTAAGCAAATAAAGTTAGGGAATTTAATGAGCATAAATTAAGGGTGAAATTAATTTAATGCTCAGAGGCACATTGGTTTAGAACCTCACATGAACATTTTTAATAATGTAAACAAGATTCATATTTTCATAAATTGATGTTATTGTCACTTTTTAGACCATTTACCACTTTTAAAAATATTTCTCAGTTGTAATCTCTCTTGAAGCTCACTTCTTTATCTGTAGTCTCTTTACCTGCTGCCCGTCTTCACTTTCGTTGAGGTATAATTACAAAATCATAAGATGTTAGAGTATGCAGTATGATGATTTGATGTCTGTACACGTTATCGACAGCTTCCCCCTCACCCCTGCCTGGTTGAGTTAACACACCATCACCTCACAACGACCATGTTGTCAGCTGTAGTCAGCAGGGTACATAATCGATACTCAGACCTCACTCATTTTATAATTGACAGTTTGTACCCTTTTACCAACGTCTCCCTATTTTCCTTATCCCTGAGCCTCCTGGTAACCACTTTTTTACTCTGTTTCTATGAGTTCAGCTTAAAATTTTTTTTTAGGATTTTGCGTGTAAGTGATATGATGCAGTGTCTGTGTGGCTTATTTCATTAGCGTGAGGCCCTCTAGCTTCATCCATGTCACTGCAGAGGCCAGGAGCTCCTTCTTTCCCACGGCTGAGTAATCTTCCATGGTGTCTATCTGTGTCTACAGCTGTGTGTCACATGTGTATCATAGATACAGAGAGAGACCTATCTGTCTGTAGGTCTGTATCTGTACGTGTCTCACGTTTTCTTTATCCATTCGTTTGTCAGTGGACACTCAGGTTGTTTTCATGTCTTGGTTATCGTGAACATGGGAGTACAGATTCCTCTTTGAGATAAGTATTTTGTTTCCTCTGGATATAAACCCAGAAGTGGGATTGCTGGATCACATGGTATTTCTTGAGGAACCTCCATACTGTTTTCCACAGTGGCTGTTACGTTCCCACCAACAATGTTTAAGGGTCTCCTTTTCTACATATTCTTGCCAGCATTTGTTACCTTTGTCTTTTTTTTTTTTTTAAGATTTATTTATTTTAGAGAGAGTGAGAGAGAGAGAGAGCATAGTGGGGAGGGGCAGAGGGAGAGGGAGAGAAGCAGACTCCCTGCTTGAGCGTGGAGCCCGACGTGGGGCTCGGTCCCACGACCCTGAGATCACAACCTGAGCCGAAACCGAGAGTCAGACGCTCAGCTGACTGCACCACCCAGTCGTCCACCTTTTCTCTTTTTGATAATAGACATGACAGGTATGATGTGATGGTTCACTGTGGTTTTGATTTGCATTCCCTGACGATTAGTGGGGTTGAGCCACCTTTTCATGTGTCTGTTGCCCATTGTATGTCTTCTTTGGAAAAAATGTCCCTTTGTCCTTTTATTTATTTATGTTTTTAAAAGATTTTATTTATTTATTCGACAGACATAGAGACAGCCAGCGAGAGAGGGAACACAAGCAGGGGGAGTGGGAGAGGAAGAAGCAGGCTCCCAGCGGAGGAGCCCGATGTGGGGCTCGATCCCATAACGCCGGGATCATGCCCTGAGCCGAAGGCAGACGCTTAACCGCTGTGCCACCCAGGCGCCCCCCTTTGTCCCTTTAAAACAATTTTTCTCCTATTGAGTTGTATGAGTTCCTTGTATATTTTGGGTTTTCACCCCTTGTTGGATATGTGGTTTGCAAATATTTTCTCCCATTCCATAGTTTATCTTTTTGTTGTTGACGGTCTCCTTTGCCATGCAGAAACTTTTTAGTTTGTTGTAGCCCCACTTGTTTATTTTTGCTTTTGTTGCCTTTGCTTTTGGTGTCTAACCCAAAAAATTATTGGCAAGATCAGTGTCATGGAGCTTATTCCCTGTGTTTTCTTCTAAGAATTTTATGGTTTTAGGTCTTATGTTCAAGTCTTTAATCCATTTGAGTGGATTTTTGTGTGTGTTGTGAGATGGGGTCCAGTTTCACTCTTGGGCATGCAGCAATCCAGTTTTCCCAACACCATTTTGAAGATGTTCTCCTCTCCCCATTGTATATTCTTGGCTTCTTTGTTGAAAATTAATGATCGTGTATGCATGGGGTAATTTCTGGGCTCCGTTCTGTTCCATTGACCTATGTGTCTGTTTTTATGGCGGTACCATATCGTTTTGATTATGATGGCTTTAGAATATAATTTGAACCCAGGAAATGTGGTGTCTCCAGCTTTGTTCTTCTTTCTCAAGATCGGTATGTTTATTTGGGGTCTTTGGATTGCTTTTTCTATTTCTGTGAGAAATGTCATTGGAATTTTGATAGGGATTGAATTGAATCTGTACATTGCTTTTTGAGTAGTGTGGACATGTAAACAATTTTAATTCTTCCTATCCATGAGCAGGGGATGTCTTTCTATTTGTTTGTGTCTTCTTTAATTTCTTTGTTGTCTTTTACCTTCCTTGGTTAAATTTATTTTGAGGTATTTCATTATTTTCTTAATTTCTCTTTCTGATAGTTTATTGTTAGTGTATCAAAACACAACTGATTTTTGTATGTTAATGTCATATTCTGCAACTTTACTGAACTTGTTATTTTAACAGGTTTTTTTGGTGGAGTTTTTAGGATTTTCTATATATAATATGTCATCTGCAAATAGAGACAGTTTTACTTCTTCCCTTCTGATTTGGATGCTTTTTAAATTTCTTTTTCCTGCCTGATTGCTGTGGCTAGGACTTTTTCAGTGCTGTGTTGAATAAAAGTGGTGAGAGTGGGTATCCTTGTCTTTCACCTGATCTTACAGGAAAGCTTTCTGCTTTTCACTGTTGAGTATGGTGTTAGCTCTAGGCTTGACATATATGGCTTTTATTATGTTGGGGTATGTTCTCCTAATACTTAGTTTTCTGAATGTTTATCATGAACTGTAGTTGAATTCTGTCAGATGCTTTTTCAGCACTGAGACGACTACATGATTTTACCCTTCATTTTGTTGGTGTGCTATATCACATTGGTTGATGTGCTATGTTGAACTGTGTTTGCATCCCAGGCATAAATCCCACTTGATCAAGACCATGATCCTTTTAATGTACTGTTGAATTCAGTTTGCTGATTTTTGTTTGAGGATTTTTCCATCTATGTTCATCAGGGATATTGGCCTATAATCTTAAAGTGTCTTGTCTGGCTTTGGAGTCAGGGTAATGCTGGTCTTGTAAAATGAGTGTGAAAGTGTTCCATCCTCCTTGATATTTTAGAAGAGTTTGAGAAGATTTGTTATTGATCTTTAAATATTTGGTGGAATTCACCTGTGAAGCCATCTGATTATGAACTTTTGTTTGTTGGGAATTTTTCAATTACTAATTCAGTCTCCTTACTGGTAATTGTTCTGTTCAGATTTTGTGTCTCTTCATGATTCTGTCTTGGGAGGTTCTATGTGTTTTAGGAATTTATCTACTAGGTTGTCTGATTTATTGGCATGTGATGTTACAGTCCTTTGTATTGGTGTAATACCAATTATAATGTCTCTTCTTTCATTTATAATTTGATGTATTTCAGTCCTTTTTTACTTGGTAAGTCTAGCTAAAGATTTGTTTATCTTAAAAAAAAAAAGCTAGCTCTTAGTTTCATTGGTCTTTTCTCTGCCTTTTTAGTCTCTGTTTCTTGTGTTTCCACTCTGGTCCCTGTTATTTCCTTCCTTCCAACTTTGGGCTAGTTTGTTCTTGTTGTACGTCCTTAGGTGCAGAGTTAGATTGTCTGAGATCTTTGTTTTTTTCCCTCTCTCTTGTTTTAAAATATTTTATTTATTTATTAGAGAGAGAGCATGAGCAGTGGTTGAGACCTGGGGGCGGGGAGGGGGAAGCAGAGGCAGGGGGAGAAGCAGACTTCCTAATGAGCAGGGAGCCCGACGTGGGACTCAATCCCAGGACCCTGGGATCATGACCTGAGCCGAAGGCAGACGCTTCACCGACCGAGCCTCCCAGGTGCCCCGAGATCTTGTTTTCCCTTAATGTAGGCGTTTATTTTTATAAACTTCCCTGTTAGACCTGCTTTTGCTGCATGCCATAAGTTTTAGTATATTGTATCTCCATCTTCATTTGTCTCAAGATGTTATTTGATTTCTCTTTTGAATTCTTCTTTTACCCAATGATTGTTCAGGAATATGTCGTCTAATCTCTACATATTTGTGAATTTTCCAGGTTTCTTCTTGTTTTTTATTTCTAGTTTCATACCACTTAGTCAGAAAAGATGCTTGATATGATTTCAGTCTTCTTTTTTTTTTAAGATTTTATTTGTTTATTCGAGAGAGAGATTGAGAGAATGAGTGGGGGGAGGGGCAGAGGCAGAGGTAGACGTAGACTCCCCGCTGCGCAGGGACCCCCAATGCGGGTCTCGCTCCCAAGACCCCGGGATCATGACCTGAGCCGAAGGCAGACGCTTTACCAACTGAGCCACCCAGGCGCCCTGATTTCAGTCTTCTTATATTTGTTAAGACTTGTTTTTTGTCTTAACGTGCGATCTGTCCTGAGGAATGTTCCGTGTGTGCTTCAGAGGAATGTGTATGCTGTTGCTGTTGGGTGGAATGTTGTATATATGTCTGTTAGGCCATCTGGCCTCTAACACACAGCGTAAATCCAGTGTTTCCTTATGATTTTTTGTCTGGATGACCTATCCATTGTCAAAAGTGGGTTACTACGTACCCTCTTCTTACTCCACATTCGCTTTAAGTATTTAGGTGCTCTGTCCTTTGAGGTTTTGACTGGACTTTTTATCTAACTCCATTCTCTCTCCTTTCTGAGCATATCAATTATACTTTTTTATTTTTTTAACCTTTTAAGTGGTTGCCACGTAGTTTGCAGTACACAGTCACAGCTGATCTAAGTCCACCTTCACGTAACACTACACCGCTTTGTGGGTGGTGCGCCTCATGACAAAATAACCCTGATTCCTCCCTCCCGTCCCTTGTGTGGTCCTTGTCGTTCATTTCACTTATATATAAGCATACGTCTACATACATACACACACATGAGCATACGTGGTCAAATACTGTGTTGCTATTATTTTGAACAAATTGTTAGATCAATTAAGAATAAGAAAAATATGTTTTAATTTTAACTTCACTTGTTCCTTCTTCAGTGCTTTTCTCTATATAGATCTAAGTTTCTGATCTGTGTCATGTCTTTCTCTCTAAAGAACTTCTATTTAACATTTCTTGCAAGGCAGGTCTACTGGCAACAAAGTCCCTCAATTTCTCTTTATCTGAGAAAGTCTATTTCTTTTTCACTTTTTAAAAAAATATTTATTAGCGAGAGAGAGCACGAGTGGGGGAAGGAGCAGAGGGAGAAGGAGAAGCAGACTCCCCACTGAGCAGGGAGCCTGACAAGGGCCTGGAGCCCGATGTGGGGCTCGATCTCAGAACCATGGGATCGTGACCTGAGCTGAAGTCAGGTCCTTGACTGACTGAGCCACCCAGGCTCCCCTTCTCTTTCCCTTTTAAAGGAATTCTAGATTGGTAGGGTTTTTTTTCTCTCAATACTTGTAATTTTTCACTCTGCTCTTTTCTTCCATGGTTTCTGAGGGGAAGTCAGATGTAATTTTGTCTTTATAACTGTAGGGAGAGAGTTTTTTCTCTGCCTTCCTTAAGGATTGTTTCTTTATCTTTGAGTTTCTGTAGTTTGAAAGTGGTATGCCCAGGTATACTCTGTGTGTGTGTGTGTGTGTGTGTGTGTGTGTGTGTGTGTTAGTTTTTACTGAGGTGGGAAGGAGGAGGGGGAGAGCGAGAGAGAGAATCCCAAGCAGGCTCCATGCCCAGCACAGAGCCCAACACAGGGCTTGATCTAACGACCTTGAGATCATGAGCTGAGCCGAAATCCAGAGTCGTATGCTTAACTGACCAAGACACCCAGGCACCCCGAGGTATACTGTTTTTAAGCATTTATCCTGCTTGGCGTAATCTGAGCTTCCTGGATCTGTGGGTTGGTGTCTGACATTAATTTGGTAAAGTTCTCAGTCATTATTACTTCAAATATTTCTTCTGTTCCTTTCTCTTTTTCTCCTTCTGGTATTCTCATTTTGTGTATGTTACACCTTTTGGAGTTGTCTTACAGACCTTGTATATTTTGTTCTGTTTTTTCAGCCTTTGTTTTCTTCGCTTTTCAGTTTTGGAGGTTACTGGTTTCCAGCTTCAAGCTCAGAGATTCTTTCCTCAGACATGCCCTGTCTACTAATAAGCCCATCGAAGACATTCTTCATTTCCGTTACAGTATTTTTTATCTTGAGCATTTCTTTCTGTCTTAGGATTTCGATTTCTCTGTTTGCGCTGCCCGTCTGTTCTGGCGTGCTGTCTGTGTTACCCGCTAGAACCCTTAGCGTATTAATCGTAGCGGTGTTCAATTCCCAGCCTGATAATTCCAGCATCTCTACCATATCTGAGTTTGGTTCTGATGCTTGTTTTGTGTCTTCAGACTGTGTTATTCGCCTCATAATTTTTTTACTGGTAGCCTTGTGTGATGTCCTGGGCAAAGGAACTGCTGCGAATAGGCTTTTAGTAATGTGGTGGTGAGGTGTGGGGGATGTGGAAGCATCCTAGCGTCCCATGATTAGGTCTCAGTCCTTCAGTGAACTGTGCCTCTAGACTGGGAGCCTCACAAGTCTTTCTCCATTTCTTTCCCCCCTTTTAGGTGGGACGGGTGGCTAGAGGGGTCTGGAGTTGAGCGTTTCGCTCTTCCCAGCTCACTTGGGTTAGGTTCTGAGGAACTAGTTTCTCCAGACGCCAGACCCTGTTCAGAAGAACAGAATGCTCTGGCAGATTTCAGAATGGTTTCTTTCCCTCTGCCCTGTGAGAAGCACGAGGGGATTTTTCTCTGGCATTTGCTGTGGGAAGCTGGTGACGGTCCAGGAGGGAACACTCACAGACATGTGGGGTCCCCGTGTGACTGAGCCCGCCTGGCGTTTGTGACACTCAGAGTTGTCCCTGCTGAGCCTCCAGCAGCTCATCGGTCAGGCTTCACATGGTTCCAGGGGAGGGTTCTGCTGCAGTAACTGGTGACTCTGTGTAAGCCTGCTGGGTTCTCGAATGTTGGAGGGAGCAGATTGCTCTGTGACCGAATAGCTCTTACATCTCTAGGAAGAGTTGTTGATTTTTCATTTGCTTTTTACTTGTTAGGGCAGAATGGCAACCTCTGTGCTTCTGGTATGCTGGGCTGGAAAATTCAGCTTCAGTTTGTAATTCTCAAACTTCTAATAGAAAGGAATTTACTGTGTGGTGACTAACATAACATAATAAAAAATTTTAAAAAAAACCAAAAAACAAAAAAAAAAAGATTAAAAAAAAACAAACAAAATAAAGGAATTTGCTCAACCTGATAAAGGGCATCTATAAGACACATGTAGCCACTTAACGGTGAAAGAAGAGGAGGAGGAGGTGGGATGACTGCTCCGAAATTCCTGCTCGGCATTGCACTGGAAATCCCAACCAGTGCAAGAACCAAAGAAAGAAAAGGTTGAGAACACGGAAATAAACCGTCCCTGTTCTCAGACCACATGATTATCTTTGTAGAAATTTCCAAGGAATCTCCAAGAAAGTTCCTTGAACTGAAAGGCACATTTAAGAAGGTCACAGAATGCAATCAAAAGGCAGTCATATTGTTTTAATTTATTTTTTTATGTTTTGGGGCAGTCATATTTTTATATACGAACAGTGTGTCGTAGCTTTTGCAGTAACCCCCCAAACATGGAATACTTAGAAAGGTTACAAGACATGTACAAGTTTTGTAGGCCAAAAACTGTAAGTTGCTGTTGAAAGAAGTCACAGAAAACGTCCAAATAAGTGGAGAGGCATGGTGTTCAAGGGGTGGAAGGCAGGCTAGTAAAGGTGTCTCTTCCCAGACCGATCTGTAGCTACAACAGTTCCAGACAGTCTGAGCAGGACTTTTTTGTCAATATAGACAAGCTCATTGTAAAATTTATGTGGAAAGTAAAGAAACTAGAATAGTTGATACAATTTTTTTAAAAGATTTATTTGAGAGACAGTGAGTGAGCACAAGCGGGGGGAGGGGCAGAGTGAGAAGGACAACAGACTCCCCAGTGAGTAAGGACCCCGATGGGGGCTCGATTCCAGGACCCTGGGATCATGACCCATGATGAAGGCAGACACCGACTGAGCCACCCAGGCGCCCCAGCTGATACAATTTTTAAGAGAAGAATAAAATTGGAAGAATTACAGGCCTGACTTTAAAACTTAGCATAAAGCTGTAGCAGTCAAGACAGTATGGTATTGGTGACAGAATAGACACATAAGTCAATGGAATAAACTAGAGAAGTAGATTCCTAAAAATATGGTCAACTGATTTTTTTTTTTTTTAAAGATTTTATTTATTTATTCGACAGAGATAGAGACAGCCAGCGAGAGAGGGAACACAAGCAGGGGGGAGCGGGAGAGGAAGAAGCAGGCTCATAGCGGAGGAGCCTGATGTGGGGCTCGATCCCATAACGCCGGGATCATGCCCTGAGCCGAAGGCAGGCGCTTAACCACTGTGCCACCCAGGCGCCCCTGGTCAACTGATTTTTAACAGGGGAGCAAAATCAGTGTAATAGTCTTTTCATTAGAAGATATTAGCACAGTTAATTGGCTATCCATATGCAAAAAAAAAAGAAAAAAAAACTTCTTTTTAAAGCTTCATACCTTTTACCAAAATGTTAATTCAGAATTGATTCTACATCTAATAGCATAGGACTATAAAATTATAAAACTTTCAGAAGAAATCTTGGGAGAAAATCTTCATGGGTTAGGCATAGAGTTTTTAGTTGATTCTTAAAGCATGATCCATTAAAGAAAAAGTTGATATGCCAGACTTCATCAAAATTAAAAATGTCTGCTCTGTAAAAGAAAATGAAAAGACATGGAAAGATTGGGAGAAAATATTTGCAAATCACATGTCTCATGTGTACCCTGAATATACAAAGAACTCTCAAAATTCAGCAGGAAGAAGGTAAACAACCTAAATGAAAAATGGGCAAAAGACTTGAACAGAGACTTTACCAGACTCTGTAGATGGATTAGAAATAAGCATGTGAAAAGGCATTAAACATTCTTAGTCATCAGGGAGATACAAACTAAAACTGTCATGAGGTATCACTACCCACTTACTGAAATGGCTAAAATTTTAGTAGTACCCAGTGCTGTGGGCAGCTAAAACTCCTGGTAACCACCCAGCCACTCTGGAAAACCCTTGGCCAGTTCCGGATAAGGTTATAGGTACACTTACTGCACGACCCAGTAATTGCACTTCCGAGTATGGACGCGGAGAGACACAGGCTGTGTTCTCGCAGAAGCCTGTGCGTGAATGTTTATACTGGCTCAGTTATAATTGCCCAAGAGCTGGAAACGACCCAGGTGTCCTTCAGCAGGTGATCGGATGCGCACCTGTGGCACGCCCACACCATGGAATAGCGCTGGGCAAGAAAGAGTGAACTACTGACGCACAGACATCACGGGCAGAGCCCAGACACACCACACCAGCATCGCTGCGGTTACGTGGTGTCGTTACAACAGCGTGACATTGTAACAAGGAAGGACAAACAGAACAGGATAGAAAGAGTAGGACAGGACCTGTTAGCATATGAAAAAGTTGGTATCATGAGTGGAAGAAGCCAGTCTTAAAAATGTGTACTCTGTGATTCCACTTGTAGGACATTCTCCAAAAGACAAAGCCACACGGAGGCCACTTGGTGATTTCCAGAGGTTGGAGGTGGTGGGAGGAGGGGACCATAAAGGATATCACAAGGACCGTTTGGGGTAACGGAGCTGTTCTGTATCCTGGTTGTGGTTGCACAGATCCGTACGAGTGTTAAAATTTGTAGACTAACTGATTTACTGTTGATAATTTAACAACATAAACTTAAAAATTACCTGTGTATGATTTTCACATGTGTGCATGTATGTGTCAAGAAAAGTCCTTGAGGATAAACTGCCAAGCAACCAGTGTTTCCTTTCGGGCGCTGGTTTACTCATGACTTCTATGTTTGTTTGTGCTTTTCTGAGTTTCCTTCCACACTGAGCCTGTAGCACTTCTACAGTAAAAACTGCCTGAAGTTACTCAGGAGAAAACCCTCTGGGGTTGCCCTCAGCTGCAGGATGAAGTGCCTCTGGCCTTGCCTGCACACTCCCTGCACTCTCTTGTTCAGACACAAGGGCTGGCTTCTTGGGGCTGCTAACACCCCCCGTTCCCCGTCTCAGGCATCACGTGCCACCTGTCCATGTGTTCTGAGAGGTGTGAGGTGGCGTTAGGCTGCTCTTAGGAGTTAGGTACCTATGAACCTCCATGGCACACCTGCTTTAATGTTTCATGTTTTTAAGAAGTGATTTCAGTCAACTTCCATGACAGGGTTATGAAAATTCTGAGAATACCCCAGGCCAAATTTATAGTTTGACAGTGAAAACTCTGCAGCCCTTCGGGGCTCTTCAAAAGGGGAAGTAGCAGCTGACCTGGGGCTGAGGGAGATGGCGAGAGGGAAGATCTCTTGACTGTGGGCCGGGCCCCGTTGTGAACTCCGTCTGATGGGAACTGGTGTGAGTCCTCCCAGGCTGTGGTCGGAATCAGCGACACCACCCGTGTGGGTACAAGGTAAGTCCCCCCAGACTCACAGACACGGTCTCAGTCACCACGTCCCCTGTGTGTCTCCCTCCTGCGCAGTTTGAGTTCATGATTGAGTCGATCCTGTACGCCCGGGACGTGTGGCTGAAGGAGGACGGGGTCATCTGGCCGACCACGGCGGCTTTGCACCTCGTGCCCTGCAGTGCTGACAGAGACTACCGCAGCAAGGTGCTCTTCTGGGACAACGCCTACGAGTTCAACCTCAGCGCCCTCAAGTGAGTGCGGCGGGGCGGGGCCGGCGCGTTCCTGGCCGCCGGGCTGTGCGCCCCGGCTTTCTAGACACAGAATGACAGCTCTGTCGTAGAGCCTGCCGTGACGCTGGTCTGAGTTCACTCACCGGCCTAAACTTCGCAGCTTGACTCTGATGCTTTAAACTGGTAACAGATGTGATGGGGATTGTCAAGTCTTTTGCAATCCAAGTTCTCAAATATAATGGGAAAAATGTGGTCATGGTTAAAAACAAGGCCTTTATAAATATGTGGTCTGTTGACACACAAATATATGTTCCTACTAAGAGCTCTTCGTTTTTAAAGGACCAGAAAGTGTATTTGTGAATCGGTCCTGGCGGTTGCAAAGGAAGCCATGCTCCAGAATAGTTGCTTTCCTCACTTTAACACACGGACGCGCACGCACAGCTGGACTTCAGGTTGATTCAGAATGATTGGCTGATAAGGCCGTCACATTTCCAGCGTTGCCTCTTCTGAGACGATGGTGACAGAAGCTAGCGTGCCGTGGTTGTTTGAGGCCCAGTGTCAGCCCCCTGGGAAGTAGGGGAGGGCCCACTGGTCAGGACATGCAGGAAGCCTCACGCATGCAGTGAGGCCAGGCGAGCCTGGACGCCTGCTGGATGCAGAAGGTGGGAAACTGGCAGCACGATGGGGGGCTCTGGGCCTTTTTGGATTTTATTAAACAATTCAAAAAAAGAAATAGCGCAAAGGTAAGGAATCCTCCCCAGTTAACATGTTGAATCACTGCCCTCTCAACCCTAACCCAAAGGGAATGGAGAGGAGAGGTCCCTGGCAGAGCCGTTCTGTCGTTCACATAGGGGAAAACGGGCAGGAAGGGCTGGGAGGGTTTGAAGTAGAGCAGCGAGGAGGTTCTCATGTGCCCAGGTGTAACGTTGGAGCTGGGGGCACAGTGGTGCAGGCAGAGTGGTCCTGAGACAAGAAAGGACAGAGCAGCACAGGTGGGCACACAGCGAACGCGTGGGAGACGTGGGGGCGTGAGGGGCACAGGTGGCAAAGTGTTCTGGGCCGTTGATGGGCCCTTGAAACTCTTGCCTTCTCTCCTACTGTATGTGGAAATTTAATTTCACGTGGATTTAAGAGTTTTGTGTTGAAACATCTGCATCAACCACAGCAATCTTGGGGCCTCCACTTCAGGCTTGATACGGAGAGGGGGTCAGCAGAGAGAAAGATGGCAGCCCTGGACTCAGTCTAAAAATCGACAGCGTCTGTGCACCAGCAGCATAAATACAGTTTAAAAAGCAGCGACTACTTAGAGAAAGTTGCTAGCTGACAGATCCTAGAGTCAGAAAAAGACGAACGTCCCGTGAAATTATGGCCAAGTCGCAGGAATCGGCAAGTCACAAACCCTAAATAAAATCAATAAATATTTGAAAGAAATTGCAACATCGTTAGTGATCGAAATGCAAATTAAAGCGGATGCCATCCATGCCACTAGGTGAGCAGGGCTAAGTTAGAGCAGCAGTTGGCGAGCTGCAGGGGGATGGGGGAGACGAGCCCGTGCACCCAGAGCTGTGGGTGCAGGGGGCCTGCCGGCTGGCGTCCGGCGTCCACCCCCATCCCCGTCAGCCCTGCATGCACAATGCGGGGAACGTTCCACAGGAACGTGGCTGGGTTGCTGTGTATCCATCCTGTGGATGAAGAGACAGTGAAACCGGTAGGACACAGAGCGCGTTACAGAATGGCTTCACTTTGCATAGAAAATACATAAATGTATCTCCGGGGGAGAAGAGGACTGTATCGGTGCTGAGGCAAGAGCACGGGAGATTCACGTGTTTTCTCTGAACCTTCATATCTTCCCAGTTCCTTATACGTGTGTCACTATTTTTATCAGAAAAATATTAAAAATATGCCCATATTGAGGCATCTTTATTTAAAATGTTGACTTATAATTGCTCTTTCAGAAGTTACTTCTCTGCTTAATTTTTGAAGCATTTCTGCGGTAAATGGTAGGTGACTTTGGGCAAGCACAGCGTTCAGCAGTGGGACGGGTGGAGGTCAGACGTGGTGACAAGGAGATGACCACGCAGGGGCTCAGCGCCTGTGTCTGGGCTGGACTGACGCAGGGCAGGGACTCCTGAGAGTTGGGCGCCGGTGGGCGTCTGCAGGCCTGTTGGTTCACCACATTTCTTACAGAATCATCTAGAACAGGAGAATCTTTAATTTCCTGTGCCAATCTTCCTGTTCTGTACTCACCCTTCTTATGCTGTGAGATGATGACGTGTCCACGTGATGAGGTGAAGTCAGGCGAGCGAGCAGCACTGGGCTCCACGCACCTTCTGGCCACACGTCAGGAGGAGGGCCGCGGCATGGGTCTGGGCACTGCCTGTGTGGGAAAGATTGGTTTCCGAGTGTTCAGGCCCCATGAAGAGGCGGGAGGCGCTCGCCCCACCCTCACACTCGCCAGGCCGCCTGTAGGGACCTCCAGCCCTGCCTTGGTGCCCTGGTGCTGCAGGCCGTGGAATTCCTGCTGATGCTGGCGGGAGAAAGCGAGCGCTGTGGTCGTGTGTGTGTGTGTGTGGCCCGAGATGTTCATGCACGCCTCTGAGCAGTTCCTTTGACTTTTTCCCTAGATCTTTAGCAATTAAGGAGTTTTTTTCGAAGCCCAAGTATAACCACATTTTGAAACCAGAAGACTGTCTCTCTGAACCGTGCACGATACTACAGCTGGACATGAGAACCGTGCAGATTGCTGACCTAGAGGTGAGAGAAGATGGGTGCTTCCCTCTCACACTAAGTCAGCAGCGCGCGCACCGAGACTTCTGTGCGAACGCTACGAACCTTGCCTTCGATTTTCCCAGAGTCTTGCCTTTTTATGCTGATTTTGTATTTTATATTCTTACAGTACTTTCTTTATCGTTGACCTCTATAACATCCTCAGTGCTTCTTAGATTATGTTTAATATTTTCAGCATCTTCAGATTCTAATAAATTATATCCAGTTTCTTCAGGGACTTTGAATTAAGTATTTTTTTGCTACTGTTGATGACAAATTTCTTAATTCTTACGTTTACTTACCCCCTGTTGCCACGAGGTGGCGCCTGTGGATTCGGGAGGATCTCATTTTAAGGGTGTGCGGGGGAGGCTCAGGAGGGGAGAGCGTGGGGGTCATTGGAAGCCCCTCCCGGGGCTCAGATGGGCAGAACAACGTGGGAACTGAACGCTGGACTCTGTACTTAGTTTTGCAGAATAAAGACCCAGCTGGAAACTTTATTTATGCAAAGCATTGAGAAGAAACAGTATTCCACTCAAATTTGGGCAAACGAGGCCCAAATTGCTTGAAACCTTTTCTGGTTATCTGCAGCATTTGAATGTATGGTGCCAGTTTTCATACTTCCAGAGAAGGAAATTCTATACGGTGTTTGACGTGTTCAAGTGAACTAGCAAGTTACATTCGTATTTACTGAACTAGATGGTAGCGCTGCTGAATGCAGTGCAGGGTGGTGGGATCTGGGAGGTGGGGCGCTGGGAGGTCCTTGCAGCCTGTTGTCTCGTGCTTACGGAAACCCTGTCCCTCTCTTCTCATTGGCTTGAACAGACAATGAAAGGCGAGCTGCACTTTGAGATCAGGAAAGCCGGCACTCTGCATGGATTTACAGCCTGGTTCAGCGTCCGCTTTCAGAGCCTGGAGGAGGACGAGCCCCAGCTGGTGCTGAGCACAGGCCCGTTGCACCCGTGAGTGTGTGCCTCCCGCGGGGCTCCGTGCAGCCGCCCCAGGAGGAGCTGACGCCGGTGGCCTGCCTTTGCGTCGTCAGCATGACAGCAGTGCCGCAGAGATCTAGCAATCCTGGGTCATGACCTAGACTCTGCAGACCAGGCTGCCCTGGGCGTGGAGCAGGGTGTGTGGGCAGGGGGAAGGCAAGTCTAGGGCCATGCCCCACTCGCCCCTGCACTGGGCTTCCCTGGGCTGCCCTCTGACCCCTGTGTGAACCGGAGGAGCAGACTCGGGCTTCCCCAGGTGCCCTGGATGCTCCTTTAGCTTCCCATGGTCTCCTACAAACACAGTCCACAGAACTCTAGGGGCTTTTAACTCGGATGTTCTGGGGCAAGGTCAGTGCTTGTGGAGACAAATTTAAAAAAAAAAAGATTTTATTTATTTATTTGACAGAGAGCAAGCAACAGAGCATGAGAAGGGGGAGCGGTGGGCAGAGGGAGAGGGAGACGCAGACTCCCCACTGAGCAGGGAGCCCGATGCGGGGCTCGATCCCAGGACCCCAGGGTCACTGACTTGAGCCAAAGGCAGAGGCTTCACTGACTGAGCCACCCAGGCGCCCTTGAGACGCATTTTTCTGCGGTAACATTTTGATGCTGCACACTTGCTTGGGCATGCTGGGAAGCTGACGTGGTCTGCTTCGGTGCTGGACACAGCAGCCCTGTGGAAACGCTGCCTTCCTCCGGGGACTTGGTGTCCTGCTCAGTAACTACCCTGGACCGGGGAGGGTTGCAGCAACGTCTGGGTTAAATGCTGGCTGTGGCGGTGGGCCCGGAAGGACCCAGATGTCCTTCTGTAAAGTGGGAGCAGAGCCGAAGGGCTGGGTGCCCGGAGCCTCCTGTGGAGGTGGCAGGGCTGGGGCTCCGGCCAGCCTTCCTTCCAGATCCCTTCAGCACAGATGCGAGCTGTCACCAGATGGGGGTAGGAGCACTGGAAACGCAGTGGACAGTCCTGTGCCTGGGTGGTCCGCCAGTGCGTCCCCACACAGGTGCTGTGGGGCAGGCAGGGTGCAGATGCGGGACATGCACTCTGTGAAGGCCGAGAGAGACTCACAGTGGTTGAGGCAGGAGGGATGTGAGCTGGTGACTGTGACTGTGAGGTGCGTGCCAGGTGTCGGGCAGAGGAGGCGGGGGTGGTCGTGCCATGCTGTCAGAGCTGGTGGAGGCTAAAGTGTGACCATTTCTCCCGAATGTTACAAGTGTTGTGCTCATCTGCCAGCTGACCCTCACGGGAATAGTGACTCTTTTGGGCTGTGGAAACTAGAACGTAGGCATTGGCAGCTTAGAGACCGAGCAGGGGACTTTGGGTAGATGCCCGCTGTGCCAGGGTGCAAGGGACCCTGTGCCCGGCCACGTGTCCTCTGAGCCACCAGCGCCAGCTGCCCTCGCCCTCCCGGAATCTGGGTAGCATGCAGGAGCTGTGTCCGCCCTGGGTTGTAACTCAGTCCCTGGAACCCACAGAGGCCGTCCGGGTCGTAGGGCTGGGGTGTGTCTGTCCTGCAGGTAAGCCTGAAGGGTCCGGCTCCAGAGAGGTGACCCCGTGCCCCGTGTCTTGCAGCACCACCCACTGGAAGCAGGTGTTGTTCATGATGGACGAGCCTGTCTCCGTCCTCACGGGAGATGTGGTCACAGGCTCGGTCGTGTTGCAGAGAAACCCCGTGTGGAGGAGGCACATGTCCGTGGCGCTGAGCTGGTCTGTCACTTCCACACAAGACCCCACGTCGCAGAAAGTAAGCTACTTAGCTGTGAAGTCAGGTGCTGGGGCACTGGTCCTGGGAGACGGGTCTGGGGTGATCACAGTGGCCAGACCACACGGCCTCGTCTGCTGCGTTATTTTTCTGACCCTCCTGATGGGAAGTGGATGCTGTATCTTGCAGAACAGGAAACGGGGGGGGGAGGGGCAAGAAGGTGAGTGTGTGAGGGCAGAGGCCCAGCCCAGCCACGGTCCACCCTTTCTGTGTGCGGGAGGCCCCGGTGGGGAGCCGGGCCTGGGGGCCGACCCACTGCACGTGGTGCGTGATGTAGGCATGTGCTGTGAGTTACCTCCGGACCGTGGCAGTGGTGTGAGGGCCGAGGAGCCGTCCCACCCGTGGTGAACTCTGGCCAGGTGGGGCCTGCGGTATTGTGTCCCACAGAGGCTGCTGGGTGAGGAATTCTCAGGGTTAGTGTAGGACAGAAAAGAAAATCAGATGGCTTCTCTTTATGTTTTAATACCTCTTTTATACTTTGTTTTATGCTGATTTTATGTTGAAAGTTTTAATGTTTGTCATTTAAAACATTTTTGCCCCTAAATGTTCTTTTGTGCGATATTAAATTATTAGGAAATACTGCGTGTTAATCATACTGAAGTGATTTCTGATTTGATCGCTTCATTTTGTCTGTCTTTTCAGGGTGGAGAAAAAGTCTTTCCCATCTGGAGATGACACTTGAAGCTCTGTGGGAAGCAGTGTGCAGATACTGCAGGAATGAACCCGAGTGAATGAAGGCGCACTGGGATGGGAGCCCACGTTCTCTCTGCCCGGCGGGCGGGAGCACCTGCGTCCGTGGGCTCGGGGCCGTGGTCTGGGTCGTCCTCTGATGACTGCGCTGGGCTCGGCGGGAACTCCCTCACCACCGTCACTGCCTGTGTCCATCCTCTAGAAGTAGGCTGTGTTTCCAGGTGTCCACCAGTGGTGTCCACAGTGCTAGCCTGTGGTCAGTTGGTGGCACAGTGTCCCTAGCTAGGTCTAGTTCTAAACTCGTAGGACACACACGCATCAACCTTGTACTCCTGTGAAAGTGACTGTTCACGCGTCATGTGTCATGGTGTCCTTGCTGTCCTGGTTCCTCCCTCGCCGTGCGGAAGCCGTGCGGGACCTGGAGCTGGCAATGCATGTGACGGGACTCTGCATGGATAGTACAGTTGTAGAGATGTCTTCCAGATAAATTATGTGTTGGCACATAGCACATGTCCAATAAATATTTTTAAATAAATGAATGTTGGCGTGCATCGCATTTCTCTGCACACACGCTCTGTTTATAAGCAGGGGTCACACTCTGCACATTGCTTTGTAACCATTCTCTTCTAATAGGAAGAAACTTCCATGCCTGGAGGGACAGGTCTACAGCTTTTTGTGTGTGTTGTTTTGATTTTTGGTTAACTTTTTATTGAAATATAAAATATATAGCCCAAACCACATAAGTCATGAGTGTATAGATGGGTGAAATTTCAGAGTGGACATCTGTGTAACAAGCACTCAGGCCGAGACACTTCAACCTCCTGGGGGCCCCCAAGTGCCCCGTCCACTCAGTACTTCCCAGGGGCGGGGAATGCCCAGCTTATGACACTATAGATTGCTTTTGCCTGGTTTGAAACATGGAGTGGAGTTATAAATCGTCTATTTTCTATAGACTGTTTGTGTCCTCCCCAAATTCCTAGGTTGGAAACGACCCCTCAAGGTGAGGCTGTTAGGAGGTGGGGACTTTGGCAGGTGGTTAGGCCATGAGGGGGAGCCCCCGTGATGGGATCCGTGCCCTTCAAGGAGAGAGTCCAGAGAAGGTGGCCGTCTGGGGACCAGGAAGCGGACGTCCAGCCTGCAGACTGAGCAGGAAGCTAATGTCCAAGCCGCCTGGCAAGTGTCCCTTTTGCGTCAGCCTCCTTCAGTTCACGTTGCATGTGTGAGACCCGACCGTGGGCTGTGTGCAGTATCCCGCCGGCCGGTGTAGCCCAGCTCGCGTCGTCTTCCCCCGGGGGGGACAGCTGGGCTGCTCCCCACGTGCGGCTGCCCCCCACGTGCGGCTGCCATGGTGGGTGCACACCCAGAGTCCAGCTTCACTAGGAGCGGCCCGACGTTTTCAGACGTCCCTCCTCGCGGTCGTGCGAGGCGAGGTGCTGTGCGCCCTCAGCCCCCACCGTGTTTGCCTTTTGCCCGTCCTGGCGGGCCTGTGGACGTGGTGGGCGGTGGTCTGTTTCTCATCAGTTTTGCAGGGGTTCTTGACAGAAACCCACCAGAGTCCTTCTTCATAGGTTTGTTCTGTGAACACCGATTCTGTGGCTTGTTCTTCCTCTCTTTTAGAGTATTTTGGTGAAGTTCTTAAGTTTTATTTTGTCCGATTTGACATTGTTTTCCTTTGTGGGTAGCACTTGCTGTGTCCTGTTGAAGGAATCTTTCCTATTCCAAGACCTGTAAGATGTTCGGTAGTACCTTGGGTAGCTTATCTTGTTTTACCCTTGGCGTGTAGAGCAGCACTCTGCCGGCCTTGGGTTCTGCCACAGATGAGAGGGAGGGGTTGGGATTGACTTCCCCCCGTGAGGCAGATGCTTCAGTCGTGGATTTTCAGCTTGTTCCCTTTTCTGGTGCGTGTACCAGCACCTGAGTTTTCCTCTAGAACTGCTTTAGCTGCAACTACATATTTTGATATATTTTCAATATCTCCCAGTTTCAGATATTCTCTAATTCCCATTACAGTTTCTTCTGTTGTACCATGGGCTACTTAGAAATTGTGGCTTAATTTCAAAAGATGGGGTCTTCTTAGTTATTTTTTCTTACTGATCTCTAGCTGAATGTTTCTGTGGTCTGAGAACAACCGGAGTGACTTCACTGTCCTGAAATCTCCCGACTTGCTTGTGTCAGGCGCGCTCTTAAGTACTGGAGCGTGTCTCCTGTTGTTGGACGCGGAGCTCTCAGCACATCATCGAGATCCAGTCTGTCAGTTGTCTTGTTCAGACAGTTGGCTCTTGGCTCATACTTTTGTCTGCTTGTTCTGTCAGCAGGACTCACAGTCTCTTAGTCTGCTCAGGCGGCCCTAACGAAATACCGTTGGTCGGGGGGCGGAAACAATGGTTGAGCTCTGGAGGCTGGGAAGACCAAGACCAAGGGGCTGGACGGTTTGGCTCCAGAGGGCCGCCTTCTCCATGTGTCCTCCCAGGGCAGGGAGAGGGAGCATGGGCTCTTTGCTGTCTCTTCCTGGAAGGACACATCTGCCTGAATGAGGACTGCACCTCAGTGACCTCATTTAACCTCGCTACCTCCTTAAAGCCCCTCTCTACAAATACAGTCACATTGGGGGTGAGGGCTTTGCTACGTACTGAATGTTGGTGTCCCTCCAACATTCATATGTTGAAATCTAATCTCCCCACTGTGATGGTAATGGGAGGTGAGGTCTTTGGAAGGTGATTAGGTCATGAGGATGGAGCCTGCATGAGTGGGATTAGTGCCCTCATAAAAGAGACCCCAGAAAGCACCCTTGTCCCTTCCTCCACATGAGCCCACAGTGAGAAGGCCATGTGGGAACCAGGAAGCAGGCTCTTACCAGACCCCAAATGTGCCAGTACCTCGGTGTTGGACTCCCAGACTCCAGACTGAGAGAAATGAGTTTCTGTTATTTATAAACCTCTGAGTCTATGGTCGTCTGTTACAGCGGCTGGAGCAGACAGGCCTCAACCTATGGATTTTGGAGGACACAATTCAAACAGTAACATCCTGCCTCCTGGCCTCCCAAATTCATGTCCTTCTTGCATGCAAAATGCATTCATTCCATCCCAACAGCCCCAGCGTCTTAACAAAGTGTACACCAGACCCTGGGGCAGAACTCCCCTCCTGTGGTGAGCTTCTAAAGCGGTGGTGGGGCAGGCAGAGAGCAGACACTCTGCTCCAGAGAACTTGGAAGAGCAAAACGGTGGAAGTCAGCAAGCAGAATCCACCAGCTCCCCAGGGTCATTCACCTTCCGTGGTTGGATGCCCCCTGGGGCAGCAGCCCTCCCGCTGCTCTCCGGAGGAAAGCGCTGTGGGGGCAGGGCGGCCCCGGGCCCTTCCCTTTCCTGGCCTGCGGGTCTGTGCTGGGGATACAGGTTCTTCTGGCTTCTAACGTTTGCTCTGTGGCTTTGGTCTTAAGCAGTTTTACCACATTGTGTAAACTTTTTAAGTAGCCTGGAGTTCACGAGCTTCTTGAGTCTGGGGTGGATATCATACATCAATCTTAGTACAATCTGGGGGTTTTGCTTTCCATGTTTCTGCCATTTTCTCTCTTCTCTGCACTTGGTCCGAGTTACACATTTGCTAGCAAACTACTTGCCACACCCCACAGGACTCCAGTCTCTCTGTTTTTCCTTCTTCTGGATGCTTCCATCTCAGGCTGTCCTATTCTCTGTGCCTGATCCTGGGCTCTGGGGGGCTTTCTTGGCCACAGCCGCGGGGAACATGGGGGACACAGAGCCCCTGCTTGTTTTCAGCACGTGGGAGACACCAAGCAGGTGGTTCAGGTGAGCTGCCAGCTTGGGGGCGGCAGCCCTGAGCCAGCAGGACAGAACTTCTCTCAGAGCGCCGAGTAGGGGGGTACAGCTCAGAGGAACTGCCTGAACTAGCTGAGTTGTGTGTCGTCCTGGGTGTCTGTGGCCGCGTGCTGAAGAAGCTGAGTGTAAGTGTGGCCCCTGGAGCAAACATGCAGTTGGGGTGGCTGGGGACCTCGGAAAACCAAGTGGGGTGGGTGAGCCCACAGGGGATATAGGCTGTGCCTGGGGAATGTGGCAGGGGAGGAAGAGGTCACTTTGTGGGTATGGCCAGAGCACATCTTCGGAGTGTAGAGATCTCCCGGGGGAGTGGCTGAGGCTCCAGCCCGAGGACATGCAGGAGGTGTGGGCCGTGCCAGGGTCCCTGAAGCCCCACAGGGCCACTGTCCTCTGGGGATGGGAGGTGAGTTTCTGCAGACTGTGAGGAGGGCCAGGCTTGGAAGGAATCCAGGGAGAGGGTGAAGGTCCCAAGTAACAGGTGAGGCACCAGCAGGGACGCAACTCTCTCTTCAGCTGGCTCACCTGGGGCAGGGCCATGGCGCATGGAATCGAGAGTCCCTCTCTCAGCACCTAACCCTAACCATAGTCACGTCCTAAATGGAGAGCAGTGGGTCTGAAGGGCCGGGGGAAGTTGTAAACAGTGTCTCTCTGGCTGACCCTGTGACTCAACGTTCTTGTCCCAACTGTAGATGCTAGAATGGGCTCACTGCTCACCAGAAGCCCTACTGCCCAGGGGCACAGAGCATGCAGCCCCTGTGCTAGGCAGGAGCCCAGGCTGGCCACAAGGGGGCTTTGTCTGCCTGGCTCTCCTTTCTCATCCTGGGGCTCCCTCTCTGCAGCACACCTGGAGTCCAGCAAGGGGCTCTCTGCAGCACACCTGGAGTCCATCCCAGGACTCTCTCCCTGCAGCACGTCTGGAGTCCAGTTGGGTCTCGCTCTCTGCAGCACATCTGGAGTCCAGCTGGGACACTCTCTGCAGCACACCTGGAGTCCAGACAAGACTCTCTCTCCCTGCAGCACATCTGCAGTCCAGCTGGGCTCTCTCTGCAGCACCTCTGGAGTCCAGCCGGGACTCTCTCTGCAGCACCTCTGGAGTCCTGCCGGGACTCTCTCTCTGCAGCACCTCTGGAGTCCAGCCGGGGCTCTCTCTCTGCAGCACCTCTGGAGTCCAGCCGGGACTCTCTCTCTGCAGCACCTCTGGAGTCCAGCCGGAGCCTCTCTCTGCAGCACCTCTGGAGTCCAGCCGGGACTCTCTCTCTGCAGCACCTCTGGAGTCCAGCCGGAGCCTCTCTCTGCAGCACCTCTGGAGTCCAGCCGGGACTCTCTCTCCCCGCAGCACCTCTGGAGTCCAGCCGGGACTCTCTCTCCCTGCAGCACCTCTGGAGTCCAGCCGGAGCCTCTCTCTGCAGCACCTCTGGAGTCCAGCCGGGATCTCTCTCTCTGCAGCACCTCTGGAGTCCAGCCGGGACTCTCTCTCTTCAGCACCTCCGGAGTCCAGCCGGGACTCTCTCTGCAGCACCTCTGGAGTCCAGCCGGGACTCTCAGTCTGCAGCACCTCTGGAGTCCAGCCGGGACTCTCTCTCTGTAGCACCTCTGGAGTCCAGCCGGGACTCTCTCTCTTCAGCACATCTGAGGTCCAGCCGGGATCTCTCTCTGCGGCACCTCTGGAGTCCAGCCGGGACTCTCTCTCTGCGGCACCTCTGGAGTCCAGCCGGGATCTCTCTCTGCGGCACCTCTGGAGTCCAGCCGGGACTCTCTCTCTGCAGCACCTCTGGAGTCCAGCCGGAGCCTCTCTCTGCAGCACCTCTGGAGTCCAGCCGGGACTCTCTCTCCCCGCAGCACCTCTGGAGTCCAGCCGGGACTCTCTCTCCCTGCAGCACTTCTGGAGTCCAGCCGGAGCCTCTCTCTGCAGCACCTCTGGAGTCCAGCCGGGATCTCTCTCTCTGCAGCACCTCTGGAGTCCAGCCGGGACTCTCTCTCTTCAGCACCTCTGGAGTCCAGCCGGGACTCTCTCTGCAGCACCTCTGGAGTCCAGCCGGGACTCTCAGTCTGCAGCACCTCTGGAGTCCAGCCGGGACTCTCTCTCTGTAGCACCTCTGGAGTCCAGCCGGGACTCTCTCTCTTCAGCACATCTGAGGTCCAGCCGGGATCTCTCTCTGCGGCACCTCTGGAGTCCAGCCGGGACTCTCTCTCTGCGGCACCTCTGGAGTCCAGCCGGGATCTCTCTCTGCGGCACCTCTGGAGTCCAGCCGGGATCTCTCTCTGCGGCACCTCTGGAGTCCAGCCGGGACTCTCTCTCTGCGGCACCTCTGGAGTCCAGCCGGGACTCTCTCTCTCTGCAGCACCTCTGGAGTCCAGCCGGGACTCTCTCTCTCCAGCACCTCCGGAGTCCAGCCGGGACTCTCTCTCTCTGCAGCACCTCTGGAGTCCAGCCGGGACTCTCTCTCTCTGCAGCACCTCTGGAGTCCAGCCGGGACTCTCTCTCTCTGCAGCACCTCTGGAGTCCAGCCGGGACTCTCTCTCTCTGCAGCACCTCTGGAGTCCAGCCGGGACTCTCTCTCTCTGCAGCACCTCTGGAGTCCAGCCGGGACTCTCTCTCTTCAGCACCTCTGGAGTCCAGCCGGGACTCTCTCTCTTCAGCACATCTGGAGTCCAGCCGGGACTCTCTCTCTCTTCAGCACATCTGGAGTCCAGCCGGGACTCTCTCTGTCTGCAGCACCTCTGGAGTCCAGCCGGGACTCTCTGTCTGCAGCACCTCTGGAGTCCAGCCGGGACTCTCTCTGTCTGCAGCACCTCTGGAGTCCAGCCGGGACTCTCTCTGTCTGCAGCACCTCTGGAGTCCAGCCGGGACTCTCTCTCTTCAGCACATCTGAGGTCCAGCCGGGACTCTCTCTCTTCAGCACATCTGAGGTCCAGCCGGGATCTCTCTCTGCGGCACCTCTGGAGTTCAGCCGGGACTCTCTCTCTGCGGCACCTCTGGAGTCCAGCCGGGATCTCTCTCTGCGGCACCTCTGGAGTCCAGCCGGGACTCTCTCTCTTCGGCACCTCTGGAGTCCAGCCGGGACTCTCTCTCTTCGGCACCTCTGGAGTCCAGCCGGGACTCTCTCTCTGCAGCACCTCTGGAGTCCAGCCGGGACTCTCTCTCTCTGCAGCACCTCTGGAGTCCAGCCGGGACTCTCTCTCTTCAGCACATCTGGAGTCCAGCCGGGACTCTCTCTCTTCAGCACCTCTGGAGTCCAGCCGGGACTCTCTGTCTGCAGCACCTCTGGAGTCCAGCCGGGACTCTCTGTCTGCAGCACCTCTGGAGTCCAGCCGGGACTCTCTGTCTGCAGCACCTCTGGAGTCCAGCCGGGACTCTCTCTCTGCAGCACCTCTGGAGTCCAGCCGGGACTCTCTGCAGCACCTCTGGAGTCCAGCCGGAGCCTCTCTCTCTGCAGCACCTCTGGAGTCCAGCCGGGACTCTCTCTGCAGCACCTCTGGAGTCCAGCCGGGACTCTCTCTGCAGCACCTCTGGAGTCCAGCCGGGACTCTCTCTCTGCAGCACCTCTGGAGTCCAGCCGGGACTCTCTCTCTGCAGCACCACTGTAGTCCAGCCGGGACTCTCTCTGCGGCACCTCTGGAGTCCAGCCGGGATCTCTCTCTGCGGCACCTCTGGAGTCCAGCCGGGACTCTCTGTCTGCAGCACCTCTGGAGTCCAGCCGGGACTCTCTCTCTTCAGCACATCTGGAGTCCAGCCGGGACTCTCTCTCTGCAGCACCACTGTAGTCCAGCCGGGACTCTCTCTGCGGCACCTCTGGAGTCCAGCCGGGATCTCTCTCTGCGGCACCTCTGGAGTCCAGCCGGGACTCTCTGTCTGCAGCACCTCTGGAGTCCAGCCGGGACTCTCTGTCTGCAGCACCTCTGGAGTCCAGCCGGGATCTCTCTGTCTGCAGCACCTCTGGAGTCCAGCCGGGACTCTCTCTCTTCAGCACCTCTGGAGTCCAGCCGGGACTCTCTCTCTGCAGCACCTCTGGAGTCCAGCCGGGACTCTCTCTCTGCAGCACCTCTGGAGTCCAGCCGGGACTCTCAGTCTGCAGCACCTCTGGAGTCCAGCCGGGACTCTCTGTCTGCAGCACCTCTGGAGTCCAGCCGGGACTCTCTGTCTGCGGCACCTCTGGAGTCCAGCCGGGACTCTCTCTCTGCGGCACCTCTGGAGTCCAGCCGGGATCTCTCTCTGCGGCACCTCTGGAGTCCAGCCGGGATCTCTCTCTGCGGCACCTCTGGAGTCCAGCCGGGACTCTCTCTCTGCGGCACCTCTGGAGTCCAGCCGGGACTCTCTCTCTCTGCGGCACCTCTGGAGTCCAGCCGGGACTCTCTCTCTCTGCGGCACCTCTGGAGTCCAGCCGGGAGTCTCTCTGCGGCACCTCTGGAGTCCAGCCGGGACTCTCTCTCTCTGCAGCACCTCTGGAGTCCAGCCGGGACTCTCAGTCTGCAGCACCTCTGGAGTCCAGCCGGGACTCTCTGTCTGCAGCACCTCTGGAGTCCAGCCGGGACTCTCTCTCTTCAGCACATCTGGAGTCCAGCCAGGACTCTCTCTCCCTGCAGCACCTCTGGAGTCCAGCCAGGATCTCTCTGCAGCACCTCTGGAGTCCAGCCGGGACTCTCTCTGTCTGCAGCACCTCTGGAGTCCAGCCGGAGCCTCTCTCTGCAGCACCACTGTAGTCCAGCCGGGACTCTCTCTGCAGCAACTCTGGAGTCCAGTCGGGACTCTCTCTGCAGCACCTCTGGAGTCCAGCCGGGATCCCTCTGCAGCACATCCGGAGTGATGAGGAAACCTGTGGATCTCTGACCACAGTCCTTGGAAAAGTAACTAAATGAAACGCCCTCTTCTCCTGTTAAAAATGATACCACTTATCTAGATTTGAAATGCACTTTTTTCCCTCAGTGAGAACAGTTTAAATATTTACAAATCTAAAAATGAGGATGGAACAAATGTTGCTACAATACAATAAGTTTAATTAGATAATAATAGATGCAACCTAAAATGTGTTTCCTAAATATGAAATTAAAGAAAGACTTAAAGAGAGGGAGACTCACGTTATACAAAATTGGATTTTCGAATGTTTCTAGAATCTGGTTTCTGTTCATGGTTGCATACACCAAACATGCTTCTGGGTGCATTTGTTCATGGTCGGGTGGGGACCCCTCAGTGGTGTGCAGAGCCTCGGGCACGTGGTCACCACTGTGCCCCTGTCCTCCCTGAAGTCCCTCCTCTCGGCGGATGGCCGTGCTTTCTGTAGCTACTGAGAGAGTAAAGCAACTGTAAGAGAGCTTCTGCACTCTGGGAGAAAGAAGGTCAGGTGATGGCAGAGCTTGAAGAGAATGTTCTGGATGTTTATATCAAGAGCAACAGAGGCTGTCAGTCTGGGTGTAGTTCACAGAGGGTGGTTAGAAGAGGTGTCTTTGAGGAGGTGGCCTTGAGGAAAGGGGACTCTGCAGGCAAAGGCCCTGTGGTGGGGGTGCCCGGCAGCCTCTGGGCACCCACCCTCCTGGTGCCCTCCCAACCTCAGCCCCTCGGAGTCTCCAGCTATAGACGAAAAGTTACAGAACGCATCCGGTGTCGTTCAGAGGGTGAATAGCTTTCCAATGCCCTGACCCCCAGCCCTCCTCTGGAGTCCCTTCTGGCTCTGAAGCCAAGCAGACAAGCAGTTGGCCTTTGCTGGGGGCGGGGTCGTGTTTAGGAATATTTGTCTGCTCACTGGTCCTGGTCCCTGCTGTGTGGCTTCTGTCCTCCGAGTCCCTTGCATCCTCGAGCTGACAGCTCTGAGCATCTGACCCTAGAGACTGCAAAGCCATCTCAACATTGTGACAGGAAGACCTTGTGTGCGATGCCTTTGGCCGGTTCTTTACCAGACGTGTTCTGTGCACATGCAGACGGCACCCCAGGGGTCCAGACTGTGCGTGTGGGGCTTTTTTCTCTGGGGTTCAGCTGCTAACTGCACCAACAGTCTTTCACCCAGCAGGGAGCTGGCTAATGCGTGTGCAGCCATGTGAGCTCAGATGAGACCCCAGGCTGCAGGACTGCCAGCTGGCAGGATCTCTCCGCATGGCAGTGAGGGTTCTTGGCTCCACCCTGCCCCAGGCAGCCCCGGGCTGGGGCGTCGGAAGTCCTGTCACTGCCCTGGGCTCCAGCCTCTAAGGGTTTGCCTCGTCCTGGCCAGTCCGTGCACCACAGATTCTCTGAGTGTGGACAGTCCTGCTCAGCAAGGGGGATGAGAGGCCCCACACCTCACTGATGTTTTCAGCCCTGCGGGGCCGTCTTCCACATGAGTCACTCCACAGCCAGCACCAAGGGCAGGAACTCCCTCCCCACTAAACAGCTGAGGGGGACCCAGGAGCAGCACAGGTGTAACCTGAGTGTGGAAGATGGTGCAGAAGCAGAGGGACCTGAGGACCAGCCTGAGAATGCAGGCCCTGGTGGACCCAGAGCCTCTGTCCATCAGCGAGGACACGAGGCCCAAGACAGCCTCCCTTAGGTACCCGCCTGGCTCTCTTGCTGCCCGTTGGAGCCAGCGGGTTCTCTCTGCCTGTGAAAGTACCTGGTGCAGTTCCCTTTGAGTAGCAGACTCTTGGAGGTTCCTTTAGTGAATCAGAGCCTGGAAAGAGGAGTTAGGGGTCAACTGGGTCAAGTTCCAGCTTTGTGTCACTCTCCCCCCTCAACTGTGCCTCAAACTGTGCTCCGCGGCTAACAAGGGGTCTCTGTGTTCATCAGCTCTGCCCAGGGTCTTTGGCGCGGTTTCAGAAGGGGCAGCAGATCAAACGGTGACATGCAAACATGCAAACGCGGGCCCTTCTTTTCCTCCCCCCGACCCTGCGTGGGCCTCCTCTTCCATGGGTTTTGTGGGGGAAGTGGAATTTGTGGCCTCCAATCCAGCATCCCCACCTGAGCAGGGTTACCCCCAGCTGCGCCTGGCAGGGGCTGGGACGGGGAGCCATGGCTGAGGGCCTTTGGCCCCGCACGCCTCCAGAACGCCCTCGCACCCCTAACTGGTGGGCCCAGAGGGGCTTCCTTAGCTCTCCCACTAGGACCCTGCTTCCGGGTGCCCCTCAGTCAGGTAGTGGGACCTGTGTCATCTGGCTGGGCCCCTGAGGATTTATATTCCTCCCCTGAAGTGAGCAGAGCCAGTGAGCTCTGGCCTTCCTCCACCCCAAGGCTGACACTCAGGCCAGCGGCTGCTGAGAGGAGAGGAGTTCCGGACTCTGGGATTCTGGGCTGGGACCCCAGCAAACACCATGGTCCTTGCAAAGAGGGTCCTGTGGAGAGTTTATGAGAAAATCTGCAGGCAGCTGTGGGGCCACCCAAGAGAGAGGGACAAGGCTGGTCTCCAGACACTCAAAGCTGAGGACCAGGGACTGCTGGTGCCATCCCTACAGGTCCTCCTCTAGGTAGGAGAGGACAGGAAGAAAGCGCCTTGCCAGTCATCCCGGGCCAGGCCAGAGGAACTCTCAGCAGCCCTGCCAGCCCTGGGGCAGCCCTCTGCTCCCACATCTGCACCCCACAGGGACAGGCCAGTTCCTGGGTTGGAGCTGCCAGTGGGCACAGCATGGCTGATGCCCTGAGGAGGGCCTGCATGCACCCCTTGCCTTGGGCAAACAGCAAGCTGGCTGAGTGGGAGGAGGAGGCTCATGGAAATACCCCCTCCCCAGGAGTGAGAAGGGGCAGGTGGGAGGACAGTTATAAGGGAGGGAAGTCAGACCGGACTTTGGGCCGGGCTGACCAGGGTGGGTGTTATGTTAGATGCTGCCCTTTGCCTGTATGCACCTCTCTCCTGGGAAGTGAAAGATCATGGCATCATTTTGTGATGACCCAGCATGTTGAGAGAAGCCCATCTGGGATTGATGCTGTGTCCCAGCATCCGGCTCGTGACCATGGCCACTCTACTTTCACAGGAAATGAGGAAAGTACAGAGTGGAGCCCCTACAAAGGCCTGGTGGTCCTGGACTGGACCTGAGCAAGGAGGTGGGAAGACCTTCGAGCTGTGCAGCTCGTCTCCGGAACCCTCCCCCTGGGCTTGTGGCAGCCTGTAGGCCCCAGGCCTGGGCTTCATTGGTATCCAACATAAGCATTTGTTCTGAGTCTATATTAGCAGACATGTAAGTTATATGATAATCTAGGTTGACACAGTGAGAAGTTTTTTTCTTTAGAAATTGTCCATACACTATCCATGCAAGAAATACTGACCTGACACAAGACACATGTCCTCAGCTTCACAACATGGTGAGAAGTAACCAGGATATACCGCGCTTTACTGTGAAAACCGGCACCCACTTCCACTCCCACCAGAGGCTTGGGACGGTTGCCTTATTGTCAAGGGACTTTACTTCCCTGCCCACATCACAAGGATGTGGTGAGGTTCAGGTATATGGAAATGCACTGGGGTCTGCAAGGCCAGAGACACTCCATCCAGCTATCCATTTGTCCATTTGTCTGTCCATCCACCTGTTTGTTCATCTTTTGTCCATTTGTCTTTATTGAGCTTTCTTTGCTGGAGTCAACCCCATTCTCATTCATGAGTGCGGTTGCTCACAGAGCCCTGAGAGTCACATGAACCCTCTTCTACACACTAATAAATGGAACTTGAAAAGGTTAAGAGGTTTCCCCAAGGTCACCCACCTGCCAGGCAGGCGCTGGACTGACCACATATTGTGACAGGCACTGGCGTGAGAGATGGTGATTTCGGGTGTGTTAAGAGAAGGCCCCTTGTGGGTTGGGAAGGGGTGGGGACAGGCAGCCTTCTTCATTGCCCCGCCGCCCTTGCTTTCTCCCTAATGCACGAACCTCATTTGAGCTGTTCTGCTCCACTGCACACAGCCCAGAGGGCCATGAGTAATGTGGGAGGAGCTGGGACCTCTGGGGAAAGCAAAGGGTTGGCTTTTGGGGAAGACTGGCCACATCAGCTGGGAGTACTGTTAAGTGCGGCCTGGGAAATGAGTCCCATTTTAAAAACTAAAATGTCATTTCATAAACCCACCCCGAAAGTGAATGCATTCTCTGCCATGCGAGGAGCTCCGCATGTATTCAGAGCAAATCAAATTGTGGTGATGCTGGTGGTAATGATGACCACCGACATTTATTGCTATTTTGGGCCAGACTTTATGCAGCGTCTTAAAGAAGGTAAGAGTGTCAATTTTACAAAAAGAAAATGGGCTGCATATTAAAAAACACATAAAAGTAGAGGTTAAGTGAAGCACTAACAAGAGTAAGTGTGTTTGTTTTTTAATGTGCTAGAACAAAATTAACATTAAATGACTTCTAAAATAACTAGGAAAACACGGCTGTAGCCCTCAACAATCACTCTTTTTTCCGTCCAAGGGCAATAGCTCACCCCCAAAATTCATCCAAGTTCAGTCTGTGTTCAGGCAAGTGCAGGCAAGCATAACTTCAGTATTTTCAGCATTATTTTTTATTAATTTGATGTTTCATGTTGTCCTTTTTATATTTTGGGGAGCTTTATTTGTTGAAATATTCTCCCTTAGAAGGACTATATTTGTCAGGATTCTCCCAAGAAGCAGAACCCAGTAGGATTTATGTGCGTGTACGAAATCATCTCTCTATTTCTATATCCATCTACATCATCTGTATCTTTATCCTTGTCATCAATATCTGTATACGCGTATCGGTGTCCTCTCTCCCACCGGCTGGAGGCCCAGGACACGTCATGCTGGAGTTCGGGTCTGAAGGTAGTCTGCTATCAGAAACCCGTCTTTCTCAGGGAGGTCAGTTTCCTCTCTACTAAGACCTTCATCACCCTAGAGGGCATCATGCTTTACTCAAAGTCTAATGATTAAAATGTTAATCACATCTAACATACACCTTCACAGAAAAATCTAGAACAATGTTTGACTAAATAGGCCTAGCCAAGTTGGCACAAAATCAACCATCACAAGTACCATTCATTTTTTTTTAAAACATATTTAGGGACGCCTGGGTGGCTCAGTCATTAAGCGTCTGCCTTCGGCTCAGGGCGTGATCCCGGCGTTATGGGATCGAGCCCCACATCAGGCTCCTCCGCTAGGAGCCTGCTTCTTCCTCTCCCACTCCCCCTGCTTGTGTTCCCTCTCTCGCTGGCTGTCTCTCTCTGTCAAATAAATAAAATCTTTAAAAAAACCATATTTAGCTATTTCAACATTCTTGAAAAGAAAATGGATCCTGCATCTAGTCAAACATTTAGAGTTAACTTCTACTCTGCTGGAAACAGATGGTAGGACTAGTGAAACCGCAGTCCTTGGGAGCAGGAAGCCAGGTCTGAATTTAGGAATTCTGGAGGCGGATACACATCTCAGTCACTTCACACAGCAGTGACAGGACAGATGGTGTCCACACTCGGAGAGGGCAGGCTGAGAGAGAGGACTGTGGTAAGGAAAAGGTTTAATTGACCCAGGAATGAAATACAGACATTAAGAAATTATGGTGGGGGCACCTGGGTGGCACAGCGGTTAAGCGTCTGCCTTCGGCTCAGGGCGTGATCCCGGCGTTATGGGATCGAGCCCCACGTCAGGCTCCTCCGCTATGAGCCTGCTTCTTCCTCTCCCACTCCCCCTGCTTGTGTTCCCTCTCTCGCTGGCTGTCTCTATCTCTGTCGAATAAATAAATAAAATCTTAAAAAAAAAAAAAAGAAATTATGGTGAATTTTCATAGGTGTGAAAACGCCATTTTGGTCAAATCAGAAAATGTCTCTTTTTAAAAAAGATTTTATTTATGTATTTGAGAGAGAGCGAGAGCAAGGAGAAGGGCAGGGAGAGGGACAAGCAAACTCCCCACTGGGTGCAGAGCCCAACAGTGATCCCAAGACCCTGAGATCATGACCTGAGCTGAAATAGAGTCAGACACTGAACCAAATGAGCCACTCAAGTGCCCCAGAAAATGTCTTTTTTATTTGAGATGCGACTGATGGTTTTGCAGGTGAAATGACACGATGTTTGGGGTTTTCTTTGAAATTACTCCAGCAAAAAGAAAGGTGAAGATTAGTGAAACAGATATGGCAAAATGCTGATAATTGCCAAAGCTGTGTGACATGCATGAGGCCCACTGCACTATTTGTGTATGTGTAGACATTTTCATCAATACAAGTATAAAATAAGTAAACCTATTAAAAATTAAAAATCTACATGTTTACATATACATATAAGTAGATATAAATAAATCTATTAAATTTTATACTGATTTTCCATATCAAAAATCTTATGTAACAATGTGAATTTGTGTTGGTAAAATTGTATTTGTTGAAATTCTTTTCAGCGTCTTAAGTGTGCCTTATACTTTCTTTGTATCCAAGATAAAAGTCACATGCTTCCTGTTACATTAATAAAACCCAACTGTTCTTTCTACATTCCCATCTCTGCACTAGGACGTAAATCTCATTAGGGCAAAATGTTTTCTCTGTTCACTGATGTGCCCTAGCACCTGTAACACTAATATTTGTTGAACGAATAACTGTTTTTTTCCAGAAAATACTCTAAATTGTGAATAATCATTTCATAAATTTGAACAATGTTTCCATTCAACACAGCCTATGAGGGGCCAATCCAACTTTTCAGTAATTAATGAAAGAATATAGTCTCAGTTCTGTATCTTCTATTCGGAGTTTCTTTTTTATATCTACACATTCTACAAACCTGATAATACAGTACGATCACACGTTAGGATCACTGGTAGATTACAAAAGATTCACATTAAATTGTTCCAAAAGCACATTTATGGAATGCAGAAGACATTTAAAAACATCTTGCGCTTTTCTCAAATACAGCCTGACACACAGCACAGCCCAATAAAGGGAAGTCGGTCTGGCGCCTTGACCAGGCGGGTTTACTCCTGGGTTACCCTAACAGCACGTTTCGTCTATAGAACGGTGTCCTGTCAGGAAACCCACCAAGTGGGTCATAGTCTGCAATGCCCAAAGCAACATCAGACGAAAATTGGCTTCAGAGCAAGTAAGAAATTTTTTTTTAAAGATCTTATTTCTTTATTTGAGAGAGAGAGGGAGAGAGAGCACAGGGAGCAGCAGGCTCCCCGCGGAGCAGGGAGCCCGACGTGGGGCTCGTGGGGCTCGGTCCCAGGACCCGGGATCATGACCTGAGCCGAAGGCAGACGCGTCACCGACGCAGCCGCCCAGGCGCCCCGTCCTCCCGACCTCACATCCGGTGAGGTCCCCTTTCTCACTTCCGGAAGAGCAGTAGGGGCAGGAGGCCCCTCCTGAGTCCTGGCTTCAAGGGGCCTCGGATTAGCTCACGAGGTCGCACAGGCAGGAGCGGGGGCGGCCGCTGGGGAAACAGCCTCAGGGGCGTCTCTGCACAGCGGCCGGGCCCTCCCTGGGCCCAGGGCAGGTGACCGGGTCAGTCGGGTGGCACCCTCCCCGGCCCAGCTGTCCTTCCGGAGCGTGACCTCCGTAGGCCGGAGTGTGGGCGGGGCCTGCGGCTGCCGTGGCCAATGGAAAGCTGCGAACGGACGGAGCGCGCGATCTGCGGGCGGAAGCCCCGCCTGGCTGACGTCACCGTTCCAGGACCTTCTGCTCCCGCCCCCAGAGCCGCCCAGCGTCCGCGCGAGCGAGATGTGCCGGCCGCTGTGTGGGAGCGAGAGGTTCTTGTCGCCACCTACCCCGGCTGAGCCCCGGCTGAGCTCCAGGTGACGCAGCCCCGGCGACACCGCGGCGGGGTGAGCCCGTCGACCTCCGGAACCGAGCGAGAGAACGCGGCAGGGCTGCTTCACGGAACAGACCCGTTCGGGCCGCCCAGCGTCTGCGCTCGAGTCCCCAGCCGAACCGAGCCGCTGGGCAGCCCTGCGAAAGGGGGTCTGGCTCAAGTCCAAGCACAAGCCGGGGTCCCGTGCACGTACTGCCTCCCCCGCGATCTAGTTCTTACTGGCTTAGGTGGCGTAGACGCGGCCCCGGGGGAATAGAGCCGCCCACCTCCCCCTTCACGTAAGGAAAGAACCAGTCAGGGTGCTCGGTGACGTCTCTGGCGTGAGCCCGGACACCCCTCAGTGACCTTGGGTTGATCCGTAACTGCCGTAGTTTTTTCATTCGATGAATGTTAAGCTGCTGTGAACGGATGAAAAGGACGCGTCCTCGTGTAGCCTGGGGCCTGTGGGGGGTGGGTCGCAGAGGCAGCGCAGTAAAGCAGGCGTGCGGCCAGCCAGGACAGTGATGGGTGGGCAGGGGTGGGGGTGCGCCAGGGGTGCGTTTCCACAGGCGGCGTGGGAACAGGTGCGGACAGAACGAGGCCGAGCGCTGGGAAGGTGCAGAGGCCTGGCGTGCGGGGCGCTCCTGAGGTGGGAGTGAGTGTGGAGCGTAGGGGCGGCGATGCGACCTCCGTGGGGCGGGGGGCACAGTCCCAGAAGTGTGAGGAGGAAGGGTTTGTTGCTTATATCCCCCAGTCTGTGCTGTTTTGTTCCAGCAGCAAATGGATGGAGATGGAAATTGGTGCAGAGAAGTGGGGCGATGCTGTAACAAACACCTGCGAAGTGCGGACGTGGCTCTGGAACCGGGTCGGCAGAGGCCGGAGGCGTTCTGAGGAGCTGGAGAAAGCGCACAGCTGTGCATGGACCCGTAGTGGTGATTCTGTGGGGGGGCGAGGAAGGGAAAGAGGAGGGCTGTAGAGCTTCAGTCTGGAGCAGCCGCTGGTGGAAATGTGGGTGGTGAGGGCCGTTCTGATGGCCTCTGATGGACGTGCGAGCACGTTATGGGCTACTTGGGGAGGTCCGTCCTTGTTACAGAGGGGCAAAGAACGAGGCTCAGTTGGGTTCATATCCTAGCCATTTATGGAAGGTAGGACTTGCAGGGGATGAAATTGGGTACTTGGTTTGAAGCTCTTTGTAAGCAAACTGTTGAAGGTGTGGCTTGGCTGCTCCCGACTGCTTATAACAAAACGTGAGAAGAGAGGCATGAAATTATTTAGCAAAAAGAAAGCAGAACTTAAAGATTTGGAAAATTCTCAGTCTATCCATATTGCAAAAAATGAAAACACTAGCGTGTGGCCAAGTTACAGACAAGGTCAGTATGGGTCACCCGTCTCCACAGAAGCCAGGAGCCACTCTCCAAGACGATGGAAGGAGGCGGTTCAGAGATCCACAGAGCCGGCATTCCCCTCGAAGGAGGGGCTGCTGGTGCCTGTGCGACCTCGGCAGGTGCTGCCTGGAGCCACTCCTCTGCCGCCCCACGTGGGGCTCTGGGCTGTGGTGGCCTCCACTCTGGAATGTGCAGACAGCAAACTGCGGTGCCGTCTCTACTGCTGTGCAGAGCACACGGGCTCAGGGTCCATGAAATCTCTGCCCAGGTTTCGAAGGACAAGGCTGCCCGGAGCCCTGGGGCGCTCGGGCCTCTCATGGAGCCGTCGGGGTGATTGTGCTTGTGAGGCAGAGCACTGGGCTGAAGAGGATTATTCTTAAGCCGTAGATCTTGCGGAGTTTGTCTTGTGGTTGGACTTACTTGGCATCACTTACTCCTTTCTTCCTTGCTATTTCTCCCCTTTGCAGTGGGAATGTGTCAGCGTTGTACCTGGGAAGCACATCACTTGTGTGGCTTCAGAGGTTCCCAGCCGGAGAGGAGTCCGCTTCAGGAGGAATCCTACCTCTGGTCCAGCTTTGGCCTTTTAGAGTAGGTGCTGGAGTGAGTGAAGACTCTGGGGCTGTTGGGGTGGAGTGAGTGCATTTGCATGTAGGGGCTCAGTTCTGTCCTCCCAAAATTCATGTTGAAATCCTAACCCCGCACTGTGATGGTATTAAAAGATGGGACGTTTGGGGGTGCCTGGGTAGTGCAGTCGTTAAGCGTCTGCCTTCGGCTCAGGGCGTGATCCTGGCATTCCGGAAAGGAGTCCCTCATCGGGCTCCTCCGCTGGGAGCCTGCTTCTTCCTCTCCCACTCCCCCTGCTGTGTTCCCTCTCTCGCTGGCTGTATCTCTGTCAAATAAATAAAATCTTTAAAAAAAAAAAAAAAAAAGATGGGACGTTTGGAAGGGATGAGGTCATGAGGGTGCAGACAAGGTCATCAGGATCAGTGTCCTTCTAGAAGACACCTCTGGGAGTTCCTGTGCCCCTTCTGGCACATGAGGACACAGCGAGAACAGGGGTGTCTGAACCAGGAAGTGGCTCTCCCCACAGAATGAATCTTCCAGCACCCTAATCTTGGCCTTCCCAGCCTGCAGACTGTGAGGAATAACCCCCAGTCTGTGGTGTACGTGTGATAGCAGCCAGAATAGACCAAGAATGGCAATCTGTGCAAGTGGAGAATCCTTCCAAGACGCAGGAAGAGTCCCTGGGGGCCCTGGAGACATTTTAGGTGGGGCCGGTAGTGTTAGAAGTCTGTTTGCCTAGCTTTTGGGGCTGCAGGAGTGGACCGTGGCAGATTGCAGAGCGGTTACCAATCCCTCCTACCCTGCAGGCGTGCCCCTTTGCCAGGGGACGTTGCTTCTGCTTCCACTGAGAAGTGCATGTTCCCTTCCAGCCAAGGGCTCTGGGCTTGTCCACGTGACTTCTCTGGCCAATGAGACATCAGAAAACATGCCCCAAACAGGGGCTTGAAAAGTGCTTCTGCCATCTCCTGCTGCCCACCACCACGTGAGGAAGCCCAGGCCAGGTTGCTGGAGGCGCAGGGCCCAGTGACAGCTGGAGTGAACTGGGAGTCAGAAGCCCGCTTGCCCTACACTCACGTGTTGTTAGGTTCCTGTGGCTGCTTACCGCAAACTTGGTGGCTGAAACAAATTTATTCTCTGACAGTTCTAGAGGCCAGAAGTCCAAAATCAGTTGCACTGGGCTAGCCCATGGTGTCGACAGGGCCGTGCGTCCTCTGGAGGCTGATCTGGGGGAGAGGGGGTGGGGGCCCAGAGTTCTGGCCTTTTCCAGCTTCTAGAGCGGCACATCAGGGCCCCTCATCCCCTCCTCCATCTTCAAGGGAGGAGTGCAGCACCCTTCATGTCTCTGCGCTGCCCTCGTACGGCTCCTCCTCTGCTCTGTCTGGAGCCTCCCTCTGGCCCACCCTTTGAGGACACTCGTGGAAGCATTTAGGGCCAACCTGGGAAATTCAGGACAGTCCCCCATCTCAAGACCCTCAGTTTAGTCATCCATATGGAAAAGATCACTTTTCCATATAAGGCAGCATTTACAGGGTTTAGGACCCGGTATTTTGGGGGCCGGTTTTCAGCCCTGCCAGCCCCATCACAGTGCTAGCTGACTGTTGATGTGGGAGTGAGCCTGATACCAGCCAGAGAATCTCAGCTGACCAAGAGGAATTGCTGACCCTGGAATCCTGAACTGGTCAGTGCTTTAAGCCATTAAGTTCTGGAGAGGTCTGTGATGCAGCAAAAGCTGACTGAGACATGATGATTTCGGTTGACCGATAGCACCTGAAAGCCACTTCCCACCCCACCCTATCCCTCTGGATTTGGTTTATCTCAGCATGCCTTGTGAAAATATTAGTACAGTGATTTCCTTAGAAGGGTCTCTTGCCCATTACTGAAACCACGAACCAGACTTTGTAAAATGAAACCAGTCTCACACAGGCAGGATAAGAAAGCAGCAAACATGCTCTGAAGTTCTGTAATTTCTGTATCTACCTGTGCATGTATGTTTGTACTTTTTTCTAGCTCACAAATACATAAATACGACTGTTTTGAAACCCCCAAGGTACTATGACAGTAGGTAGCAACCTGATTTTACAGAAGGTTACTTTCTGATCTGTTCGTATTAATACCAGAGGTTTTAGCCCTCTGCTACAGCTCGTATTCTGTGAGCTCGTGAAATTCTCTCCGGAAGCAGATGTAGACTGCACTCAAAAATCTGCATCTGCGTGTGTGAGTGTGTCTGCCCCTAAGATCTCCACTGATCGCCCTGTCAGGTGCCCCAGCTCCCACCTTGTACCTGACACCTCCTGACTCGAGCGTGGGCCACCTCAACTTGTATTCCGTTCCTTGTCCTTTTGGGCTATGGTTTCCCTCTTTCAGCGTAAGGTCCACTTACTTGTGGTGTTTGGGGTCTCTAGTTTGTGACGGTGTTGTGGACAACCTCTGCTGGCTTTAAAGCACGTCTTCTCTGCCACTGCAAGGGTTTGGGTGGGCAGGCGGCTCCATGCTGGCTCAGGAGGGCTTATGCTGAGCAGAGCATCATTCCAGGTACTAGGATACAGAATGCAGCCCAGACAAGCCATCTTTTGGTAGCTGGCAAGCCCGGGTCTCCCGTAAGGGCTCAGGTGGGGGCAAGGCAATGGCAGCTTCTGGATCCCACTGCTCCTGCTGCTCAGGGGTCTCCACCCCCCAGGGCTTCATCATTCTGAGGGTCCCACATGTTCTCTGGACACTGAGCAGACTGCATATCTGTCGTCCTCCTGAGGCCCCTGGGGAAGCCTCTCTTTCTGAGTCCTGTGCTCTGCTGAGCAGCAGTGTCCAATGTTCATTCTGACCCCCGCCCTGTGAGCCTGTGTGTGTGAGTCCCCCAACATCCTTTGAAACATGGGCATGATATTGCATGGTTGGATGGATGCTTTTAGGGTATGAACAAAATGTAGTGTATGCAAAGTGGGTGGAAGTAATTTTTCTGCTGAAACAGGGAGCAGCTGACGTCACCCTATTCTTTGAGATTCCACAGCCTTGGCTCTGTGTGTGCAGCGGGCATTGGTGAGGACTGCGGTCGGCAGGGGCGGCCAGTGTTTACCTGCAACTGCGCCTCTGGCCACCATGTTCCAGAAGGCTGAACCTCCACTGAACTCTTAGTGCCTTTTTCTGTCTTCTCCCCGCTCCCACCCCAAGATTATGTTTATTTCTTAGACAAAGCCACTTGTGTCTTTGTTTCTCTGATTCCTGCCAAGCCTTGGGAGCCATGCTTTTTATGCCCAGAGCAGATTGTTAAGGTATTTTTTTTTTAACAGATAAGACCATCTGTTGCAGACACATTAAGCCACCCCTCCATCGCAGCCACACATCACATTTTCTTCCTTGCACACCCACATGCGCACGCTCACACACACACGGTTTCAGACCACATCCGTACCCCAGGGGTTAAAGTCAACATTTGAGGTACATGTTCACAAGTGTGCAGTAATGTATGTACCAAGTTATTCACTGAGGTAGCACTTGATAATAGCAAAGCTTTGGAATGTGCTCAATGGCCAACCGTCAGAAACTGATTGAATTAATTCTGGTATGTCCCCATCCCCTATGCAGCCGTAAAGAGACAGGAAAGTTTCTTTGATATGGCTTGATTCCCAGGATATGTTGTTAAGTGAAAATAACAAGGTGCAAAAGAGTCTTATCAGTATGCTGCTTTTTGTATAAGAAGGGAAAATATAAATACATGTGTGTACGTATGTACTTTCCGAAAGAAACCATGAAAGGTAAACCAGAAATCAAGGAAAATGGTTGTCTCCAGGAGATGGTGGGGACAAGGTGCCCTTGGAGCCACGCCAACACAGCAGCCCATGCAGCGGCGGGACTTGTGGCCGTGGGACACGCAGCGTGGAGAAGAATGGGGCAGCTGAACACCCTTCTGGTTCACGGCAAAGAATATTCTTGTGACCCTCATTAATACATTTGCATCTTTGAAGACCTTATTCTAAGCAGGCAAGGAAATCTTCCCTGTAAGAATCAGGAAAATTGGAAGCGCTCCTTTAAATTTTGGTCTTTCCGTGATTTCTTCACAGTTCGCCAGAACACCTGCCGAGTAACAAGAGTGTCACTTTATGTACAAGCAGAGGGAGGCAGATCTCACAGAATATACACCAGTGACAACAGCTGTAAAGATGGACAGGGTTATCAGACCTCTTTCAGATTTCATTTTCTTCACCAGACTTCCCCTGAATGCAGCAACAAAATTTGAGTTATGGAGCTTAACGGGGAGCAGCAGGGGTGTTGAGCGATTCTCTGAGGGTTCCTGTCGTGTGAAACCTCTTTGCCAGAAGCACAGAAGCTGTGGAGCCATACGCCGCCGCCTGTGTGGGTGAAGACGGGAGAGGAGGGTGGTCACGGCTCTGGGGAGCACAACTTTATTATTTTGGCTTTTTAAAAAAATATTTTGATTGATTGATTGATTGGGAGATAGTGAGAGTGAGATCACAGAGGGAGTGGGAGAAGCAGACTCACCGCTGAGCAGGGAGCCCAATGTGGGCTTGATCCCAGGACCCTGAGATCATGACCTGAGCCGAAGGCGGACGCTTAGCGCGCTGAGCCACCCAGGCGCTCCAATTTTGTCTTGTTTTGATTAAAGTTTTTTTCCATTACACAGTCAAGACGTTTCTTCTACAGACCACTTGGGGAAGACAGGTGATATCAGAGAAGAAAGTTTCCTGCTCTTGCCCCCTAGAGACAATCGCCTTCCACTTACCCTGTCTCCAGAGGAATGGCCACCTCATTTTTCGGACTCCCCTCCTGTGGCCTTTCAGACATCTGCGTGCGGGGCCATGCCCTCACGGTCTGCGGGCCCCCTCCCTACGAACCAGATGCCCTGTCAGGCTGCCACCTCCTTCCTACTTCCCTGGAGAGGATCTTGTGGTTTCTCAACAGCCTGCCCACCAGCTCTTGTAGACAAATCCCACACTGGCTGAGGACCCCAAGGGCCTCAGGCCTCTCTGCTAAGCTCCAGGTGGGGGAATCTGATGGCCCTGGGACTTAGAACTCGAGTCCCTTCCCTGAGCGCTCCAGACTTCCTGGCTTCAAGACCTAACTCTGCCTGGAATGAGTGGTTCCACCGCCCTGTGCCTCGGCTTTCTCATGTGTAAGGGTAATCCCATACCTTCTGCAAAGAGTCTTCAGGAGGATTCAGTAAACTACTGAGAGTATCTGCAACAACAGTCGTCATAGCTCACGAGACAGACACCAGAGTCCCTGCCAAGACTTCGCTGCCTGTCACTGTGAGCTCCCCCGGTCGTCACCCTGTCTTGCTCCCTCCACCCTGCCCCACATTTGCCAGTGATTCTGGAACCCAGAGAGGAGGTGGCCACAGCAGGACACCGTGTGGTAATGGAAATGTTTGTTCCTTGATTGGCTGGGGCTGTGGGGAGGTGTGCAGGGCCAGCTTAGAAATGCCGCCTCCAGGCCTGGGCAGGAAGCCTTGACGGCTCCAGGAAGTCAGTGTGGCTGCTGCTGGGTGGCGTGTTGGCTCGCAGGATCAGGAGCACTGGGGGTGAGTCCTGAGCGCAGAGGCTGGCTGCACGCTCAGCACTGCTCTCGTGTCCTGGTGCCTAGCTGAGCCAGCCCTGTCGCCTGTTGTCTGCCCTCCCGCAGGTGATGCAGGAGGGTGACCCATTTGCCCCTCTAGGCAAATCTTGACTGCTGAGGCCAACTTGGTGCCCCATCTGTACCCAGTGATGGCTCCGGTCTGGGCATGTGGTTCTGGCCTTCAGGGGGATGTCCAGAGGGAAGGCCCACCGTTTTCTGTATTGTGGGGTGCTCCCGATGGCTACCCTCACCTTGCTAATGGCACAGGTTGAGGCTCATATCCAAGAAGAGAGACTGAGGGACCAGCAGGGGACAGAGCCTGCAGCCATGAGCTCTCCTCACCTTGGCCTTGAGGCTGACCCTGATAGCTCAGGAGGTCCTTCCTCTAGCACTCTTCCAAGGTCTGGCAAGAGCTGGATTTAGGGAATGGTGGGCAGATCTGTCTTCAAAGGAGATGCAATGACCCCTCTGCATGAACAGGGCCATGGTCTGTGCTCACCTGGCCCACCAAGGCCAGCGGATCCCCAGCTGCCTGTCACAGTCCTCCTGCCCTGGGGCACGTGTCTGGGAAGGGAGACATGTTTCCCCACAACCTGAGCACAGAGTTGTTAAGGACAGGAGCTGCTGCCCTGGTAGCATCCGAGGGTGGCTCCGAGAGGAGGGTGCACTATTAGCCTGGCTGTGTGTGTGTTTCAGCAGATGACGTGGGACTCGGATAGTCCCTGTCCATTTCAAAGGATCATTGTGGAAATTGAGTGACATGTCAGTGCTTTCTGAGGGGCCAGATGCAGGACACACATGGGCCCACACATTTGGGCTGTGTCTGTGCTAGACAGGGCTGTGGAGATGACCCCCAGCCCCAGGAAGCCACTGGCGGGAGAGGTTGTGGGCTTGGGGAGAAGGCACAACTATGGGTTGGAGGGTAGGGCAGGTCACAGGCCGATCTGCACAGGGGCCCAGCTGCCTTTACCCTGTCCCTGCTCCGAACAGGAGCTGGAAAGGCTCAGGGGTCCATGGTTTGCCCTTCCCTGCTCAGGACCAGCTCCTGACACCCTCCTGGTTTTCTGACAACTCAGACCCCTTTCCATGGGGCCCTTTACCCCCACCACTCGGGGACCGTGGTGAGGCATCCTTGCTCAGTGTTCTTAAACTTGGTTTCTTGGTTGAAGCATCGGGAAGATAAGATCTGCAGAGTGCAGTTTGCTTAGTGGCCAGGAGCTTCCCGAGCTGGGCCTAGCCCCTTGGAAGGCCTCCCCTTCATGCTGAGTTAGACATGCTCCTCCAAATGCCAGAGCTAGAAGAACTCAGAACCCTAAAATATTAGACCCAAATCTGTGTACTTGTGTGCACACACGAAAACAACACTAACTAGTATGTGCATTCTTTCCCATATGGCTGTCATTTTAAAATGAGTTCCTTTCTTGGTTGAGATAGATTCTCACTTCCAGCCCAACAACCTGGGTTTCCACAAGTCAGTCAGTAAAGCTTTGGGGACCACACAGGTCACCATGGGAGACCCCCAGAGCCTGAGGGGTTTCCAAGGAGAATAAGGAAAACAAGATGGGGAGGTGGGCAAATGGCCTTCCACAGTGAGCCTTGCGATTTCCATCTTCCTTGGGTGTACTCTGCCCGTGTGTTTGGGGGGGGGTCCATCTAGAGGGTGGCGAGGTAGCAACCCTGTCACACTTGAGTCCCTTCCCCAGACTGTGTCATGTGCCTCCTGCAAATTTCCCAAGTGTTTTCCAGTTATCTTTATTGATTTCTAGTTTGATTCTGCCGTGAAGGAGAACACCCTAGTCACAATTTCAATTATGTTAACTTCATGAGGGTGCGGTCTGTTTTCCTCCATGTCTCCTGAGCACTTGAAAGGACTGTGCATTCCACTGTTGTTGGGTCCAGCTGCTGCTGGCTGGTGGTGGTGCTGAGTCCCTTCCTAGCCCTGCAGCTTTCCTGTTTAGTTAGTTCCGTGCCTTCCAGAGAGGACTGAGGGAGCCTCCAGCTGCATTTGTGAAATTGGCTAGCTCTCCTCTCAGCACTAGGTGGTTCAGTTCATGTTTTGCTGCTCTGTTGTTTGGCGCATGAATGGGTTAGGGTTACTATGTCTTCTTGGTGGGTTGGCCCTTTTGTCCTGATATAATCTCTCTCTGTTTCTCATAATTTTCTTTGCTGTTAAGGCTGCTTTATCTGATGTTAATATGGCCACTCTTGTTTTCTCATGTTGATATTTTCATGTGTTTTTCCATCCTTTTACTTTCAAACTGCCTATATTGTTATATTTGAAGTGAGTTTCTTGTAGACCGCATACAGTTGAATAATGTTTTCTTATCCGGTCCACCAGTCTCTGTCTTTTAATTGGTTTATTCAGACCACTTACATGTAGTTGTTTATATATTAGTGCCATGTCTGCTATTTCATTTCTTGGCTTCATTCCTCCTGTTTTTCATGCCTTCATGTGGATTACTTGAAAATATTTAAAATTCCAGTTTGATTTACCTATCATGTTTTTGAGTGTTTGCCTTCATATAAACGTGACTTGACCGTGGGGTGCCCAGATACTTAGTTAAATGTTATTCTAGGAGTGTCTGTGAGGGTGGTTCTGGATGATATTAACATTTGGTTTGGTAGAGTAAAGCAAATTGCCCTCCCCAATATGAGTAAACCTCATCCAATCCATTGAAAGCCATAATAGAACAAAAAGGCTGAGAAAGGGTCAATTTGTTTCTCTGCCTGCCTATGAGGTAGGGCATTGGTCCTGCAGACTCAAATTCAGAATCAACTACACCACTGGATCTTCTGGGTCTCCAGTTTCTCTCTCGCTGTCTGGTGTATAAGATGTATATTTATGTATCTTCTGCTTATTAGTGTCCCTATTTTACAGGCTAGTAAAGTATGGAAAACTTACGTTTCTGTATGTTCCTTTATACTCCCTTATTTATGATATAATTATCTTGACTAATTCCTTCACATTAATTTAGGTAGAAACACTTCAGATAGTGTTATACTTTTGCGTCACCTGTCAGACCGAATCTAGAAGATTCATGATGAAAATGTCTATTTAATTTCCCATTTTTTAATCATTCTTTCTTCCTTTCTGATGATGTTCTAGTTTCCTTTGCTATTGTCCCCTTTCTCTTCAGAGCATGTCTTTCAGCCTGTTTTATAAAGGGTAGTTCTGTTGCTTACAAATTCTCTTAGTTTTCCTTCATTTGAAAATGTCTTGACTTCCTCTTTGTTTCTGAAGGATATTTTTTTGCTGGACATAGGCATCTGGATTGGCCTTTCTTTTCTTTCAGCCGTTGAAAAGGAAGTGCTCACTATTACTTCTTCCCCTTCTCCTCCTCCTTCTTCTACAGATTGATTGATTGATTTGAAAGAGAGAGAAAGCATGAGCGAGCACAAGCAGGGGGAGGGGCAGAGGGAGAAGCGGGTTCTCCACTGAGCAGGGAGCCCGACATGGGGCTCAGTCCCAGGACCCTAGGATCATGACCTGAGCTGAAGGCAGACACTTAACAACTGAGCCATCCAGGCGTCCCAGGTGCTCATTTCTTATCTCCATGATTTCTGATGAAGTCACTGTTATTCAGTGACTTGCAGGTAGATGCCATCTTTCAGCTGACACTTCAAGATTTCTTTTTTTTTTTTTTGAGTTTTCAGAAATTTGGTCATAATGTGTCTTGGTGTGGATTTCTTTGAGTTTATCACTTTTGGATTTTCTCAGCTCTTGACTCTATAGGTTTATGTCTTTTACCAGATTTGGGAAGTTTTCGGGCATTATTTCTTTGAGCACTTTTTTGGCCCTGCCGCCCTCCTCCTTTCTTGAACTCTGATGGCACACATATGAGAGCTTTTATTATAGTTCCCTAAGTCCCTGAGATTCTGCTCCCTGCCCCCCTTCCCAATCTATTTTCTCTGTTCTGTTTAGATTGGGTAATGTCTCTTGTTTTATCTTCCAGTTCATTGATGCTGTTTTTCACTTCCTTGTCGTTGAGTCCATCCAGGAAATTTATTTCAGTTATTATATTTTTCTGTTCTAAAATTTCCATTTTATTCTTCTTTGTATTTTCCATTTCTTTGCTGAGACTTTCTATTTTTAATTTGTTTCATGTGTTTGTGTGTGTGTTATTTTAAGATTTTATTTATCTATTTGACAGAGAGACAGACAGCGAGAGAGGGAACACAAGCAGGGGGAGTGGGAGAGGAAGAAGCAGGCTCCCAGTGGAGTAGGAAGCCCGATGCGGGGCTCGATCCCAGTACGCTGGGACCACGCCCCAGGCTGAAGGCAGACGCCCAACGACTGAGCCACCCAGGCACCCCTCATGTGTTTTTTTTTTTTTTATGGTGGTTGCTTTAAAATGTTTGCAGGTAATTCTAACATCTCTGTCACCTTGTGTTTGCATCTGTTGATCATCTTTTCTCATTCATGTCAGGCCATCCCTGTTCTTGGTATGACACATGATTTTCAATTGAAACCTGGATATTTGGGATATTAGGTTATGAGACTCTGGATCTTAATTTAGATCTCCTATTTTGGTTGGCTTCTCCTGACACTGCTTTAGTAGGGGAAGTGGGAGTACTGCCTTGTGGGCATAGAGGTCCAGGTTCCACACTTGGCCACCACTGACACTGAGGAAGGGGTTCTTGTTACTTCTGGGCAGGGATGAGAGTTCTGGCTTCCCACAAGGTCTCTACTGATATTTCTAGCTAAGTGGGGTTGGAGTGGCTTGTCACTGCTCCCTAGCTGGCCTCCAGTGACACTGTTGGTTCTGGGGTCTTTTTAGTGCCCCCTGGGGCGCAGGCCTGGCTCCCTACTTGACACTCTCTGACTGCACACTGGTGGAGGGTTTGCAGTGCCTGGAGAGGGTGAAAGTCTAGTTCTTTGCTCATGTGAGTGAGTATGGGTCACGGTATTTTCTGTGGTGTTTGGTTGAAATTATTGGTGATTGGTAGCAATCATGTCTAAAAGATTTCTGTTTTTATAGGAAGTCCACCTTCTGGTTATTTAATTAGAGAGATCCAGTTTTTGTTGGAGCCTTCTTAGTCTGTGCTCACTGGTGTTTCCAGCTGGATTCTTCAGCTCCAAGTCTGGGATACATTAAATAAACAAAAAACCCCCAAAACAACAAAACCCAACCCAACCAAAACCAAACAAAATAGGGAACTCTGTGGTGTTACTCCTTGGGCTCTAATGATTCTAGTTGTCCTGTCTTATCCTCTTCACTTCATTCTTTTTTTAATGGGAGGCTTATACATAATGTTTAGGGTTTTCAGTTGTATTTAGTAAAAGACTAGGGGGAAGAGTCTCCATTTTCCTGGAAGTAGAATTCTGTATTACTTTTTTTTTTAATGGAAAAGCAATATACTTTGCCACAAATAGATAAGGAATCCCCCACCCAACAGTGTGAAAATGAAACAATGCAGTTCCTTCCAGGTATGATGATTGGGAAAGTACCCAGTTGAGCCCTGGTTTCTGCTTAAAAAAATAGATGTTTATGGTGTTACAGACTTCAAAGCACCATACTGGGGGATTATCCTTGATATTACAAGACCCCCTACATCATGTCCTGAGGGTCCCACACCGTGAAAAGTGCCAGTATATGTAACTGGTCCCTCTGACATTAGACGCAGAGGGTGAGTCTGAAAAATGTTTTTAACATTATGGAGCATCAGATATACGAATGAATAGTGAAAGCAGCCCCGTGGCCACCACTGGTAATCCAGTGCTGGAAATACTGTGCTTAACCCTCCCAGCCACGTTGTGCTTTTTGCCACCCCCTCCCTCCACAGTTTTGACATTTAGGATTTATAATTCTTTAGTGCATGTGTGTGTTTTTGAAAGATTTTATTTACTTATTTGAGAGAAAGAAGAAAGAGTGAGAGACAGAGCGGAGGGGGAGGCAGAGAATCTGAAGCAGACTCCCAGCGCTGAGTGCAGAGCCCAACGCGGGGCTCGAGCTCTTGATCCCGAGATCACAACCTGAGTTGAAATGGAACCAAGAGTCGATGCCAGCTGACCATGCAGGCACCCCTCATGCATGTGTTCTTAATGAAATATTATTTCATTCTAATTATTTTAAACTTTATATAAAGGATATCATACTGTGTGTATTTTTCTGTGATTTTCATGTTTTATCCAACATTATGTTTCTGAGACTTATCCATGTGCACGCATGCAGCAGCCAATGACTCATCAGTTTCCGCTGGTGAATGCAGTACCCGTCATAGGCCCTTGACAGAATTCACTTGCCTTGTCGGTGATCATTTGGGTTGTTCCCAGGTTTTTGTAACCACAATGTCTGTACGTATCTCACAGTGTACCTGTGTGATCTTTTATCTTCTCGTGTGTACCTGGGAAGAGTAGTGTTGAGTCAAAGGGTGTGCACTTGTCCAACTTCACATGATAATGCCCAGTTATTTTCCAAATTTGTAACAATTTAAACTCTCACCACTAGAGTCATTGTGTGAGACTTGGATTTGCATTTCCGTCATGATGAGTGATGTTGGGCATCTTTTCATGTGTCCTTGGGCTATCTGGATGTCTCCTTTGTTTTTTTTTTTTCACATTAGAAAGCAGGAGGGCTTTATTCCCCGTTTTTTCTTTTTTTTTCTTTTTTTTTAATGATTTTTTATTATATTATGTTAGTCACCATACAGTACATCCCCGGTTTCCGATGTAAGACTCGATGATTCATTAGTTGCGTATAACACCCAGTGCACCATGCAATATGTGCCCTCCTTACTACCCATCACCAGTCTATCCCATTCCCCCACCCCCCTCCCCTCTGAGGCCCTCAGTTTGTCTCTCATAGTCCATAGTCTCTCATGTTTCATTCCCCCTTCTGATTACTCCCCCTTTCTTTATCCCTTTCTTCCCCTACCGATCATCCTAGTTCTTATGTTCCATAGATGAGAGAAACCATATGATAATTGTCTTTCTCTGCTTGACTTATTTCACTTAGCATTATCTCCTCCAGTGCCGTCCATGTTGCAGCAAATGTTGAGAATTCGTTCTTTCTGATAGCTGAGTAATATTCCATTGTATATATGGACCACATCTTCTTAATCCAGTCATCTGTTGAAGGGCATCTCGGCTCCTTCCACGATTTAGCTATTGTGGACATTGCTGCTATGAACATTGGGGTGCATGTGGCCCTTGTCTTCACTACATCTGTATCTCTGAGGTAAATACCCCGTAGTGCAATGGCTGGGTCATACAGTAGCTCAATTTTTAACTTTTTAAGGGACCTCCACACTGTTTTCCAGAGTGGCTGTACCAACTTGCATTCCCACCAACAATGTAGGAGGGATCCCCTTTCTCCACATCCTCTCCAACAATTGTTGTTTCTTGCCTTGTCTATTTTTGCCATTCTAACTGGCGTAAGGTGGTATCTCAGTGTGGTTTTGATTTGAATTTCCTTGATGGCTAATGATTTTGAACATTTTTTCATGTGTCTGTTAGCCATTTGTATGTCTTCATTGGAAAAGTGTCTGTTCATATCTTCTGCCCATTTTTTGATTTGTTTATTTGTTTCTCGTGTATTGAGTTTGAGAAGTTCTTTGTCGATCTTGGATACCAGTCCTTTATCTGTACTGTCATTTGCAAATATCTTCTCCCATTCCATGGGCTGCCTCTTAGTTTTTCTGACTGTTTCCTTGGCTGTGCAGAAACTTTTAATCTTGATGAAGTCCCATAAATTCATTTTATCTTTTGTTTCTCTTGCCTTTGGGGATGTATCATGAAAAAGGTTGCTTTGGCCGATGTCGTAGAGGTTGCTGCCTATGTTCTCCTCTAGAATTTTGATGGATTCCTGTCTCACATCGAGGTCTTTCATCCATTTGGAGTTTATTTTTGTGTATGGTGTGAGATAGTGGTCAAGTTTCATTCTTTTGCATGTAGCTGTCCAATTTTCCCAGCACCATTTATTGAAGAGACTGTCTTTTTCCCACCGGGTGTTTTTTCCTGCTTTATCAAATATTAGTTGCCCAAAGAGCCGAGGGTCCATTTCTGGGCTCTCTATTCTGTTCCATTGGTCTATGTGTCTGTTTTTGTGCCAGTACCATGCTGTCTTTGTGATCACAGCTTTGTAGTACAGCTCAAAATCCGGCATTGTGATGCCCCCAGCTTTGTTTTTCCTTTTCAACAGTTCCTTGGAGATTCGGGGTCTTTTCTGGTTCCATACAAATTTAAGGACTCTTTGTTCCAGTTCTTTGAAAAATGTCCTCGGTATTTTGATTGGGATAGCATTGAAAGTGTAGATGGCTCTGGGTAGCATGGACATTTTAACTATGTTAATTCTTCCGATCCGTGAGCATGGAATATCTTTCCATCTTTTTATGTCTTCCTCAATGTCTTTCAAGAGTGATTTATAGTTTCTAGAATAAAGGTCCTTTACGTCTCTTGTTAATTCCAAGGTAACGTATGGTTTTTGGTGCTATTGTAAATGGGATGGATTCCCTAATTTCTCTTTCTTCGGTCTCGTTATTCGTGTATAGAAATGCAACTGATTTCTGAGCATTGATTTTGTATCCCGCCACGATACTGAATTGCTCTATAACTTCTAATAGTTTGGGAGTGGCTTCTTTTGGGTTTTCCATATAGAGTATCATGTCATCTGCGAAGAGAGACATTTTGACTTCTTCTTTGCCGATTTGAATACCTTTGATCCATTTTTGTCATCTGATTGCTGTTGCAAGGACTTCTAGTACTATGTTGAATAATAGTGGCGAGAGTGGGCATCCTTGTTGAGTTCCTGATCTTAAGGGAAAGGCTTCCAGCTTTTCCCCATTGAGAATAATATTTGCAGTAGGCTTTTCATAGATGGCTTTTATGAGATTGAGAAATGTACCCTCTATTCCTACACTCTGAAGGGTTTTAATTAGGAAAGGATGCTGTATTTTGTCAAATGCTTTTTCTGCATCGATTGAGAGGATCATATGGTTCCTGAGTCTTTTCTTGTTGATATGATGTATCACGGTGATTGATTTGCGAATATTGAACCACGCTTGCATCCCAGGTATGAATCCCACTTGATCGTGATGGATAATCCTTTTAATGTACTGCTGGATTCTATTAGCAAGTATCTAGTTGAGGATTTTGGCGTCCATATTCATTAGGGAAATCGGTCTGTAATTCTCCTTTTTGAGGGGGTCTTTGCCTGGTTTGAGGATCAAGGTAATACTGGCCTCATAGAGTGAGTTTGGTGGTTTTCCTTCTGTTTCTATTTTTTGAAACAGCTTCAGGAGAATAGGTATTATTTCTTCTTTGAATGTTTGGTAGAATTCCCCAGGAAAACCATCCGGGCATGGAGTTTTGTTATTTGGAAGGTTGTTCATCACTGACTCAATTTCTTCCTAATTAATTGGCCTGTTTAAAAAATCAGTTTCTTCCTGTTTCAGTCTTGGTAGTTTATAGGTTTCCAGGAAGGATTCCATCTCTTCCACATTGCTTAATTTATTGGCATATAGCTGTTGATAAAAGTTTCTAATAATCCTTCCCATTTCATTGGTGCTGGTCGTGATCTCTCCTTTTTCATTCATAATTTTATTAATTTGGGTCCTTTCTCTATTCTTTTGGATAAGTCTTGCCAGCGGTTTGTCAATTTTATTGATTCTCTCAAAGAACCAGCTTCTAGTTCTGTTGATCTGCTCTACTGTACTCCTGGTTTCTAATTCATTGATTTCTGCTCTAATCTTGATCAACTGCTTCCTCGTGCGTGGATTAGGCCTGTCCCTCTGTTGCTGTTCCAGCTTCTTGAGGTGAGAATATAAAAACTGCATTTTAGATTTCTCTATTCTTTTGAGTGAGGCTTGGAAGGCCATGTATTTCCCCCTTAGGACTGCCTTTGCAGTATCCCATAGGTTTTGGACCATTGTGTTTTCATTCTTGTTAGTCTCCATAAATTGTTTAAATTGATTTTTGACTTCTTGGTTTATCGAATCACTCCTGAGCAGGATGGTTCTTAGTCTCCAAGTGTTTGAGTTTCTTCCAAATTTTTCCTTGTGGTTGAGTTCCAATTTCAGAGCGTTGTGGTCTGAGAATATGCAGGGGATAATTTCAGTCTTTTGGTATCGGTTGAGACCTGTTTTGTGTCCCAGAACATGGTCTATTCTTGAGAATGTTCCATGGGCATTAGAATAGAATGAGTATTCTTTGGTTCTGGGGTGTAGTGTTCTATATATATCTATGAGGTCCAACTCGTCGAGTATGGCATTCAAAGCCTTTGTTTCTTTGTTGATTTTCTGCTTAGGTGATCTGTCTATTGCTGATAGTAGAGTGTTGAGGTCCCCTACTATTAACGTATTTTTATCTATATGTCTCTTTATTCTGGTTAAGAGTTGGTTTGTGTATCTTGCTGCTCCCCTGTTGGGGGCATATATACTTATAATTGTCATATCCACTTGTTGGATACATCCTTTAAGAATAATATAGTGCCCTTCTGTGTCTCTAACTATAGTCCTTAGTTTAAAATCCTATCTGTCTGATATGAGAATTGCTACCCCAGCTTTCTTTTGAGGTCCATTGGCATGAGAGATGGTATTCCATTCCTTTACTTTCAGTCTGGATGTATCTTTAGGTTCAGAATGAGTCTCTTATAGACAGCAAATGGATGGGTCATGTCTTTTTATCCAATCTGCAACCCTGTGGCGTCTTATGGGAGCATTTAGGCCATTTACATTGAGACTGATTATTGAGAGATATGATTTTAATGATGCCATGTTGCCAGTAAAGTCTTTGTTTCTATAGATAGTGACTTTCTGTTCTGTATCCCTCTTGGGGCCTTTTTACTTTTATAGAACCCCCCTTAATACCTCCTGTAGGGCTGGTTTCGTGGTTACGAAATTGGTCAATGACTGGCAATTCTGGAAGGTCTTTATTTCTCCATCAATTCTGAATGACAGCCTTGCTGGATAAAGGATCCTTGGCTGCATGTTTTTGTCTGAAAGAGCTTTAAAAATGCCCCCCCAACCCTTTCTCTCATTCCAGGTCTGTGTAGACAGGTCTGATGTAATTCTGATAGCTTTGCCTTGGTACGTGAGAAATTTCTTTGCCCTGGCCGCTTTCAATACTGTATCCTTGGATCTAATATTTGCGAAATGCACTATGACGTGACGTGGCGTAGGTTTGTCGTGGTTGAGCTTGGGAGGGGTCCTCTCTGCCTCTTGGACACGAATGCTTGTTTCCTTTGCTAGATTAGGGAAGTTTTCAGCTACAATTTGTTCAAATATCTCTTCTAGTCCTCTGTTTTTCTCCACCCCTTTGGGGAGGCCGATGATTCTGACATTGGAACGTTTCATTGAGTCAGTAATCTCCCGTAACCTACATTCCTGAGCGTGGATTTTTTTGAGCCCAGATTCTATTTTAGCTTTTTCTTCTACTAACCCATCCTCCAATTTGCCGATTTGTTCTTCTGCCACATTCACCCTGGTCATCAGAGCCTCTAGTTTTGACTGCATTTGGCTCATAGAATTTTTAATTTCTGCCAGATTCGCTCTCATTTCCGCCCTTAGAGATTCTATATTCTCATTAACATTTTCGTTAATACTTTTTTCAAGTCTACACATCCTCTTGACCATTGGTACTCTGAACTCCATTTCTGATAATTTGGTTATATCCATATGCATTAGTTCTGTGGCAGAGGCCACAGACTCATTGTCTTTTCTTTGCTGGGGGGGATTTCTCCTTCTCGTCATTCTGATGAGGAGAGGTTGCAGGGTTGTCCAGAGCCCAAATTATTGACCAGGACCCAGGCCGTGTGCTCTTGTATTATAGGGATCTTAGGGATGTGAGCTTCTTGATTTTTCAGCCTGTCTTCTGGGGGAGGGGCCTGCTGCGCCGATACTCAGGCAACCCTGTTTGGGTAGAGTCTCTGTGTCCCCTGCGAGGGGGGTTGGGGATGGGCACACTGTGAGCCGGTGCTTCCAGACTTTTGTTCTCTGGCGTCTTTCTCTGGCGGTTTGCTGTGCCTCTTCTGAGAGTCAGAGCAGCAGTGGCCTAATTTCAGCCTCTGTCTCAGAACAGAGGGATCGTGGACCGTTTTCCACTGATGTTCTGGCCACTTCAACTCTGTTTCTGTTGGTGCTGCTCAACCCTGCAGCATCCTGGGATGTGCGCCCCACACCTGGTGTCCCAGCCCTCACTTCCAGGGCCGGCGCGTCTCTGTCCTTTGTGTTTCTAACACCTCCAGCCACCAGCCACCCCCGCGCTCCCGGGGCTCCCGGTGCCAGTCTGGTTCCAGTGAGTGTACCGGAGCTCCATTTCAGTCTGGTCGCACGCACTCCCCTGGCTCATGGTCTCAGTCTGTTCTCTCATGGGTGCGGGTCCGCGAGTCCTCCTGCTCCCCCGTGCAGGTGGCTACCGCTTCCCAGCGCCCGAACGCGGCGGCTCCCTCCCCCTTCCGTTTATCTTCCGATATCTGTGGGCGGCTTCATGGCTCCCCGCTTCGTACCTCAATACTCAGCGCTGGAGATGTTCGTTTGTAGAGATCCAGATGTATCTTCCTGCGTCTCAGGCTGATTCCGTGGATGTTCAGGCTGGTCTGGTACCTATTCATCTCGACTCAGGGGACTGGCTAAAAAAGGGGTCCCCTACTCCTCCACCATCTTAACTCTTCACTTCCTTTGCTCTTTAGATCTTGTTTAAGAAATTCTTGCCTATCCTGAGGTCATAAAGATTTTCTCTTATATTTTTTTCTAAAACCCTGAAACGTTTGCCTTTCCTAATTATCTGCTCCATTTAGACTTTACTTTAGTGCATAATAAGACTGAAACCCAATTTTATTATCTTCCATATGGATAACCAATTTTTCCATTGCTAAGTGACCTATCTTTCCCCTACAGCTTTTTCCCCTCCTGTAAAAAGCTTTATTGTTTTACTGTTCCCATTTAGTCCATGGCTTGAGAGAGGGCTCGAGGGTGGTTGAAAAACCACCTAGTGGTTGAGGGAGAGCCTCAAGCAGAAGCCCTGGCACCAGGGGGATGCCAGAAGGTCCTCTCAAAGGCTGCGGAGCTCCAGAAGCTACCAGTCATGCTTGAGGGTGAACCTTTCAAAGAGAACCTCACCAGGCCAGCTGTGGGGCCAGCCAGCCTGCAGAGGTGACTCTGGTGTTCTCCATCTTCTTAATAAGTTTCACCTCCTCATCCAGGAACTGTTTTCAGGAAGTCACAGAAATGGGGGTCTGCATGGGCAGAACCCAGGGCATGCAGACCCAAAAGGGCCTGGTTCAGCATCTTCTCCAGAAGCAGGGTGGCTTCCATGGTGTCCTGGGCTTTACCCCACTTATCTTGGGCACCTTTTGCATGTCTTGGAAGAGGGTGTGGCTGCTGTGCTGGTTTTACATCTTCTGGAGATGTGCAGTGCCCTTGTGCTTCTCCTCAGCCAACTTTGCAGCCCCCAAGAGCCATGTCCTCATGGTGGAAATTGAAGCCCAGAGAGAGGTAGGTGCTGGAGGCCTGCAGATGCATCTTGGCCAGGTGGTTGATGGTGGCCTCCACCTGAGTGGAATAATTCTAATGAATCTGGAAGCTCATGGTTGATTGGTAATAAGAAGTTAGCTCAAAATAGGGTGTTGGCTGGCCCTGGAGGCAGAGGGTGCCTGAGAAGATGGCTCCAAAGTTTAACACTGGAGAAAAGGTTGGAGGGTGGTTGGAGGCTGGTAGAAGGGCAGTCCCTGGGTCTGTTCCATCTGTGCACTGTTGAAGCAAGAGACAGCTCTGTGGGACGGCTGGGTGTACTGCCTTTCCCCATAGTTCTGATCCCTTCCATCATATACCAAGTTCCTGTAGTTGTGTGGTCTGTTTCTGGGCTCCTGCTCTATTCCTCTACTGTGTGACTCCGTACTGACACCATAGTCTCTTCATTGTTGTGCTTTATGAAAGCCTTGATAGACAATATGGTGAGTATGGCCCTTTGTTCTTCTTTATGACTAGATGTCTTGGTTAATCTTGGCCCTTCACCTACCTTCTGCATTTTTTAATCAACTTTTCAAGCTTTATGAGAAACCTGGCAAGTTTGACTGGATTTCACTGAATCCTTAGGTCAATTAAGAAATACTGATACTTTCACCCCAAAGATACAGATGTAGTGAAGAGAAGGGCCATGTGCACCCCAATGTTCATAGCAGCATTGTCCACAATAGCTAAATTGTGGAAGGAGCTGAGATGCCCTTTAACAGATGACTGGATTAAGAAGATGTGGTCCATATATACAATGGAATATTACTCAGCCATCAGAACGATTTCACAACATTTGCAGCAACATGGATGGGACCGGAGGAGATTATGCTAAGTGAAATAAGTCAAGCAGAGAAAGACAATTATCATATGGTTTCACTCATTTATGGAACAGAAGAAATAGGAAGATCAGTAGGAGAAGGAAGGGAAGAATGAAGGGGGGTAAACAGAAGGGGGAATGAACCATGAGAGACTGTGAGCTCTGGGAAGCAAACTGAGGGCTTCAGAGGGGAAGGGGGAGGGGGATTGGGATAGGCCGGTGTTGGGTATTAAGGAGGGCAGGTATTGCATGGTGCACTGGGTGTTATATGCAAATAATGAATCATGAACATTACAGCAAAAACTAAGGATATACTGTATGGTGACTAACATAATAAGAAACTATAAAAAAATAAAAACTCAAAAAACAAACAAAAAGAAATACTGATACTTTATCTTGATGAAGTCCCAAAAGTTCATTTTTTCTTTTGTTTCCCTTGCCTTTGGAGACATGTCTTGAAAGAAGTTACTGTGGCCGATGTCGAAGAGGTTACTCCCTGTTTCTCCTCTAGGATTTTGATGGATTCCTGTCTCACATTGAGGTCTTTCATCCATTTTATCTTTGTATATGGTATAAGTGAATGGTCCAGTTCCATTTTTATATGTGTAGCTATCCAGTTTTCCCAGCACCTCTTATTGAAGAGACTGTCCTTTTTCCATTGGATATTTTTCCTGATTTGTCAAAGATTAGTTGGCCATAGAGTTGAGGGTCCATTTCTGTAGTCTCTCTTCTGTTCCATTTGTCTATGTGTCTGTTTTTATGCCAATACCATGGTGTCTTGGTGATCACAGCTTTGTAATATAGCTTGAAGTCAAGCAACGTGATGCCCCCAGCTTTGTTTTCTTTTTCATCATTCCCTTGGCAATTCGAGGTCTTTTCTGGTTTCCTACAAATTTCAGGATTGTTTGTTCCAGCTCTGAAAAAATGCCAATGGTATTTTAATAGGGATTGCACTGAAAGTGTAAATTGCTCTGGGCAGGAAAGACATTTTAACAATATTTATTCTTCCAGTCTGTGAGCATGGAATGTTTTTCCATCTTCTTGTGTCTTTCGGGACTTCATCAAGATAAAAAGCTTCTGCACAGTAAAGGAAACAGTCTACAAAACTAAGAGGCAACCTGTGGAATGGGAGAAGATATTTGCAAATGACATTACAGATAAAGGGCTGATATCCAAGATCTAGAAAGAACTTCTCAAACTCAACAGTCAAAAAACAACCCAGTCAAGAAATGGGCAAAAGACATGAAGAGACACTTCTCCAAAAAAGACATACAAATAGCTAACAGACATATGAAAAAATGTTCAACATCATTAGCCATCAGGGAAATAGAAATCAAAACCACAATGAGATACTACCTTACGCCAGTTAGAACAGCAAAAATTAACAAGACAGGAAACAACAAACGTTGGTGAGGATGTGGAGAAAGGGGAACCCTCTTACACTGTTGATCGGAATGCAAGATGGTACAGCCACTCTGGAAAACAGTATGGAGGTTCCTCAAGATGGTAAAAATAGAGCTACCCTATGACCCAGCAATTGCACTACTTAGGTATTTACCCCAAAGATACAGATGTAGTGAAAAGAAGGGGCACATGCACCCCAATGTTCATAGCAGCAATGTCCACAGTAGCCAAACTGTGGAAGGAGATGAGATGCCCTTCAACAGATGAATGGATAAAGACGACGTGGTACATGTATACAATGGAGTATTATTCAGCCAACAGAAGGAATGAATACCCACCATTTGCATTGCCATGGGTGGAACTGGAGGGGATTATGCTAAGTGAAGTAAGTCAAGCAGAGAAAGACAATTATTATACGGTTTCACTCATATGTGGGACATAAGCAATAGCACAGAGGACTACAGGGGAAGGGAGGGAAATCTGAAGGGGGAGAAATCAGAGAGGGAGACAAACCAAGAGAAACTATGGACCCCGGGAAAAGAACTGAGGGTCTCAGAAGAGAGGGGAGTGGGGGTAGGGAGTAACAGGGTGATGAGTATTAAGGAGGGCATGTGTTGTGATGTGCATTGGGTGTTATATGTAACTAATGAAGCATTGAACACTACATCAAAAACTAATTGATGTACTTCTGTTTACCCCCCTTCTTCCCTTTTTTCTCCTACCGATCTTCTTCCTTCTTATGTTCCATAAATGAGTAAAACCATATGATAATTGTCTTTCTCTGCTTGACTTATTTAGCTTAACAGAAGGGGGAATGAACCATGAGAGACTATGGACTATGAGAAACAAACTGAGGGCCTCAGAGGGGAGGGGGTGGGGGAATGGGATAGACCGGTGATGGGTAGTAAGGAGGGCACATATTACATGGTGCACTGGGTGTTATACACAACTAATGAATCATCGAGCCTTACATCGGAAACCGGGGATGTACTGTATGGTGACTAACATAAAAAATATTAAAAAAAACTAATGATGTACTATACAGTGGCTAACTGAACATAATGATAATAAAAATAAAAAGGAAATATTGATACCTTATGATACTGGGTTTTCCAATCAGAGCTGAAGTGAGAGCTCCCCTGGACTTTCACAGGCCTCCATGTTCAAAATTGGGTCTGTCTAGACTACAACCCCTGTGATACTGTGTGTCCTATGACCACCTGTGGGCCTAGCATAGCTGTAGGAAGCAGAGCTCATTAGATGGCAAAGATGGAGAGCCTGCCAAGCCTTCAGAAGATTTATGGGTACCTGTGTCTCCAAGGCCTCTCTGCTCATGGTACAGTTACCTCTCCTTTATTGAGTGGCAACTCTTTGGAATGTGAGATGAACCTAGCTCCAGTGCTGGGCTCTGGGTCTCCTAAATCTACCTGGGAAATTCCGGGCAATCCCAGACAACCCCACCCTCCCTTTGTTCTTCTCGCATGATGAGTTCACACACAGGCACATGATCCATCTCGGGTCAGTGGAACGTTATTTCTGGGAACTCTGGGGAAATTTTACTTGCTCTTGAGAGAGAGGGACAGGAAGGAAAGACAGTTTCCTATGTGGCACGTTGTGGCTGTGATTTGGGCTCTGGACCTGCCACCTGTCCAGGGTGAAGCAAACACACTGCACAGGGCAACACCAAGAACCAGAGAGAAACACCAGCAACACTGGATTATCCCAAAGGCTCCCTTATGCACTGGGCTTCTAGCTAGGGGAACAATCCCCAGTCTACCTGTTTAAATCAGACAGAGTTGGGTTTTCTGTTTATGCCTTCCAACAACATCTCTGATAACCCCCAAAGAGAACCCCAAATTCCCTCTAGGAAACTCCCTACCCCACCCTCAGCCCGTGTGCTTGGGGGGGACCCCTGACCCAGCTCCAAGAGCGGTGTCTGTGACTTTGGCTGAATGGGGGGCATATTCCAATCCATGAAGGTCCTGGAGGGGAGCCTCATGCAGCCCCTCCCAGGCTGACTCATACAAACCCTGCAGCAGTGGAGGCCCCGCTGGTCGTTTTTATGCCAGAGTGCCTGGGCCTTCCTTTGAGTTCTGATGGAAGACGCTCCCTTGGTTCCTTGAGCTGGTTGGAGCCTGGGGCCTTAGAAGGTGGTGTGTGCCACATCCCACAAAAGAGTCAACAAGTACAGCCAGCCCCTCTAGCCACCTGTGACTGCTTGTTTGTGACCTCAAAAGCCTGCCCACTCTCTTTCCCCTTTTACTCCACCCTTCCTAGCCCGTCTCCTCCTGGCCAATCCTACCCCTGGGCAGTCAAGCACTTGGCTTCCCCTGCATTTGCCCTGGTTTCAGGAAGCAGTCCACTGAATCAGTAACAGCAGCGCTCTCACAGCATGGGCACAATCTGAATCACGGTAGTTGTAAAAGAATGTTTGGGGAACTGTCTACAGTGTCCTGAAGCATGTGCACCAAGTTAAAAGGATGGTCATCAAAGTATTTTCAAGTCCTACGCAGTAGAAAGGAAGAGTACCGTTTAATCAGGCTGGTTTTCACACACACATTTACTTCCACTCCTCCTGTTTGGCACAGATGGAAAATACAAGAGAACCAGAAAGCCTGCACTCACCAGAGTCAGACCTGTAACTAAACACACACGTATATGTGTGTACACATTTACTATCTGCTTTAATATGCTGAATAATAATTACATTAGTAAGAGATTATGCTATTACTGGCCATGTAACACATACTTTCTTTTTTTAGTAATGTAATAATATTTTGCTGAAGGTATGGGTTATAATTGATTAAAAGTTATTATTTCCAAGATGTTAACGAAACCAAATATAGTCTTTATTATACTGTACACCCAAATTATTAGGAAGGCTGATTTTACTCCTTTTAACGACTCATGAGTCTGGGACAATTCGGCTGCATCAAGGGTACTGATGAGGGGTTTGTGCTTTACCTAATAGGAATCCTGTAAGGTCTGGGGCAAGCGTGCAAGTCACAAGAAACAGAAGGCTTTCGGCAACATAAGCGCATTCTGTGGAGGCAAAAGACAAATACACAATTTGGACATCACCTTGGCCAGTCACATAGTTGGCTGTTTGGCAGCATTAGCTAATGAGGCTCCTTCTTGAAAAGAACTTGGTGTTGCGTACTTTTAGAATCAGTTATATGTTTGTGGTTCTTTTTGACTTGTTTGGGTACAGACTGGAACCTGGCGTGTTTGGTACTTTGAGACTTCCTGAGCCTGGCTTCCTAACTGGGCTGTGGCCGGCCTCCTCTGCATTCTCACCTCTTGCCCCTCCAACCCTGGAAGGCTGGCTGCCCAAAGAACCCAGCTTGCGTCTGTCTCCACACCACCCTGACTGCCGCTGAGCACAAGCAGAAAACAGACGCTTTGAGAGTCTCTGGGAAAGGCAGGCTGCTTAAGGAAGCTGGGTTAGCGTGTCTTCTGGCCGGCGTGACTGTTGTAGTTTGGAAAGTGCCCTAAGGAGATGTCGTTGTAATTGATTTTAATTTTCTTCTTCTTCTTCTTTTTTTAATAAAGTAATAATACTTTTAACTCTTCAAAATGTAAGTGCTCAGGGAGGGCTGAGGGCCCACCAGCCTTTCTTATTTTTGTGGGCTCCGTTCTGTTAGATGCTCACCTAGTGTCTTCCTTGCTCCTGACTTCTCACCGAGGTGAGGGAGGCAGTGGGGGGTGCGGTGGTGGTCGGGACAGCAGGAGGGACCCCGGCTCCAGAGAAGGGAAGAGGGAGAGGTGACAGGGAGTGGGAAGGGAAGTCCCCATGCCCAAGCTTAGCCCGACTGAAGTTCCTCCTGGAGATCACCCTGTGCCTGGAGATAGGACCGAGCCTCTTCTCCCCACCCTCCCACTGCACGGGTTCCTGTCTGCAAGGACCAGCCCAGCTTCACCACCCGTGAAATAGACTTTTGTATGCTGGTCCCTGAAAGACATTTTCTGGGGCAAGTTCCCAACGACTCATGTTCACGTGGATGTGGTGGGTGCCCCTCACCTATTACCTGGAGATTATGCTCCCAGCAGTGTTGCGGGTGGGGATGACTGTTAGTTGGTGTCAGTGAAGGCCATGTGACTTGGCTTGATCACCTGCCCTAGCAGAGGGTTGATAAGCACCTGCACACTGGGGCTCGACTTCTTGGAGAGAAGTCACTCACTGGAGAGGCCACAAGGGAGGGAACCAAGGAGCCTGGCTGACGCCCGGTAATCTGTCAGACATGTGAATTAGCCCCCACTGAGCTGCCAGATGACCACAGCCACATGAATGATGCAGGTGAGACCCACAGGAAGAACCATCCAGCGGAGCCCACCACATTGCAGAATAATGAGCAAACAGATGATTGTTGTTTTTTTTTTTTTAAAGATTTTATTTATTTATTTGACAGAGAGAGACAGCCAGTGAGAGAGGGAACACAAGCAGGGGGAGTGGGAGAGGAAGAAGGAGGCTTCCAGCAGAGGAGCCTGATATGGGACTCGATCCCAGATCGCTGGGATCACGCCCTGAGCCGAAGGCAGACGCTTAACGACTGCGCCACCCAGGCACCCCAGATGATTGTTGTTTTAATAGCCTACATTTTGGGATAATTTGCTACTCCACATATGAATGAAACACCAGACATATTCTTATGAGTTGTGCATTGACTGTCAGTGTTTCATTATAGTCCATGGTAATAAATAAACACCACAGAGAAATGGAATGTGCAAAGTGTTACACAGGTAAGGAGTCTGCACTTCACATGTGAAAACTTAAGTAGCTTGTAAAAACTTGTGACCCCGTTGAAAATACCATGGAAGGACAACTCTTTGCATCAAGGCAGGCCTCAGGGTGTCCAAGAACATGAACTGTTTTGTGATTAAACTGTTTACTTTGCACAGAAAAACATAAAAAGTACCCCAAATAGACCACGGTTTGTTAGGACATAATGCTGCCATGTATAGATTCTTTTTTTTTAAATTTTTTATTTTTTTTATAATGATTTTTTATTATATTATGTTAGTCACCATACAGTACATCCCCGGTTTTCGAAGCAAGGCTCGATGATTCATTAGTTGCGTATAACACCCAGTGCACCGTGCAATACGTGCCCTCCTTACTGCCCATCACCGGCCTATCCCATTCCCCCACCCCCCTCCCCTCTGAAGCCCTCAGTTTGTTTCTCAGAGTCCATAGTCTCTCATGCTTCATTCCCCCTTCTGATTATCCCCCCTTTCTTTATCCCTTTCTTCCCCTACTGATCATTCTAGTTCTTATGTTCCATAGATGAGAGAAATCATATGATAGTTGTCTTTCTCTGCTTGACTTATTTCACTTAGCATTATCTCCTCCAGTGCCGTCCATGTTGTAGCAAATGTTGAGAATTCGTTCTTTCTGATAGCTGAGTAATATTCCATTGTATATATGGACCACAACTTCTTAATCCAGTCATCTGTTGAAGGGCATCTCGGCTCCTTCCACGATTTAGCTATTGTGGACATTGCTGCTATGAACATTGGGGTGCATATGGCCCTTCTCTTCACTACGTCTGTATCTTTGGGGTAAACACCCAGTAGTGCAATGGCTGGATCATAGGGTAGCTCAATTTTTAACTTTTTAAGGGACCTCCACACTGTTTTCCAGAGTGGCTGTACCAACTTGCATTCCCACCAACAATGTAGGAGGGATCCCCTTTCTCCACATCCTCTCCAACAATTGTTGTTTCTTGCCTTGTCTATTTTTGCCATTCTAACTGGCGTAAGGTGGTATCTCAGTGTGGTTTTGATTTGAATTTCCTTGATGGCTAATGATTTTGAACATTTTTTCATGTGTCTGTTAGCCATTTGTATGTCTTCATTGGAAAAGTGTCTGTTCATATCTTCTGCCCATTTTTTGATTTGTTTATTTGTTTCTCGTGTATTGAGTTTGAGAAGTTCTTTGTCGATCTTGGATACCAGTCCTTTATCTGTACTGTCATTTGCAAATATCTTTTCCCATTCCATGGGCTGCCTCTTAGTTTTTCTGACTGTTTCCTTGGCTGTGCAGAAACTTTTAATCTTGATGACGTCCCATAAATTCATTTTATCTTTTGTTTCTCTTGCCTTTGGGGATGTGTCATGAAAAAGGTTGCTTTGGCCGATGTCGTAGAGGTTGCTGCCTATGTTCTCCTCTAGAATTTTGATGGATTCCTGTCTCACATCGAGGTCTTTCATCCATTTGGAGTTTATTTTTGTGTATGGTGTGAGATAGTGGTCAAGTTTCATTCTTTTGCATGTAGCTGTCCAATTTTCCCAGCACCATTTATTGAAGAGACTGTCTTTTTCCCACCGGGTGTTTTTTCCTGCTTTATCAAATATTAGTTGCCCAAAGAGCCGAGGGTCCATTTCTGGGCTCTCTATTCTATTCCATTGGTCTATGTGTCTGTTTTTGTGCCAGTACCATGCTGTCTTTGTGATCACAGCTTTGTAGTACAGCTCGAAATCCGGCATTGTGATGCCCCCAGCTTTGTTTTTCCTTTTCAACAGTTCCTTGGAGATTCGGGGCCTTTTCTGGTTCCATACAAATTTAAGGACTCTTTGTTCCAGTTCTTTGAAAAATGTCCTCGGTATTTTGATTGGGATAGCATTGAAAGTGTAGATTGCTCTGGGTAGCATGGACATTTTAACTATGTTAATTCTTCCGATCCGTGAGCATGGAATATCTTTCCATCTTTTTATGTCTTCCTCAATGTCTTTCAAGAGTGATTTATAGTTTCTAGAATATAGGTCCTTTACGTCTCTGGTTAAGTTAATTCCAAGGTAATGTATGGTTTTTGGTGCTATTGTAAATGGGATGGATTCCCTAATTTCTCTTTCTTCATTCTCGTTATTCGTGTACAGAAATGCAACTGATTTCTGAGCATTGATTTTGTATCCCGCCACGTTACTGAATTGCTCTATAACTTCTAATAGTTTGGGAGTGGCTTCTTTTGGGTTTTCCAATAGAGTATCATGTCATCTGCGAAGAGAGACATTTTGACTTCTTCTTTGCCGATTTGAATATCTTTGATCCCTTTTTGTCGTCTGATTGCTGTTGCAAGGACTTCTAGTACTATGTTGAATAATAATGGCGAGAGTGGGCATCCTTGTCGAGTTCCTGATGTTAAGGGAAAGGCTTCCAGCTTTTCCCCATTGAGAATAATATTTGCAGTAGGCTTTTCATAGATGGCTTTTATGAGATTGAGAAATGTACCTTCTATTCCTACACTCTGAAGGGTTTTAATTAGGAAAGGATGCTGTATTTTGTCAAATGCTTTTTCAGCATTGATTGAGAGGATCATATGGTTCCTGAGTCTTTTCTTGTTGATATGATGTATCACGGTGATTGATTTGCGAATATTGAACCACGCTTGCATCCCAGGTATGAATCCCACTTGATCGTGGTGGATAATCCTTTTAATGAATTGTTGGATTCTATTAGCAAGTATCTTGTTGAGGATTTTGGCGTCCATATTCATTAGGGAAATCGGTCTGTAATTCTCCTTTTTGAGGGGGTCTTTGCCTGGTTTGGGGATCAAGGTAATATTGGCCTCATAGAATGAGTTTGGTAGCTTTCCTTCTGTTTCTATTTTTTGAAATAGCTTTAGGAGAATAGGTTTTATTTATTCTTTGAATGTTTGGTAGAATTCCCCAGGAAAACCGTCCGGGCCTGGAGTTTTGTTATTTGGAAGGTTGTTTATCACTGACTCAATTTCTTCATAATTAATTGGCCTGTTTAAGAAATCAATTTCTTCCTGTTTCAGTCTTGGTAGTTTATAGGTTTCCAGGAAGGCCTCCATCTCTTCCACATTGCTTAATTTATTGGCATAAAGCTGTTGATAAAAGTTTCTAATAATCCTTCCAATTCATTGGTGTTGGTCGTGACCTCTCCTTTTTCATTCATAATTTTATTAATTTGGGTCCTTTCTCTCTTCTTTTGGTTAAGTCTTGCCAGTGGTCTGTCAATTTTATTGATTCTCTCAAAGAACCGGCTTCTAGTCCTGTTGATCTGCTCTACTGTACTTCTGGTTTCTGCTTGATTGATTTCAGCTCTAATTTTGGTCAACTGCTTCCTCGTGCATGGATTAGGCCTGTCCCTCTGTTGCTGTTCCAGCTTCTTGAGGTGAGAATATAAAAACTGCATTTTAGATTTTTCTATTCTTTTGAGTGAGGCTTGGATGGCTATGTATTTCCCCCTTAGGACTGCCTTTGCAGTATCCCATAGGTTTTGGACTGTTGTATTTTCATTCTCATTGGTCTCCATAAATTGTTTAATTTGATTTTTGATTTCCTGGTTTATCGAGTCATTCCTGAGCAGGATGGTTCTTAGTCTCCAAGTGTTTGAGTTTCTTCCAAATTTTTCCTTGTGGTTGAGTTCCAATTTCAGAGCGTTGTGGTCTGAGAATATGCAGGGGATAATTTCAATCTTTTGGTTTCGGCTGAGACCTGTTTTGTGTCCCAGAACATGGTCTATTCTTGAGAATGTTCCATGGGCATTAGAATAGAATGAGTATTCTTTGGTTCTGGGGTGTAGTGTTCTATATATATCTAAGAGGTCCAACTCGTCGAGTATGGCATTCAAAGCCTTTGATTCTTTGCTTAGTTTTTGCCAGGGTGTTCTGTCCATTTCTGAGAGTGGAGTGTTGAGGTCCCCTACTATTAATGTATTTTTATTTATATGTCTCTTTATTCTGGTTAAGAGTTGGCTTGTGTATCTTGCTGCTCCCCTGTTGGGGGCATATATATTTATAATTGTCATATCCACTTGTTGAATACTTCCTTTAAGAATAATATAGTGCCCTTCTGCGTCTCTAACTATAGTCTGTAGTTTAAAATCCAGTTTATCTGATATGAGAATTGCTACCCCAGCTTTCTTTTGAGGTCCATTTGCGTGAAAGATGGTATTCCATTCCTTTACTTTCAGTCTGGATGTATCTTTGGGTTCGAAATGAGTCTCTTGTAGACAGCAAATGGATGGGTCATGTCTTTTTATCCAATCTGCAACCCTGTGGCATTAAGGAAGAATTTAAACCATTAATATTAAGACTGATCACTGAGAGATATGCTTTTAATGATGCCATGTTGTCAGTAAAGTCTTTGTTTGTATTGGCTGTGACTTTCTGTTCTGTATCACTCTTGGGGCCTTTTTACTTTTATAGAACCCCCCGTAATACCTCCTGTAGGGCTGGTTTCGTGGTTACGAAATTGGCTAGTGACTGTCGATTCTGAAATGTCTTTATTTCTCCATCAATTCTGAATGACAGCCTTGCTGGATAAAGGATCCTTGGCTGCATGTTTTTCTCTGAAAGAGCTTTAAAAATGCTCCCCCAACCCTTTCTCTCATTCCAGGTCTGTGTAGACAGGTCTGATGTAATTCTGATAACTTTGCCTTGGTACGTGAGAAATTTCTTTGCCCTGGCCGCTTTCAATACTGTATCCTTGGATCTAATATTTGCGAAATGCACTATGACGTGACATGGTGTAGGTTTGTCGTGGTTGAGCTTGGGAGGGGTCCTCTCTGCCTCTTGGACACGAATGTTTGTTTCCCTCGCTAGATTAGGGAAGTTTTCAGCTACAATTTGTTCAAATATCTGTTCTAGACCTCTGTTTTTCTCCACCCCCTCGGGGATGACGATGATTCTAACATTGGACCGTTTCGTTGAGTCAGTAATCTCCCGTAGCCAACATTCGTGGGCATGGATTTTTTTAAGACCATCTTCTATTTTCATTTTTTCCTCTATTAACCCATCCTCCAATTCACTAACCCTTTCCTCTGCTTCGGTGACCCTGGCCGTCAGAGCCTCTAGTTTTGCCTGCATTTGGCTCATAGAATTTTTAATTTCTGTCAAATTCGCTCTCATTTCCGCCCTTAGGGATTCTATATTCTCAGTAACATTCTCCTTAATACTTTTTTCAAGTCTACTCATCATCTTGACCATTGTTACTCTGAATTCCATTTCTGATAATTTGGTTACATCCATATCCGTTACTTCTGTGGCAGAGGCCACAGACTCACTGTCTTTTCTTTGCTGGGGGGGGACTTCTCCTTCTTGTCATTCTAATGAGGAGAGGTTGCGGGGTTGTCCAGAGCCCAAATTATTGACTGGGTCCCAGGCCGTGCCCCTTATTTTATAGGGATCTTAGAGATGTGGGCTTCTTCTTTAAAGATTTTATTTATTTACTTATCTGAGAGAGGGAGACAGACAGCAAGAATGGAACAGAAGCAGGGGAGTGAGAGAGGAAGAAGCAGGCTCCCAGAGGAAGAGCCCGATGAGGGACTCCTTTCTGGAACGCCGGGATCACGCCCTAAGCCGGAGACGGGCGCTCAATGACTGCGCCACCCAGGCGCCTGGGTTGTGGGCTTCTTGATTTTTCAGCCTGCCTTCTGTGTTCTGGGGGAGGGGCCTGCCGCGCCGATACTCAGGCAACCCTGTTTGGTTAGAGTCTCCGTGTCCCCTGCGAGGGAGGATGGGGATGGGCACTCTCTGGGCCAGTATTTCCAGGCTTTTGTTCTCTGGCGGCTTTCCCTGGCGGCCGGCTATGCCTCTTCTGAGAGTCAGAGCAGCAGAGGCTGCATTGTCACAGAACAGAGGGATTGCGGCCCGTTCTCCACTGATGTTCTGGCCACTTTAACTCTATTACTGTTGGTGCTGCTCAACCCTGCAGCGTCCCGGGATGTGCGCCCCACACCCGGCGTCCCTGCCCTCACTTCCAGGGCCGGCGCGTCTCTGTCCTTTGTGTTTCTAATGCCGCCAGCCACCGGCCGCCCCGCACCCTGGGTCTTCCGGTCTCAGTCTATGCCCGGTGAGCACACCTCGATTCCGGAGTTTCGTGAGAAGCCTGATGGGGCGCGCACCCGGTTCAGGGTCTCAGTCTGCTGTTTCGCGGGTGCCGACCGTGAGTCCGCCCGCTCCCCCGTGCAGGTGGCCCGCCAGCCGCCAGCCGCCCCGCGCGCGCTCCGGGAGTTCCCAGTCTCAGTCTGGATCCCGTGAGCACACCGGGATTCCGGTGTTCCGGGAGATGCCTGGTGGCGCGCGTTCACGGCTCACCGGTCTCAGTCCGCTCTCTCGCGGGTGCCCTCCGTGCGTCAGCCCGCTCCCCCGTGCAGGTGGCTGCCGCTTCCCAGCGCCCAAACACGGCGGCTCCCTCCCCCTTCCGTTTATCTTCCGATATCTGTGCACGGTTTACAGCTCCCCTCTTCGTACCTCAATACTCAGCGCTGGAGATGTTCATTTGTAGAGATCCAGATGCATCATCCTGCGTCTCAGGCTGATTCCGTGGATGTTTAGGCTGGTCTGGTACCCATCCAGCTCGACTCAGGGGACCAGCTGAAAAAGGGGTCCCCTACTCCTCCGCCATCTTAACTCCTTCACAGCTGCCTCTCTTCTGAGCAACCATCTTTAAAAAGAACAATTGAGGGAAAAGGTTTTCTCCCTGGTTCTAAACAGACACGGCCTGGTGGGGCTGGGAGCGGCCCTGCAGCAGCCTTGGATGCCATGCCACAGCAATGGGCCTTCAGAGTCAGGGGTGCGCCGAGTCACCTCTCAGACCGTCAGTCCCCTGACTGCCAGAGGCTGTGACCGCTAGCATGGCCTCGAGGAGCGTGGAGCCCTCTGGGGTATTTCCGGTTCCTACCTTGGTTTTAAATGGCTATTTCTGTGCTGGTGTTTGTGAGATGTGGGTACTGGCTCCATCTGGGTGCGCGTCCTGTTGGGATCCCTCAGTGCCCACTGGAGGGTTTGCACTTGTGGACTCTCTCTGCACTATGTGTTAGCAAGCATTCACTGAGTGCCTACTGTGAGCTCGGTCACCAACAAGGGGCAGAGTGTGAGAGCGAGAACTAAGATACAGGGTCCCTGCTCCAGGGCCCTCCTGGGACTCAACGATAGCCCTGGCCTCCTGACTCGCTACTTTCCTATTGTGGTGTAATGGACATACGATTGATACTGTTAAGCACGTTTCAGGGTACAATTCAGTGGCAATACGTACATTCACTGCTCTGTACCCGCCACCTCCATCCATCGCCACAACTTCTTCATCATCCCTAACTGAACCTCTACCCACGAGACCCATTCCACCACCCCAGCCCCAGCACCCTACAGCTCCTTCCATCTCTATGAATCGGAGTGCTCCCCATCCCTCATGAGTGGGGTCCTCCAGTATCAGTCCTTTAAGGACTGGCTTATTTCACGTAAGATAGTAGCCTCAAGGTCTGTCCCCATGAGCCTGGACCTGAACCACTTTTCCCCCAAAGGAGTGGCTCAGCCCTCTCCTGTCTAAGGTGAGCCTCCTCAGTCCCCTCTGCTCCCCTCACCTTCCTTCTCAGCCTGAAGATGATCCCAGCCAATCTGCAGCTTTGAAGACCTGTTCAGTCCAGATGCCAGACACACACCTGGGGGGCCTCGGGCCTCACCTACCTCATCTGTCCATGTCAGGTGCCTGCACCCCCACCATCTGGCCACTTGCTCCTCCCACAGGTGTCCCCATCTCAGGAGAGGGAAACACCAAGTCCAGACCCTTGGAGACCTCAGTGAATTATTGCTTGCCAACAACTCACCTAGTAGTGAGGTGGCTACTGGAGGGCATTTGATATCCTAAACACTAAAGGCATATGTGAGTCTCTGCTGCCCAGGGCAACGGGTAACAGTTGGGGAAAACAGAAACCAAGCAGACTCACTGGAAGAAAGGCTGAGTGATGAGGAGCGTTAGGGAAGAAGGGTCTGGAAGCTCTGACTGTCCCCACCTGATCTTCAGATGCTCCCCAGTTCCTCCTGTGCCTCTGGTGTCTTCCTGGAACCCTGACCTGGCTGTTTTCAGACAGCTCGCCCAGTGGTACTCTCACTTTCTGGGAGGGGGTGGTTTGCTGAAATCCACAGTGTATCCTGCTGCCCCACCTGGATCACATCGTCTGGGCCATCTGAGGACCCAAGACTGTGGGTCTGTGGCCTGGAGGGATTCTGAGCAGAGCTGGTGGGATGGGAGGGCTGCCAGGAATAGAGGCAGGTTTCCAGAAAGCTACGAAGCTACCTTCCTACAGTTTTTGAATCAAAGCCCTGAGATCTTTAAAATGCCAGCAATGTTACAGCATGGGCCAGAAAAACAAATGTCCCTGTGCACCCAACACCACCTAAACTATTGGCCACTTCTTGTCACTTGAGCTGAGTACAAAGGATTGGGAGTGAGGACTTGAGGGAGGGGTCCTGGGCCAGACTCTGTGTTTGGGGGACAAAGGCCATCCAGACAATCTTGTGCTGGGCCTAAGGAGGCGGCCTGTGTGGAGACCCCAGCTGGAGGCTCTGATGTCCGCTGATGCCCCCTCAGCCTGCCCCAGTGCACCTGCTGCTGGGGGAGCGCCTGCCCCCTCCTCCCTGCGGAGGGCTCTCTCCTGCACCAGCGGTGCCTCCTCCCCTGCCAGCCGCTGCCAGCCTGCAGCCTGGGAGCGTGGATACCCTGAGTTCCTCTAGCTGTGGGGGAAGCGCCTGCCCCCTCCTCCCTGCGGAGGGCTGTCTCCTGCACTAGCGGTGCCTCCTCCCTGCAAATCACTGCCAGCCTGCAGCCTGGGAGTGTGGATACCCTGATGGCCTCCAGTCCTGGGGACAGAGCCAGTGCATGTGGGACCTGGTCTCCCAGCAGGCCTGAGCGCCAGGCCGCCACGGTGCTCGCTCTCCTGCGGGCTCACTATGCCATGCCTTCCCTCAGGCTCCCTGGGCCCAAGTCCTCCTCTGCTTGGAGACCACCCTTGGCCCAGGCTCTACACGCTGGGACTGGGAGTGGGTCATCTGGACCTTCTAGACTTGTGCTACTATGCCTGTGACACAGGCACGGTCCGGCCTCACAGACTGCTCAGAGGAGACCCAGCACAGGAAGATGCAGCCCGCTGCAAGGGGAGATGCCAAGTGACCCAGAGTGAGCACACAGGCCTTGCACAAAGCACGGGGCTCGCGGGGCCCAGCACAGGATGCGGGCACCTAGCCACGGGTCATGGGAAATCCCGGTGAGGGTGGCCCTGGTGGGGAGGGCACGAAGGGCTCCAGAAGAGGCAGGCGACAAGGAAGACAACAGAGCTTCCCAAGGAGGTCGATGGAAGAATCAGAGGGTTGCAGAGGCCTTGGGAAGACTTGGAGGCCCTGGAGATGTTGGCTGAATCGCTATCATTTGGTCAGAAAAGGTGTGTCACAAACCCCCATCGACACTGGATGATTTACTCTTCGTTGGTTCTAGGAATCAGTGCGTACCTGCCATGAGAACTCACATTGCATCAAGTCTAGGATATACTTACTTTTCAGGACTGGATTTTTCTAGAGGAAGTGCTAAGCATGAGTCTCTCCATTCTTTTCTTTGTGCAACTGGCCTCTGTTTTCAGGAGCAGATTCCTGGTACTCATCACCCCTGCTCACCCTGAGGACTGGCCCCTGTCACCACCCACAGTGGATGTGACTGCATGGGTTGGGGGGTGCTCACTGATGAAGCCCCAGTGCTCAGTACACAGCAGGGACCCCAGATCCTCTGCTGAATGAGGGAGGGCCTGAGGGAGGATGGGAGTGAGGGAAAGAGGGAGGGAGGGAGGATGGAAGGGGTGGAGGGGAAGGAAAGAGGCGGGGGGAATGAATGATGGAGTGAATAAATGATGTAGGGAGGGAGAGAGGGTCCCTACATCAGGAGTCATTATTTGGGGTGAGGTCCGAGGGCATCATAGCCCGGGCCCTGGATGGTGGCTCAGGGCACGTCCAACTGTCCTCCTAGTGCTGACCATCCTTCTCCTTGGACCTGCTGTCATCCTGGATCCTCTCCACCTCCTCAAACAATTCTGAATGTTCCCAGGAGCAGGGTGGCAGGAGGGGGGTCTCAGGTGGGCTTCCCAGATCCTGTGCCCCAGAGGAAGCTGTGACAGTAGCTGCAGGGCATTCTGTCATGAGGACTGGGACCGAGGATCCCATCCATCTCCTTGGGCATTAGCGTTGGTGCATAGCCTGCTCTCTCCACCACTGCTGTGATGAACACTCCTGAAAATACATCTGTGAAAAACCGAGTGAGAGTTTCTGGGGTGAGTCCGAGGACGAGCGTGCTAGGTCATGGGTGCACCTGTGACCTGGGGTGGGTACTGCTCACTGCTCTCCCAGACAGGGGTGCCCATTGCCCTTCTCTCCAGGGCTGCTGGTCCCCAGACCAGACACCTGCCAGTCTGAGGGTGACCAGCGCTGCCTCCATAGGGTTTCCTTTGCTGGAGTCCTTCCCCGGGAGCTCCCGCATCTCTGACACATACTCCCCGTGTGCCTATCCTCCCCCTTGGACTTGCATGTGTTTGGTCTCTGTCCCTGTGCAACCCAGTGACTTGGAGCACGGTTTGGACCAGAGGCAGGGGAAACCTTTCTCTGGCCTTGGGTTGTGAGCAATGCTTTTGCCCTTTGTGGTGTGTCTACTAGCTTTCTGCATTTCCCTGGTTTCTGTGTGGGTCACAGGAAAGCCAGCTGTTTCCTGTCTGAGGTCAGGCCATGGTGTCCCAGCAGGAACAGGGGTCTCGGCCCTGAGATTGTGCCCATAATTCCTAAAGTGGTCTCTATGATTATGTCTGATTTGTAATCCATCGGGGATTTCAGTATCGAATAAGGGAAATGCTATGTCAAATAAACACAGAAAAAAAGAGTCCCCTTTGAAAATAGGTGGGCAGACACGAAGGTACCTATTGTGATTCCACTTACAGAAACATCCGGAACAGGTAAAGAAACAGAGAGAGCAGCTTAGGGGTTTTGAGGGTCTGGGCTGGGGGAGAAATGGGCAGGGAGGGCTTCTGGTTCAGGGACCCCTTTGGGGAAGGAGATATTCTGCAGCAATGTTCTCTGGTGGGGTGGCACATCATTGTGAATATACTCAATGTGCATGACGTGTTCAATTGAAAACAAGTAATTTTACTTAAAACAAATAATAAACAGTATACAGAACATGAAAAGATAAAGTAACAGTCAATATGTACCAGAGAGAAAGAACATAGGGGGAGGGGATGAAACACTCTGGTGGGACGTCGGGTTCGGGTGAAGGAACTAAGGGTAATTGCACAAGGAGCTCTCCCTGCAGGGCTGTGGGCTCTGGATGTGGCTCTGGGAGCCCTGCAAGAACAGGAGTAGGGACAGGGGTTGGGATAGGGGCAGGGACAGGAGCAGGGACAGATGCAAGAGCAGGGACAGGGGCAGGAGCAAGGGGAGGGACAGGGTCAGCAGCAGTGGCAGGTGCAGGATCCAGGGCAGGAGCTGGGTCAGGAGCAAGGACAGGAGCACAGGCAGGGGCAGGGGGAAGGGGCAGCAGTTCTGGCAGGGGAGGGGGCAGGAGCTGGGGCAGGAGCTGGGTCTGGGGCAGGGTCTGGGGCAGGAGCTGGGTCCGGGGCAGGAACAGCAGCACAGGCAGGGGCAGGGAAAGGGGCAGCTGTTCTGGCAGGGGAAGGGCCAGGAGTTGGGGCAGGAGCAGGGTCTGGGGCAGGAACAGGAGCACAGGCAGGGGCAGGGGAAGGGGCAGGAGCTGGGGCAGGAGCTGGAGCACAGGCAGGGGCAGGGGAAGGGTCAGCGGCTCTGGCAGGGGCAGGGGAAGGGGCAACAGTTCTGGCAGGGGAAGGGGCAGGAGCTGGGGCAGGAGCTGGGTCCAGGGCAGGAACAGCAGCACAGGCAGGGGCAGGGGAAGGGTCAGGGTCTCTGGCAGGGGCAGGGGAAGGGGCAGCAGTTCTGGCAGGGGAGGGGGCAAGAGTTGGGGCAGGAGCTGGGTCTGGGGCAGGAACTGGAGCACAGGGAGGGGCAGGGAAAGGGGCAGCTCCTCTGGCAGGGGTAGAGGAAGGGGCAGGATCAGGGGCAAGAGCTGGAGGGTAGGAACAGGAGCACAGGCAGGGGCAAGGGCAGTGGCTCTGGCAGGCGCAGGGGCAGGACCTGGGTCTGGGGCAGGAACAGGAGCACAGGCAGAGCAAGGGGCAGGGGAAGGAGTTTCATCCTTTGCAGGATCAGGAGCACAGACAGGGGCAGGGGCAGGAGCAGGGGCAGGATTTGGGGCAGGGGCAAGAGCAGGAACACAGATAGGGGCAGGTGTGGGGGCAGGAGCAGTGCTGGGCTCAGGGGCAGGCTCTCCGTGGGCAGGTTCTCCAGCAGGCTCTTCCTGTACAGCTTCAGGCTCTCTGTGGGCAGGTGCCAGGTCACCCGCTGGCTCCTGGTCTCCTGCTGAAGTTGCTGCAGGCACCACCCCTCCCTCTGGAGCTGCCCATGAACTTGGAGCCGGCTCTAGTTCCTCAGATGGTGGAGCAGCTGTGAGAGGAGAAAAGCTCACCCATGTGCCTGCCTCTCGTGGCCTTTGCAGAGACAGAACCCAGCCCAGGGTCTCCCAGAGAAGCTGCAGCCAGGAAGGAACCCTGACCAGAACGTGTCCCTGACAGCAGTCCACCCACTGGGTGCTCTGAGCCCGGTCCTTGCTCCTGGACCCACACCAGCCTCTGGGGGCTCCTCCCTGTGGGGCCAGCACCGACCCATCCCCACACACCACACACACCCAGCCCCAGCCTTCTCACCCTCGGGCTCGGCCTCCGTGGGCTCTGGCTCCTGGATCACACTCACTGAGTGAATGACTACTGGGGACAGTGGCCTGGGCGGAGTCAGCACCCTTCCCAGGTGATCCCCTGTCCCTGCTCCTGGAGAGGAGGGCGTGTCCACCAGCTTCCTCTCAGTCTCATCAATGGTCTTCTGCAAAGACAGGGACTGGTAGCTGGCCCAGAGGCATCACAGCCCTGCCCGGCTCTCTTCACTGTCCTCCTGCCCAGGCCCCCTGCTGCTCCCAGATAAGACACAGACCTGTGTGTGCACAGCCCTGCACCTGGGATGCAGTGACCCATCCCTGCAGGGCTCGGGATAAACCTTGGGCAGAAGGGCACAGCCCCCGCACACCCCTTCTCACCCAGCAAGGCTTGACCTGGGGTGTGAACATGACCTGCCCACTAGACATTGACCCCTCATCAGCCTGCTCCTGCTCGGAGTGGCCCCACCCTACAAGACCCCTCTTACACACACACGCGCGCACACACACACACACACACACACACACACACAGAGGGAGGGGACCTGGGGCTGCACAGTCGGATCGGAGTGTGTGGAGCTGGGCTGGACGGCTCTGGGTCTCCTGGTGTCACCTTTCGGTCCTTCCTGCCAAATGGCCAGAGGTGTCGGGGAGCCCTGACACTACATCCCCAGCGAGGGAAAGTGTTTGCAGGGCGCGCTTTCCTCAGCCTGCAGCCTCTGGACTTGGGGATGCAACACACAAACATGTTCTTCGTTCGAGGATCTCCAACGATATGAGCTGGGCAGGGGGCTGGCTCTGGAATGTGGGTGCCTTGTTACCTGAGTTCCAAATTCTGTTGGGCTCCGTTGTCAGGGAAGTGAGGTCACCACTGCCTGGGGCTCCCTTGCCCAACTTCCTTCTCCCACAAGAGCCCCCAAGGGCCCCCCTCCCCCAGCTGCTCAATGCTCACCCTCCACCCCATGCCCCATCCATACAGTGACACCCACACCGCCTACCCACAGCCCCCAGGGGGCCTGGGAGCAGCCAGTGTCCCTGCTGTGACGACTCAGAGCTGGTTTCAGACCGGGCTTCTGCTCGTGACCAGGGCCGTGACTCTGGACAGACCCTGTGCCTCTCAGGGACTCCCCAGTCTCCCCATCTGCACAGTGGGGTGTTCTGGCTTCTACTTCTAGGGACACCATCAGGGGTAGGACCTCTACATACATTCCGTACCTGCTCTCACAGGAGGCTGGGGCACACACTTGGCAATGCAAGGATGAGCCAGGGGCTGGGCGGGGCATGGAACACAGCTCAGAGGGGCTGGGTCTGCTCTGGGGTCCAGGCAAAGCCACCCCCTCCTGCCTGTGTTCCAGTCCCGTGGGAAAGTTGCAATGAACGGTTTCTGACCTTGTCCTCTCACGACAGAGACTTCCAGGGGCTCCCATTAAGTTGAGGCTCAGGTCCCTGGGCCTCATCTGTGCCCATGTGCGGGGCGTCTCCACAGTGGTTCCCGGGCATTCCCGAATCCTGGTCACACATCCCTGTGGAATCCCTTCCCCTCTAGGGTGTATGGCCCGTGTGACTGCGCTCTAAGGAAGAGAATGGAGCAAAATGATGGGATCCCATTTCCAAGCTGATGGAGGAAAGTCTGTGACTTCTCCTGGTTCCCTCTCTCCTGTGTTCAGTCTCTGTCTCTGTCTCTGTCTCTGTCTCTGTGTGTCTCCCAGGAGCAGGATCTGCGGGCTCCGGGGGCGATGTGAGAAACCTCAGGAGTCTCCCTGTCCATGTTTCCCTCTCCTGTCCTGGTGCTCAGTTCCTTCCTAAGGCCTCCTCACCATGCCCAGAGCACTAACTCTGGAACCTCTTCCAAATGGGGACCCTGAGGCCACACCAAGGAGGGCCCTGACCTTGGTCCCCTGACCAGTGGTCAGTGCTCTGCTCTACCCAGGTCCTCAGCCCCCAGCCTGCCCTCTGCTCAGAAGAACCTCAAGGGAGTACAAAGCATTTTCCCAGGACTGGGAGCACAGTGGTCAGGGATGGAGACCCAAGGCCAGCAGGCTCTTCTACAAGCCTGTGGGACCCTAGGGACACCCATCTCTACAGCCCAATTGATAGAAGAGTAAGCTGAGGCCTTTTGTGCTGTAGCCCCCTCCACACTAGCGGGGGGTTTCTGTTCCTACTTCCAGGTACCCAGGGTGGTGATGGACACCGGACCCCAGATCCTGTCCTCTCCCAGTGCCCTGGCAACTCTCCTGGGCCCCTTGGGGACCCCCTGACCATCAGCCTGGCGTGTCTCCCCTCCCCGTGCTATGGATCTGGGGTATGGCTAGGAGTCCTGATGCCCCTGCCCCATGGCCCAGCTGTCTCCGACCTCTTTCTTCTTTCCCCCTTGTCACCCACCTCGCTCCCAGGGTGTCCTCCCCTTCTGACCCCCAGCTGGGCAGTCAGAGTGGGGTGTGTGTGTGTGCACAGGTGCACATGCCTCTACCTGCCTGGGGATGCCCAAGGTCATGTCCCCACATGGGACGGAGTGGGGAGCTATCCTCAAGGATCTGAGGGGCTCTCATCCCCAACGCAAACCTCATGGGAGGGTTGATGCTGGCCTAGGACTGGAGAGCAGCCCTGCTCCTTGGACTCTGCACCCCTCATTTGTCCTGGGTCAGTCCCTGACTCTCTGGACCTCAGGTTCGCAACTGTCCCTGAGGGTTGGGCATGGAAATGCTTGAATGTGGCCGCTCTTCTGGAGTAGGTGGAGGACAGGTGCACCAGGCACACAGGCCTCCCCACTGAGAGGGTTAGGTGTTCACAGGGGACCTGCACACAGAATGTGTATCATGACCCAGTCCTGCTGTGGACGTGCACAAGACCCATGGCTCCACACCTGACTGGTCCCTCATGTTCCCTCACCACCACCAAGTGCTCTGTGGCCCCAAAGTCTGCTGAGCCCCAGAACCATGCCCACGCTGGGCAGCAAGCCTCAGGGTGCAAGGCCAGGTGGGTTGGATATCTGGGGACGCAAAGGTCACTGAATACCCCCCGCCCCACCCAGCTGGCCTGGAATGCAGACTCCCTCCGAGGGTCTAGCTAAGTGCATGGCTGGGCCAGGGGACCTGGTGGCAGCAATGGAGGCCGACTTGGGGCAGGGAGAAGATCTGTCCGCCCCTTCCCCTTCTCCTCTCCTCATTCTCCCTCATCTTCCTGGCAGGACCTGGGACGGAGGTCCAGCCTGCCCCTGGCTGCAGCCCTGGCTAGAGTCAGAGGGGTGGGAAGGAGGCCAGGGAGGAGGCGCCCACCACCAGGATGCCGGAGTGTGAGGGTGTTGTTACCATAATGAGGGACCCCGTGGGCATTCAGGGATTTCAGCCATTTTCAGACATGAGCTGGGGCCCCAGGACTTGGCCCCTGCCCCATCCTACCCCCCGCCCACGAGGCCCTGCATCCTCCCCAGCCCAGTCCTTGACAGCAGCCAGTCCTCCCTCCAGCCCCAGGAAATCCAGCTGCTCGGGGAGCTGCAAAATCATTCCAACCTGGAGGCTGAGCAGCCCTATGGGGCCTGGTTCTGGGTCCTGGAGCCCCACAGTGAGGAGAGGTGAGGCCAGGCAGGAGTGGGGAGAGGGCGGAGTGGATTCTCCTTGAGGACCATGGCTCCCTGGTCAGCACAGACCCTGTTGCATGCTGGCCTCTAGGGCACCCAGATTCCAGCTCCCGGACAGGCTCTGGGAGGGAGACCAGAGTGTGGCTCCTGCTAGCTCAGACATGTCACTCTGTCCTGTAGCTACCGCCTGTCCCGCCAGCTGGACTCCCCCTCCTAGTCGACCAGCAACACCTTCAGAGCCAAGAAGAACAGGCCTTCATCAAACTCAGGGACCAGTGAGTGGCTGCAAGCAGGGGAGGGCTCACCCTGGGCTCAGGGAGTCTCTGGCTGGGCTAGTGGGGGCTTGGGAGGGCTGGCCTTCCAGCTTCTCTGCAGAGCAGCCCTGTGGCTGGAGCCATTTGCCTCCCCTTTCTGGGCCTCGCTCTCCTCCTGTGTGCAATGGGGTGATGCTGAATGATTGCTCCCATGGCAGGAACATGTGGGGTGCTGGTGATTGACCTACGCTGGGCACAGAGTCTGGATTGCAGACTGCTGTGGGGGATGGTAAGCGGTGTGACCAGTGAGCACCCCTCCCCCCAAAAGCAATCTAGGTCTTCCATGCAGCTGCCAGGCCCCTGGCTGGGAGCCCAGGAGCAGTGGCAGACCATACTTCTGACACAAGGTCCATGGATGGCTCTTCTTCAGGAGTGGGGACGCAGTGGGGAGCCCTGGGAGCACGAGGCCAGCCCCTCCCTCTGAGGGAAGGAGAGCAAGGAAGACTTTCCCTGGGGTCCCCCAAGGCCACGTAAGAGGGGAGGAGGCTGTCCCCATGCCCAGACAGCCCTTCCCCAGCACCCACTTACCTAGTGGGGAGGGGCAGGCATCCTTGCTGCGCACAGTAAATCTGGACTTGAAGAGTACATGGAAATTCTGCTTTGGTTAGAACCCGAGCATTGGGGTTTGGTTCTTTCACTTGCTGGACTGACGAGACACACATGCTCTCCAGGAGTCCTCCTCGAATGAAGAGCTCTTGCAGGGTCCCAGGTGTCCTGGACCTGGGAAGGGGAGAGGGGCCAGTCCTCTCCCTGGCTCCTGAAGGAGGCCCATCTTCCCAAAGACAGGATGGTTTCAGGTTGTGATCCTGGGCCAGGGCCAGAGACAGCCCCTCACTGCTCCCGACTCTAAGGCTGAGGGGACCTTTCTCAGGCACAACGATGCCCGCTGAATGTGGGGACTTCAGAAAGGACACACACCTGGACCAGGTCCTGCCCCAGGATAGTGGCTGCCTTCCCCAGCTCTAGAGGAAAAGGGACATCCTCTGCTTCTGTGGGCGGGGGTCCTCTGTCCCACTAGCAGGCACTGGACGGTTTCTAGTCTGCCTCTGAAAATGCACCAGCACTGAGTGGGCCAATCACTGTCCACACACGAACATGGACAACGTGCTAAGGAAATGCCGGAGGTGATCCTGTGCAAATGGCCTGCGGGCTGGTGGGGCTGGAGGTCCCCTTTCCCTGGATGGGAATCCTCCTGGAGTCTCATCTCCGCCCTCAGGGCTCCCTTCCTGCTGGCTTCAGGACCGAGGGAGAGACTGTGGTGTGGCTGGGAAGGCTCCGCCCCTGCCTCCTTCCTTCTGCACACATCACTGTTCCCCAGGAAGCAGGGGCTGCTGCTCCCGCCTGCCCCGCACACAGCTGGTGTAAGGCAAACATTCCCTCCAAGGTCCAGCCGCTCTGGCTCCATCACATACACGGTGCCCACGGCTGCCTGGATGGGCCACGAGTCCCAGGAGAGCTCTCCTTTCCCGGGATCAGGATTCCTATTCCTGGAGAGAAAGAAGTACCATCTGTCCTCTGCGGGAGAAGGTGAATTCCTGGGCCGGGTGGCCCTCAGGTGCCTGAGGACATGGTGGCCCCAACAGCTCCTCTGGAGAGAAGGGTGTCGGGCACCCCTGTCTGGGAGAACAGCGAGCAGCACGCATCCCAGGCCACAGGTGCACCCATCACCTAGCATGCTCGTCCTCGGACTCACCCCTGGGAACTCTGGCCCAGTGTTTCGGCTATATTTTCAGGAGTGTTCAGCACAGCAGTGATGGAGAGAGCAGGGAACGGAACAACACTAATGCCCAAGGAGATGGATGGTGGCTCAGTCGGTTAAGCCACTGACTCTTGATTTCAGCTCTGGATGTGGTCTCATGGTCGTGGGATTGAGCCCCACATAGGGTCTGTGTTCAGTGCAGCGTGGGCTCACGATTGTCCTTCCACCTCCTGCCTCTCTTGTCACTCTCATGCCATGCCCTTTCTCTCTAAAATAAATAAATAAAATCTTTATTAGAAAATGAAATCTTACAGAATGTACTTTCAAAAAATTGTAAAAAATCATAACATTAATTTTGCCATTAAATTTCTAATTTAAATTTTAGTTAACATACAGTGCAATATTGGTTTCTGGAGTGCAATTCTGTGATTCATCACTTAATAGGACACCCAGCGCTTACACAGCAAGTGCCCTCCTTAATCCCCATCACCCATCTAGCCCCTCCCCCACCCCCTCTCTCCAGGGACCCTCAGTTTGTTCTCTATCATGAAAATTCTCTATGGTTTGTTTCCTTCTCTGCTTTTTTTCTTTTCCCTGTTCCCACATGTTCATCTATTTTCTTTCTTAAACTCCACATATGAGTGGGATCATATGGTATTTGTCTTTCTCTGACGGGGCTTTGACTGTCTGCACCCATTACATCACAGCTTCCCCCTTTTCCCCCTTCCCTGAATCTCCTGGTTACTACCAGTCTAGCTTCTATTTCTGGAAATATGGCTACTTTGGAGAGCTCCCAGCTGTGGATTCCTACAGTATTTGTCTTTTTGTGAGGGCTTATTTCACGGAGCCTCGTGTCCTCAAGGTTCATGCGTGTTGTAGCAGGTGTCAGGATTTCCTTCCTCGGTAAGACTGAATAATATTTCATTGATGGATAGACCACATTTGGTTTATCCATTTATCCATTGGTGGACATTTGAGTTGCTTCTACCATTTGGCCGTTTGTCTATTGTGAAGAGTGCTGCTGTGACATGGGTGTGCAAATATCTCTTCCAGAACTTGCTTTCTGATTCTTTTGAATATATACCCAGAGGTGGGATTGCTGGATCATACTGTACCTGCATTTTTAGTTTTTGAGATGCTTCAATACTGTTTTCCATAGTGGTACACCATTTTACAATCACACCAGCGGTGCACAAAAGTTCCACTTTCTCCATATCTTTGCCAACATTTGGAGTTTTCTGTTCCTGGTTGTCTTTTTTTTTTTTTTTTCAGTACCCATCAGAATGAATGTGAGCTGATATCTCTGGTTTTGATTTAGTCTCCTCTGATTATTAGTCATATGAGTGTATTTTCATATGCTTGTTGGTCATTTGATACATCTTTGCAGAAGTCAATTCAAGTCCTTTGCCCATTTTAAAATCAAGTCATTTGTTTTGTTATTGTGCTGTATGAGTTCTTTTTTTTTTTTTTAAAGATTTTATTTATTTATTTGACAGAGCAAGAGACCGCCAGTGAGAGAGGGAATACAAACAGGGGGAGTGGGAGAGGAAGAGCTGGCTCCCAGCGGAGGAGCTCGATGTGGGGCTCAATCCCAGAATGCCAGGATCACGCCCTGAGCTGAAGGCAGACGCCTAATGACTGAGCCATGCAGCACCCCATGAGTTCTTTATTTATTCTGGATATTAACTCACCATCAGATATATGATTTGCAAATACTTTCTCCCATTCTGTAGGTTGCCTTTTCACCTGTTGTGTCCTGTGATTCACAACAGTTTTTTACTTTAATGTAGTCCTCTTTGCCTTTTATTTTTGTTGTTGCTATGTTTTTGGTGTCCTATCTAAGAAATCATTGTCCTATCCAGTGTCATGAAGCTTTTCCCCTATGTTTTCTTATGGGAGATGAACAGTTTTAGGACTTTCATTGAGGTCTTTGATTCATTATTTAGTTCATTTCTGTAAAAGGTGAAATGGAAGAGTCCATCTTTGTTCTTTGACATGGGAATATCCAGCTTCCCAACACAATTTATTTTGTTAAATTGTATTTTATTTTATTTAAATTCAATTAACATATAGTATATTAGTAGTCTCAGAGGTAGAGTTTCAGTGATTCATCAGTCTTATATAACACCCAGTGCTCATTACACCCCATACCATCCTTAATGCCCATCACCTAGTTACCCCATCCCCCCCACCCTTCAGCAACCCTCAGTTTATTTCCTATGGTTCACAGTCTCTTATGGTTTGTCTCCCTGTCTGATTTCATCTTGTTTTATTTTTCCCTCCCTTCCTCTATGATCCTCTGTTTCATTTCTTTTTTCTTTTAAGATTTTATTTATTTATTTGTCAGAGAGAAAGAGAGAGAGAGAGAGCACAGCAGGGGGAGTGGCAGGCAGAGGGAGAAGCAGGCTCCCCGCTGAGCAAGGAGCCTGATGCGGGACTTGATCTCAGGATCCTGGGATCATGACCTGAGGTGAAGGCAGACACTTAACTGTCTGAGCCACCCAGGCATCCCCTCTGTTTTGTTTCTTAAATTCCACATATGAGTGAAATCATATGATAATTATCTTCCTCTGATTGACTTATTTTGCTTCGCATAACACCCTCTAGTTCCATCCATGCATTGTAAATGGTAAGTATTCATTTCTGATGACTGAGTAATATTCCAGTGTATGTATATACACCACATCTTCTTTATCCATTCAACTGTCAATGGACATCTGGGCTCTTTCCATAGTTTGGCTATTGCGGACATTGCTGCTATAAACATTGGGGTGCAGGTGCCCCTTCAGATCACTATGTTTGTATTTGGGTGGTAAATATCTAGTAGTGCAATTGCTGGGTCATAGGGTAGCTCTAGTTTTAACTTTTTGAGGAACCTCCATACTGTTGTCCAGAGTGGCTTCACCAGCTTGCATTCCCACCAACAGTGTAGGAGGGTTCCTACGTCTGTCCCATTCCTGAGGATGTCCCACATCCTCGCCAACATCTATCATTTCCTGACTTGTTCATTTTAGCCATTCTGACTGGTGTGAGGTGGTATCTTATGATTTGTATTTCCCTGATGGCAACTGATGTGGAAAAATTTTTCATGAGTCTGTTGACTATTTGTATGTCTTCTTTGGGGAAATGTCTATTCATGTCTTCTGCCCATTTCTTGACTGGATTATTTGTTCTTTGGGTGTTGATTTGGTAAGTTCTTTATAGATCTTGGATAGTAGCCCTTCATCTGTTAAGAAATTTGTAAAAATCTCCCGTCCTATAGGTTGTCTGTCGGTTTTGTCGACTATGTCCTTCGCTGTACAAAAGCCTTTTATCTTGATTAAGTCCCAATAATTCATTTTTGCTTTCATTTCCTTTGCCTCTGGAGACATGTCTAGCTAGAAGTCGCTGCAGCTGAGGTCAAAAAAGTTTCTGCTTATGTTCTCCTCTAGGATGTTGATGGATTCCTGTCTCCCATTTAGGTCTTTCATCCATTTTGAGTTTATCTTTGTGGACAGTGTAAGAAAGTGCTCCAGTGCCATTCTTCTGCATGTGGCTGTCCAGTTTTCCCAGCACCATTTGTTGGAGAGACCATCTTTTTTTCTGCTGGATATTCTTTCCGCTTTGTTGAAGATTCATTGACCATAGACTTGAGGGTCCATTTCTGGGTTCTCTATTCTGTTCCATTGATCAATGTGTTGGTTTTTGAGACAGTACCATGCTGTCTTGATGATGACAGCTTTGTAATAGAGCTTGAAGTCTGGAATTGTGATGCCCCCAGCTTTCCTTTTTTTTCCCCCAACATTCCTTTGGCTGTTCGGGGTCTTTTCTGGTTCCATACAAATTTTAGGATTGTTTGTTCCAGTTCTGCGAAAAATACTGGTGTTATTTTGATAGGGATTGCATTGAATGTGTAGATTGTTTTGGGTAGCAAAGATATTTTAACATTTTTTTTCCTCCAGTCCATGAGCATGCACTGTTTTTCCATTTCTTTGTGTCTTCCTCAATTGCTTTCATAAGTGATCTATACGTTTCTGAGTTTAGATCTTTTACCTCTTTGGTTAGGTTTATTCCTGGGTATCCTATGGCTTTTGGTGCAATTTTAAATGGGATTGATTCCTTGATTTCTCAAGCTACTCGACCTTTCAATTGACCCAGTGGTAGTTGGGTTGTAGAGTAAGTGGAAGTTTCACATTATCCCTTGTTCCTTAGCCTACTGTTGTATTTGCTTTCCTGTGAAGTGGGTGCCGTGATCTGATTTGATAATGATTGGGATACCATAGCAATGAATCCAGATTTCTAATGTTTTGATAATAGTGTTTAAAGCATTTTTTTTCTGGCAAGAATAGGAGAACACTATTTTTGACCATGTGTCTATAATGGTACATGGGTATAGTTTATTCTTTGATACAGACAAGGGTTGGTTATATTCAATTTGTATATTTTGGAAGAGTCTGTCAGCTTTGACTTTATGTGGGTATTCATTAGAGTTCTCTTGGTTTTAACTTTGGCAATTATGGCATTCTCTCTCTCTCAGTGAGTCGTTGGTAACAGTATACATTTTGCTTCCTCTATGTTCTCTGTTATGCCAGCATGACCTCTTTGGTGATGTGCCCATGCAATGATCGTATTGATTGCCATATCTATGTGTTCCGGTTTCATATTCCATTATCCTTCGTGTTCATGGATGGTTCCATTTTGAATTGTTTTCCTCTTCTGCCAAAAATCATTGGTTTTTTAAATGATGTTTTTAGATATTTTGGCCTCACTCATTTTCCTAATGAGGTTCTCTGCCTGGTGTTTAATTTGGTTACTTTAGAGTTATTTCTGATGTACAGAAACATGCATGATGAAGATGGAAATGTCAGCCAGGGCTAATTTTTAAAAAAGATTTTATTTATTTGACAGAAAGAGAGACAGCCAGCGAGAGAGGGAACACAAGCAGGGGGAGTGGGAGAGGAAGAAGCAGGCTCCCAGCAGAGGAGGGAGCCCAATGTGGGGCTCAATCCCAGAACTCTGGGATCATGTCCTGAGCCAAAGGCAGACGCTTAACGACTGAGCCACCCAGGGGCCCCAGCCAGTGCTAATTTCTGTCATATGTTCTTAACTCCTATGTTCTTATTTTCTGCTGGGCAGTCATTTTTCTGACCTATTTCTAACCACAGTTTTGTGTCACTAGTTACTGCCATGAGTCTGAGAATAGATACACCTCATTCTGGTTTTCTTGAACAGATTCATCAATCACCAGTTTTCTAGCTATTTGTTTTGCATATTGTGCTGACCCTCATTGGATGCGTAGGACTGACTCTCTGTCTCTCTGTCCTATTCAGAAAGGTATCATTTCTGTAATAGGACTTAAGGTCAGGAGTGGTTCTGCTTTGTTCATCTGGAATCTTCTTTTCCCACTCCAGAATAGCCTTTGGAGTTTTTGTATCATTGATTTCTTGTCTTGTCTCTTCTTTTCTTTTTCTTTCTTTCGTTCGTTCGTTCGTTCTTTTTTCCTTTCCTTTCCTCTTTTCTTTTCTTCTTTTCTTTTCTTTTCTTTTCTTTCTTTCTTTTCTTTCCTATTGATTTTCAGTGAATGGTCCAGCCTTTTGTAGGGCCTCTGAGAGAGCCCAGGTGAGCCTCCAATTAATTGGTATCTGTTCTCAGAACATGGGGATCTCTTAGTCCAGCAGTCAATCTGGTAAACTTTGAGGTCTTGAAGAGTTTCAGTCCTCAGAGACCATGTCGCAAACCCTTGTGAGTATAGGCATTCTAGGGTATGCTCAGAGCCCTCATTAGCTTTTTCAGATTTCAGACAGCATTTCCCAAAGAAGTACCTCTTGGGTCTGCATCCATGTCAGTTCCCTACACTTCCTTACACTAGTTATGTGATCAGTGTGTTTCAGGATAATTTCCACATGTGATTTTTGCTCTTTCCTACCAGTCCTATCTGTTTCTGATCTTCTTCCTTTATGGTAGGGGTTGGGAAACAACGTGTGTGGTGTAGGAAGGGGTGTGGTAGTTGTCTGCCTTTAGAGGACCGAATGATGACTACAAACTGTACTGTAGTTTGAGGTCCTCAGCCCTAGCTTAGGTCAATTGTCCATCCTCTGAGTGTCAGGAATTCCATCACTTTACTTGGATCTCGTCTGTTCTCCAAGTTGTCCTCAGAAATAAGGATGTCATCCATCTAGGGAATACTGGTTTGTGTGTATGTTTTTGTTTTAGAAAGGTCCTGGATGTTCCTGAAAATAATACTGTTGAGCACCCTTTCCTGTCTTATTGGCCATCTTTTGAGAAACATCCATTTTAATTTAATTTAATTTAATTTAATTTAATTTAATTTAATTTAATTTAATTTTATTTTATTTTATTTTATTTTATTTTTAGCCGAGGTATAGTACATCATTGGTTTTTGATATAATGTTCAGTGATTCATTAGTTCAGTATAATACCCACCGTTAGTCATATCATGTGCCCTCTTTAATGCCCATCACCCAGTTACCCCTTCCCCCACCTCCCTTTCCTCACTCTCAGTTCGTTTCCCAGAGTCTCTATGGTTTGTCTCCCTCTCTGATTTCTTCCCATTCAGTGCCCCCCATACCCCTATTGTCCTCTGCGCTATTCCTTATATTTCACATATGAGTGAAACAATATGATAATTGTCTTTCTCTGATTGACTTATTTCATTTAGAATAATCCCTTCCAGTTCCATCCATGTTGATGCAAATGGTAGGCATTCATCCTTTCTGATGGCTGAGTAATATTCCATTGTGTATATGAACCACATCTTCTTTATCCATTCATCTGTTGAAGGGCATCTCAGCTCCTTCCACAGTTTGGCTATTGCGGACATTGGGGTGCAGGTGCCCCTTTGGATCAGTACATTTGTATCTTAGAGATGAATACCTAGTAGTGCAATTGTTGGGTCAAGTGTCTTGAGGAGCCTCCATACTGTTTTTAAGAGTGGGTGTACCAGCTTGCATTCCCACTGACAGTGTAAGAGGGTCCCCTTTCTCCACATCCTCTCCAACATTTGAAGTATTTATTTTTAAATAGACTGTCTTTTATGGTTGATGCATAGGAATTCGTTATTGACAAGTCTTTGTCCGTGTGTGTGTTGCAAATCTTTACTTCCCAGTCTATGGCTTGCCTTTTCATTTCCTTAATGGTCATGAGATAAGGAGAAACGTCACATTTTTATGAAGTCCCACTGAATCTTTTCAAAAGGTTAGTGCACTCCGTGTCCCACCCCGAGATCAACATTTTCTACACATCTTCCAGAAACGGTCTAACATTAAGCTATGGTCCATCTCAAATTTCTAAATTCCATTTTTAATTCTAATAGTGTATTTATAGACTATTTTGGATTTTCTGTGTACACCATCATATTATCTGTGTATAGTGACAGTTATCCCCTCAATTCTTATACCTTTTGTTTCTCTTGCCTTATAACTCTGGGTAGATTCTCCAATGCAATGTTGAATAGAGTAGCATTGTTTGAGGATTTTAATATACCTTTCTCAGTATCTGATAGAAAAAGCAGACAAAACATTGGTAACAAATGTGACCTAATTGACATATATGGAACATTACCTAATAAGTGCAGAATACATTCTTTTCTAGTGGTCACAGAATATTACCCAAATAGATGGTATGCTGGGTCACAAATCAAGTCTACAATTTTAAAAGCCTGAAATTAACTAGATTCTATTCTTAGACCACAGGGGAATTGAGCCTATAGTCATAATGAAAAGAAAACCAGGAAGTCCCTCAATGTTTAAAAAATTAAATGTAACTTTGCTGAATATCCTAAGGGTCAGAGAGGGAATTGCAATGGAAATTCTCCACCTTTCCATGTCAGGGCTCACAGACAATGGCCCTCTATCTGCGAAGAGCCCTCACTATCCTAATCTAGACGGAGTTCAGATTCAGAGCTCTGCCTGCCCCAGCCACACTTAGCAGCCTTGGCCTGTGCCTCTGCCCCTAGCTGCCCTTTCTGGTGGCCCTGAGCTAAGGGTGTCAACATGGCTGTATGGTAATGGGAAACTCCCCACTCCTAGTGATGATGGTGCTATTGTATTGTCCTCACCACTGCAAAAACATGATTTCTCAGAGAAATATGACACAGAGTAGCTTCTTGACCTTCCTTAAGGTTTGAAAATCATCTGGTGAGTCATCTGTTAGAAATATGGATTCAACATGTGTTCTTTCTTCTGGAAAAGAAATAGACCCAATAGTAATTATGGCTTCCTGAGCATCTGCTCTTGAGAGACATCATACTGGCTCTTTGTAGCGTTCTCCCTGTTAAACTTCTCAGCTAGGATGTAGATATTATTAGGCCCATTTTCAGATGGTTAGACGGGGACTCAGACAATACGAGCCACAGTGGGTTTTAGTGTCAGAAACCTAAGTGGGATCCCCAGATTGACTCCAAATCCCTTGTTATTCTGTACAGGGTATTATTTCCGTCTTATCTCTGGTCTTCTTGATCTGGAAACCTATCAAGTATCAGGATTTTCTTTTTGTGTGGCCAACTGGAACAGATTCAGCTGGCCTTTTAACCTCTGCCCATCATTAACATGAAGATAATGATCTCAGTGGAGGACCTCCGGGTGAGATACTCAAAGATCCCTAGGAATAGAGACAGTATAATATTTTTCTGGTATTAAAGTTACTGAAAGGAACTATCTTTTTTAGTTAATTCAGGCTCTGGTATGTTCAGAGTGTGCTGTAAGACAGGTCTGAAATAGTATTTAGAAACAGTCATCTCAGCCTCTTCTACAAAGTGAGCCAATGCTTATAAACATAGCTAAAATATTTCCTTACCTGTGATTATTTACTTCCCAGCCATCGCAGTGTTTATATGGTATGACTGTGACTTACATTAGTCAACATTTGCAGAGAAAGAACTTAGTGCATCCAGGGGGCACTTCATTTTAAGTTAGTTTGTGACAATGAGCTACTCTGTTTTACTCTGTAGTCCAAGGGAATGGTGCCAGACATCTCTAAGGTGTCTAGCAGTTCTAAAATTCTGATTTTATTTTATTTTTTAAAAAGATTTTATTTATTTATTTGACAGAGATAGCCAGCGAGAGAGGGAACACAAGCAGGGGGTGTGGGAGAGGAAGAAGCAGGCTCCCAGTGGAGGAGCCTGATGTGGGGCTCAATCCCAAGGTGCCGGGATCACGCCTTGAGCCAAAGGCAGACGCTTAACGACTGAGCCATCCAGGCAGGCCTCCTAAAATTCTGATTTTAAATGATCTGTGTGCTTCCAAGATTTGGGCAGGAGATGGGCAGGAGTCCAGAGACTGTGAACACTTCTGTTACCTGTGTTGACCATGGAGCAGGTAACCTTCTGTAGGCATCATTTCGATTTCTTGGTACTCTTGTGAAAGGTGCTTTTGTCTCAAATTCCTCCATTTAGTAGTAATTATAATGATAAAAGTAATTTTTATCTTATATCATCTGTGGGCCCTGATCCTGGGCTCCCAGGGAAGCTATCCTTTAACATTTTACCCAGCCCAAAATGACTGGGCAAAACCTCAAAGCATGGGCCCTATTTCTGCCCCCAGCACATATTGTCCATCTGCTTCAGAAAGAAAAAGAGAACCAAAAAATGCCTTTGCCAACATCAAGGTAAGAACACAAAAGAACCTCTCTGGCTCCCGTAAGATGAAAGTCATACTGACTTGTACATACTGAAAACTAAGAAAAAGTCTGTCACTTTCTGGAATCTTCTTCCTCATCGTGATGTGTAACTCTGTACGTAACACAAAACAGAACAAATATATAACCCTGCCCCACCTATTCCTTTCCTGGAGCACTCCCTGCTTTGTGAAGATTTTGTCTCTCAGGCAGCTGTCCTGACTTGGGTTTGAATAAAACTCTCTTCCTGTCTCTCTAAAATGTTTTAAAAGGTTCCTTCATTTAGTGTCGACAATAACACTATGTTTCCTTTTTAAGTGTAAAATAAATGTTCCTGGTTCACAACAGCGACAGCACGGAAGGGCACTGTTCTCCATCCTCGACACTTCCCTGCAGAACCAAGCATGTGTACATAGATTCCAGCACAAATGGGCTCATCCTAGAAGGATGCTTTGAAGGTCTGAGAAGCACTATCCACTCCATGGGTGAGACCAGAAGGCGAAGCTATTCCCGCTTGGAGCATTCCTTTTTGGGCTTAAAATTGCCTTGGAAATGCATGAAAGCATTGTGTTTCCTAAAGCCCAAGGCTGGAACAGTCTGAGAGCAGCTGACCTTGCCAGGAACCAGGCACACCCCTGCAGGGAGGGTTGGTGCAGAAGGGAAGGGACAGGGCTCTGAGGGTGGTCTGCAGCTAGAGGGGTCCGCGGAAGGGGCCCTGCACGTGTGTGTGTGTGTGTGTATGTGTGTGTGTGTGTGTGTGTGTTTGGGGCACTGCCCACGATCCCACTCATGCCTGCGCAGGGCACTATGCCAAGGAGGCGCCTCCTGGACCCCCTGCGCTCCCAGAGTTGCGAGTCAGGGGGGTGGGTTGCCCGGCATCCAAGGGGCTGGAAGTGCCACACTCCCCAACCAATCACCGCGTGGGGGTGGAGCCACGTCTCTGCGGGCGGACCCGGAGCAGCCCGAGGATGCAGACCTGGAGCCAGAGACCCGGAGCTCTGAGAGAGTCGACCTGTGGAGTTCCTGGCTGAGTGAGTGCGTGCTGTGTGCCGGGGTGGGGGTCTGGGAGTAGAGGGCACCCCGGGTGGGAGGTGGGGTTCTGGACCGGAGTGTGGAGAGAGTTCATCGTGGAGACTCAGGTGAGTTTTCTTTTTCCCTTGCAAGTCTCTTCTGCCCAGTCTCCGTCACCTGGCCGTATGCCCCAGACCCAGGAACTCCAGGGCGCTCACTCAGCAGAGCTTTTGTGGGATGGGTCGCAGACATTCCAGGGTTTCCCGTGTTCCCCAGCAAGAGTGAGAGTAAGGACCGCACAGTCCCCAACTTCAGTGGGGTGCCCCCTGTCCCCCGACACAGTGCAGGTGATGGACCTTGAGCAGTTCCCCGCGTTCAGCAGGGTGTTCCCTGTTCCCTCAGGCACAGGTGTGGCAGTAAGAGGCCCCAGAGCTGTTTGGGGGCTTCAGCATTGTGTGCTCTGTCCCCCCAGGACAGAGGGAATGGGCTGTGAAGATAATTACTACTTAAAGACAAGCGTGTGTTTCCCCTTCTCCCAGAAACCGCAGCAGGTGTGCAGGCTTTAGGTCCGAGGAGCCGCCTTCTCCCCAGCTGACAGCACTTCTCTGCTCTGGCTCCGCGAGACCCGAGGTTTTGAACGTCTGCATCTGAGTCAGTGAGGCCACTTGACACGGGACACTAGCGTTCAGAGAAAGCGGCAGGTCCATTTGGCGAAATGTCATCTCCACGTCAGGACTGGAGGTAACACCTCTCATTAACCCACCGTCTCCTGGGCTTTTCTCTTTGCTCTAGTTGAGCCATGAAGTAAAACTGAAGTAGTACTTGTCAGCGTTCTGGATTTGCTGAAAGAGGTACGTAGTTTCTGAGCAGGGAGAACTTTGCAGGGCATCCCATTTTTCCTGTTTGTTTATTGCTTATGAATGTATTTTGAACAGCTGTTTCCCAGAAACACTCTTTTATTAGGAAGGGAAGGTGAGATTTACTCTTTGTGTATTTTTAAGATATACTTTGTTCCTCCATCTCACAGTGTTTATTCCGTTGGGCCTAAGATATGGTTGAGTGGCCACCATTTAGAGTTAGGTGGCTTTTTGTCATCAGATACAGACTTGGATGATGCCTTGTCATTTGTCAAAGGTGATGTTTCATCCAAAGAGTTACAGTGTGGGTTGAGGGAAAATTCAAAATTATTCAAAGCAGCCTTTCCTGTTTAAAAGTTGAGCTTGAATATCTAGCTTTCCGAGATGTGTCATCTCAATATTTTCAGGTGCCATATTCTCTCTGTCATTTCTTTGGTGGTGGAGTCAGAAGGAGAGTCTTTGGGCATTCCTTTGGATAGAGGCATGCTGGTGGCTTCAAGGGGCTTGGCGTCAGGAGCCCTGGGCTGAGTTCTGGAACTGCTTGCCTGATGCTGGGTGAGTCAGGTTATCCCACGGAGTTTGTTTCCTCCTTATGAGATTGCTGGAAGGTGAAATGTCAAGGAGAGAAAGACAATTATCATATGGTTCCACTCATTTATGGAACATAAGAAATAAGAGGGAGATCAGTAGGAGAAGGAAGGGAAGAATGAAGGGGGGGTGGTAAGCAGAAGGGGGAATGAACCACGAAAGACTATGGACTCTGGGAAACAAAGTGAGGGCTTCAGAGGGGAGGGGGGTGGTTGATTGGGATAGGCTGGTGATGGGTATTAAGGAGGGTACATATTTCATGGAGCCCTGGGTGTTATACGCAAACAATGAATCATGGAACACTACATCAAAAACTAATGATGTAGTGTATGGTGACGAACATAATAAAAAATTAAAAAAAAAAAAAAGAAGTTGCTGGAAGGTCATCTCTATGGAAAGGCTTTTTACACAGAAATTGTCCTGCCTAATGAAGAGCAACTAAATACGAGGTGATTTGGGCTGTATTTTTCTGTAAATAATAATTTTAAAACACCCTGTCCTAGGGATACGGTATGTGATTGCACAAGGAGGCCTGAGAAGGCTGCAATGAAAGATTGAGATCTCAGAGCATGTTCATGTTCCATGGATACGTCACTTAACAGTTTGCACAGGTAGGAAGGTAAGTGGAGAGAAATGACAAGGGGAAAGAAGGTGTGAACCATTTATTAGGTAGCCTTCTCCACTTCTCATGAAAGCCTTGAGCCAGTGTGATTTTGGAAGAAGAGGGGGAATCCTGGAGCTTTGCAGCAGACAGGGTTGTTCTAGGTCTGGGTAGAGGTGACGGGTCCCAGAGGAGAGCTGAGTGCATTCTGCAGCAGGGTGTGGGCAGGGCGGGCTCCAGCGGTGGCTGTGAGTCTCCCGTGTGACCGTTGTGACAGGTGAGGGCTGCAAGCAGGTTCCTGGCTGAGGACAGGTGAGGCACAGGTGGGGAGCTGGCCGAGCCCCTTCTTCAGGGCAACCAGCCTCACCAAACACACACAGCCTCATCGTCTGTCCCTGTCACTCCAATTCAGACTGTCAGAGTTGCCAGGCTGAGATGTTTGGTGCTGCTTCCTTCCTTGCATGCGTGAGAAGTTTCAAACCTGAGGTGATGGACATGGTGGGTCCTCAGAACATCTGTTACTCTTTTATTTCCTGCTCTACTTTCCATCAGTGAAGTGAATCAGACCTGCTAGTGGAAGGGGCTATCTGTGCCTTTTATTTCCTGTTTTAATTAAACAATGGGAAAAGTCTTCTGAAATATTAAAGGAATCCTTTGTGGGTGTTCATGTTTTTCTCTTCTGTGAGCCACATTCCGATATTAGAAATTATTTGTTAAAACAGCCTCAGAGCTGTCACAGGGTTTGGTAGCCTTTGTGAGAGGGAGAAAGGGAGAAGGAGTGTGGGTTCTTTAGGACCTCGGGGAGTGCCACATTGTGCTCCCAAAGGAAATGGAGCCCCCCCATTAGCTTTCCCTGGGGGGGGGGCTGCTTACCTTGAGGCTCATCCTGGGCTCTGGAAGCTTGACCTGGTGAGGCACTTGCGACTTGAGCTGGGGAATTGATGAAGAAAACAGAATGAATGCTGGCGGTTGCCTGTATCCTTTGGATGCAGACAACTCCATGTAGCAAAGGAACTCTTCACCCATGAGGCGTGTTGGCATCCCTGAGGATGTGGGGTTTGCTTCATGGGCTGAAGTTGTGTCTTCATCCTTATCTGGACCAGAGCCATATTGTCTGGCTATGGAGATCCAGACCCTTAGGTGACCATGTCATCATCATTATCATTATTATTACTTATTATCATCATTATTATTTATTATTATTATTATTATTTTAACAAAGCAATAGAGACATTGACTTTGATATAAAAATACTGAAAGGAACAACACAAGGTCAAATATATACGTGATGATTGAACTTGTGGTGTCTCTCATTGGTGTGGGTCTTGTAGGGCTGCCCGAATGAGAAAGACCAAGGAATTCGATGTGGATAAAAGTGTTCTGTGCACAGGGAGTGTTTTATTCCATCAGTTGACTTCTCTCTCTGAAGGGAAAATAGAGTGATGTCTGGAGCTGGGTTTCTGATTGGAAGGACTGGGAGGCCAGTGAATCGAAGAGCAGTGTTCATGCTGACATGGTGCTCAGTGCCCAGTGAGCGAAGGTTGGATGCTTGGACTCGGAAGCCTTGGTGTTCAGGGAGGATGTTGTCTGAGTTTGCAGCACATCGAGTCACTTGGCTGGTCTGCCTAATTGGGCCAGTTTCTTCCTTTCTAAGGGCAGCTTGAAAGTGGCTTGCAACCCTAGGGCATTTGCGGTGTGGTCTGCACGGGACCCCTGTGTGGGCCAGTGTAGACACAACCCAGGGAATTCCAGAGCTAATGATGAACACATTTGTGAGGCTGGAGTTTACTTCTCTGTGACAAGGATTGAGCTGGAGTACAAAGAAGTCTCTGGGTCTTAGGACTCACTGAGCGAGTCTGAGCCTGGCAGGGTGGTCGGATCAGATGTCTGTTTCCCAGCACCTTGGCCAGAGGGAGATTTGGACCCTGGGAAGCATCTCTGCTCAGCTTTCTTGGGTGAGCACCTCAGGGAAGGGGAGGAAGCATGTGTGCTCACCTGTCATCGAGGAAGCTCCCTGGTTTCAGGTTTCATGTGCAGGTGGATTCCTCGTATGGCTCCCTTTCCTGATGGTGTTCAGGGTGCAAGAGGTGGGTGGACCCCTTGTCCCGGGCATCCCAGCTGTGCAGGAGCCCCCGGGGCACCTTTTCCCCTAGGGATTTGGACCAGGAAACTGGGAGGAGTCGGTGGTGAAGCCATCAGTTTATGCCTCAGTTTCTCCCCTGCCAAGATGGAGTGGAGACTATAATAAGTGCTATGGAAATATAAAGCAGGAGACAGGGCTGGGGGTGCTGAAGGGGAGGTGGGGGTGGTGTTCGCTATTCACATAGGGGCCAGGTGGTACTTCACTAGGAGAGTGATACTTGAGACAAGATCTAAAGAAGGTCAGTGATATCACATCAAGAGCCCTCTAAATAGAAGGGGAAGCATGTGCAAAGGCCCCGGGGCGAGACCATACCAGGTTTATGCAGGAGCAGCAAGAAGGCCCTGTGGCCACAGCAGACAGCATAGGACATGACCTCAGGGAGGTGACAGAGTGTGACAGAAAGTCATTGCAGGCCTGTGACCCCATGGGACCCTGTTTTGGTGGGCCATCCTGGCTGCAGTGTTGAGAACAGATGCCAGACGGTTGAGGATGGGCAAGGGAGGTCAATGATGACACTTTTCTAGGAATTCAGGCAAGAGATGGGCTCCAGCATGGACCAGACAGGGGGCCTTGGAAGGAGTGGTTAGTCCTACTCTGGGTACATCTTAATGATGGAGCTCACAGGGTTTATTGACAGCTTAGATATCGGGGATGGGAGAAAAGAGGAACTGGGGTAACTCCCAGCTGTTGTGGGTTGTCCTTAGCAAGGGGAAGGAGAAGGTTTCTGGGGGTAGGAGGTAGTCTGTGTTCCGCATGCTGAGGAAGGTGCCTTTCCCGGGGGATCTGCTGATGTTTGTATCCGGGAGAACCTTTCACATGTCCTCCCTCAGCAACGTTCAAGTACAGGTATCTCCCCCCACTTTTTAAAAGTTCATGGGAAGACACTTGGGTTTTTGGAAAGATCTCCGTTATTATCTGGTTTCACTAATGGGAAGAGACCTGAAGAGGATTTTCCTCTTATGAAAAGAGTCGAACAGTGAGCATCGCGTTCAGCATCTGTTTTGGGGAGAAGCACGACAGAGGTGGCGTGCACCCCAACCAGCACCTTCCTGGGAACCGCTCTCTGCGTCCAGCCACCGGCACTTTGAATTGTGTTTGTGAGCGTCTGCTGTGCTTTATCTCCATGTATTTTCAGCATCCATTAGGAGTTGTGTCCCGAGGCCTAGGAAAAGCCAAAGAGAAGTCATTTTTGGAGTCTGAGCGTGCTCACTCATTTTTCCGTATAAATTAATGGTCATCCTTCTTTACATCCTTTCTGCTGTGAAAGATTTCCTAGGAGCACTGTACTTTCAAAGAGCAGGGGATCCTGTACCCCATCCTGCGGGGTTAGCTTTAGTCTCCATGCTGCACAGAACATTCCATGACTGTCGGATTTTCTCACTCAGACACTGCATCTTTGACCACCTTCACCCGTCCTCCCCCCCATTCCCTGAATCAGTGAAACACCCATCTGTTCTCAGTACCTATGTGTTCAGTATTTTCTTTCCATGTGGTATGTACATGAGAGCATCTGTAACTGCCTTTCTGTGTCTGAGTTCCTCAAGAGGGAGCCCCATCAGTCGCCTGACATAACACTTCCATGGATCCCCTGTGAGGCGAGGATGATGCCCTGCCCTGGAGGGGGGCCACAGGTCCCCCCTCAGGAGCCACGTCTTCCATTCCAGCCTTCTCAGAATGGACCTCTCACAACCAGAACTAGGGTTAGGGGTAAGGCGTAGGAGATGGGAGTTCTGCTAGGGGGGATGTGTGGAGAATTTCCACGCTGTGGGGGGTGTTGATGTTGTGGGTTGGGGTGAGTGTCAAGCAGTGGGTTTGAGGCCAGGGGACCAGTGAATGTGGGGGATCGAGGTAATTGAGTATGGTAGACATTAGGATTTCTCCCCCTCGACATCCTTTCTGGAGTCCCAAATGAAACGGTTTCTTTCGGGGTGGCATGCCGAGGCCTAAGGTATGACTCAGGTTTCTCTGATCTCCATGGCTTTGGAGCCAGACCTCTGGGAGTGGACAACTCAGAACCCAAACTATGATTCGTGTCATGGAGGGGAGGATGGAAAGCCCGATCAACTGGCTATGTCACCGACTCAGGGGCTGAGTGGCGGGTGTGGGTTGAGGAGAATGTTGGTGTCATGGATGAGGGACCAGGGTTCCCCTGAAAGTAGGGTTTCGCGGGGCTTAGGTCAGGTTTTCACCAAGGTCTCCTTGGAATCCTTTCTGGAGTCCCATATGGCACAGTTTAGTTCTGTGTTGCAGGCTACGTGTCCTGACACTGCTCAGTGGTCCCTGTTCCCTGGGCTTTGGAGCCAGGCGTATGGGACTACACCTCACAGACCCCAACCTAGAGTTAGGGCACAGGTCTAGGGACATGACTATATAGATCAGCCAGCCATTGTGAATTCCAGGGGCCTAAGAGGAGGGCGTGGTTTGGGTTCAATGTCAAACACAGCAGTTGGGGGCAGGGGGGCTTGAAAGTGGGGGCTCACTGGGATTAGATCACATGGGCATTCTTATTTCTCTGGCTCTGCATTCCTTCAGCAGGTCCAAATGGCACAGTTTCCTTCTGTGTGGCATGCTGATTCGCAGGTATGGCTCAGGTTTCCCCAGTCAATATGTGTTTGGTGCATGGCACCTGGAATGAACTCTGGGAACCCAACCTCGACTTTGGTTAGAAACCATCTCGTGGTTTTGAGCGCACCATCCTGGGGGCCTGATTTGACTAGGCAGGTTGTGGAGAATGGAAAGCTCAGGGTTTCTGTCCAAGGATCCGCTGAATGCGGGAGTTGGCTGGGATTGACTCAGTGGGATATGCAGATTTCTACTGCTCCGAATAGCCTCTGGAGTCCCAGATGGCACGCTTTCTTCCTGTGTGGCATTCTGAGGCCTTAGAAATGGCTCAGATTTCCCCATTCCTGATGTCTTTGACCCAGGTCTCTAGGAGTGCACCTCTGAGAACCCAACCTACAGTTACTGTCAGGCCCTAGGAGGCTGGAAAGCCCAATCGATTGGCTCTGCAACCCTCTCGGGGCTGAGGGGAGAGACAGGGTTGGGGAGATAGTCCGCACAGTGTTTAGGTGCCAGGGATCCGCTGGAAGTAGTTTTCTCTGGGCTTGGGTCTGGTGTTCACTTAGGTTTCTCCTCAAAATGCTTTCTGGAGTCCCAAATGGCACAGTTCTCTTCTATGGCAGGGTATGCGTCCTGACATGGCTCAGCGGTCCCCATTCCCTGGTTTTGGAAGCAGTTGTCTGGGAATGGTTCTCGCAGACCCCAGCTTAGAGTTAGGCTCCAGTCCAGGGGCAATGGCTGTTCCGATCAACAGCCTCTGCGCCCTTCCAGGGGCCTGAGAAAGGGCATGGTTTGGGTTGAATGTCAGACACAGGAGTTGCCAATAGAGGGGGCTGTGAAAGTGGGAGCTCGCAGGAGTTGGATCAGGTGGGCACTCTTCTTTCTCTTGCTCTGCATTCCTTCTGCAGGTTCAAGCGGCACGGTTTCCTTCTGTGTGGCATGCTGATTCGTAGGTATGGTTCAGGTTTTCCCAGTGCTATGCGTTGGTTCTTGGACCCTGGAATGACCTCTTGGAACCCAACCTAGCATTTGGGGTAGGGCTTAGGAGCATGGGAAAGACCATCGCCCGGTTTTGAGCGAAGCATCCCGGTGGCCTTATTTGAGAAGGCGGGTTGTGTAGGTGGAAGGCTCAGGGTTTTGGTCCAAGGGTCTCCTGAATGCGGGAGTTGGCTGTTATTGAGTCAGTGGGATATGCAGATTTCTCCTTCTCTGAATTGCCTCTGGAGTCCCAGATGGCACGCTTTCTTTTTGTGTGGCATGCTGAGGCCTCAGATATGGCTCAGGTTTCCCCATCCCTACATCTTTGTGCCATGTCTCTTTGAGTGCACCTCTGAGAACCCAATCTATGGTTAGTGTCAGACCCTACGAGGATGGAAAGCACAATCGACTGGCTCTTCAACACTCTCAAGGCTGAGTGGAGAGAGTGAGTTGGGGAGACTGTCGGCACTGTGTATAGGTGCCAGGGATCTGCTGGAAGGGTTTTTTTCTGGGCTTGGGTCAGGTGTTCACTTAGGTTTCTCCTTCTCAAAATGCTTTCTGGAGTCCCAAATAGCACAGTTATCATGTTTTGCAAAGATTGTATCCTGACATTGCTCAGCTGTCCCCATTCCCTGTCATAGATGTCATAGACCCCAGCATGGAGTTAGCGCTCGGGTCCAGGGGCATGTCTGTTCGGATCACCAGGCTTTGGGACCTTCCATGGGCCTGAATGGAGGGTGTGGTGTAGGTTGAATGTTATACACAGGAGTTGCCGGTAGAGGGGGCTGTGAAAGTGGGAGCTCGCAGGGGTTGGATCAGGTGGGCATTCTTCTTTGTCTTGCTCTGCATTCCTTCTGCAGGTTCAAATGGCATGCTTTCCTTCTGTGTGGCATGCTGATTCATAGGTATGGTTCAGGTTTCCCCAGTCACCTTGTGTTTTGTGCTCGGCCCCTGGAGTGTCCTCTGGGCACCCAACCTCGCATTTGGGTTAGGGATCAGGAGTATGGGAAGGACCATCGCCTGGTTTTGAGCGCAGCATCCCGGTTCCCTGATTTGAGCAGGCACGTTGTGGAGAATGGAAGGCTCAGGGTTTTGTTCCAAGGGTCCCCTGCTTGTGGGACTTGCCTGGGATTGACTCAGTGGGATATGCAGATTTCTCCTCCTCCGAATTGCCTCTGGAGTCCCAGATGGCATGCTTTCTTTCTGTGTAGCATGCTGAGGCCTGAGATACGGTGCAGGTTTCCCCAATCCCTATATCTTTCTGACATGTCTCTAGGAGTGCACCTCTGAAAACCTATGCTACGGTTAGTGCCAGGCCCTGGAGGGATGGAAAACCCCATCGACTTGCTCTGCAACCCTCTTGGGGCTGAGTTTAGAGAGTGGGTTCGGGAGACTGTCGGCACAGTGTTTAGGTGCCAGGGATCCACTGGAAGTGGTTTTCTCTGGGCCTGCGTCATGTGCTCACTTAGGTTTCTTCTTTCAAAATGTTTTATTGATTCCCAAATGGCAGGGTTATCCTATGTGTGGCAGGGTTTGTGTCCTGACATTCCTCAGCTGTCCCCATTCCCTGGTTTTTGGTTCCAGGCGTCTGGGAATGGATCTCACAGACCCCAGTTTACAGTTAGGGCTCGGGTCTAGGGGCATGGTTGTTAGGATCACCATCCCTTGTGACCTTCCATGGGCCTGAGAAAGGGCGTGGTTGGGGTTGAATGTCAGACACAGGAGTTGCTGGCAGAGGGGCTGTGAAAGTGGCTGGCTTGCGCAGATTGGATCCAGTGGGCATTCTTTTTTTCTTTTCTTTTAATAATAATATTTTTTTATTATGTTATTCACCATACAGTACATCCCTGGTTTTTGATGTAAAGTTCCATGATTCATTAGTTGCGTATAACACCAGTGCACCATGCAATACGTGCCCTCCTTACTACCCATCACCGGCCTATCCCATTCCCCCACCCTCTCCCCTCTGAAGCCCTCAGTTTGTTTCCCAGAGTCCATAGTCTCTCATGTTTCATTCCCCCTTCTGATTACCCCCCCTTTCTGTATCTCTTTCTTCTCCTACCGATCTTCCTACTTCTTATGTTCTGTAGATGAGAGAAATCATATGATAGTTGTCTTTCTCTGCTTGACTTATTTCACTTAGCATTATCTCCTCCAGTGCCGTCCATGTTGCAGTAATTTGAGAAATCATTCTTTTTGATAGCTGAGTAATATTCCATTATATATATGGACCAAATATTCTTAATCCAGTCATCTGTTGAAGGGAATTTCGGCTCCTTCCACGATTTAGCTATTGTGGACAATGCTGCTATGAACATTGGGGTGCCTATGGCCCTTCTCTTCACTACATCTGTATCTTTTGCGTAAATACCTAGTAGTGCAATGGCTGAATCATAGAGTAGCTCAATTTTTAACTTTTTAAGGGACCTCCACACTGTTTTCCAGAGTGGCTGTACCAACTTGCATTCCCACCAACAATGTAGGAGGGATCCCCTTTCTCCACATCCTCTCCAACAATTGTTGTTTCCTGCCTTGTCAATTTTCTGCCATTCTAACTGGCATAAGGTGGTATCTCAGTGTGGTTTTGATTTGAATTTCCTTGATGGCTAATGATTTTGAACATTTTTTCATGTGTCTGTTAGCCATTTGTGTCTTCATTGGAAAAGTGTCTGTTCATATCTTCTGCCCATTTTATGATTTGTTTATTTGTTTCTCGTGTTTTGAGTTTGAGAAGTTCTTTGTCGATCTTGGATACCAATCTTTTATCTGTAGTGTCATTTGCAAATATTTTCTCCCATTCCGGGGGCTGCCTCTTAGTTTTTTGACTGTTTCCTTGGCTGTGCAGAAGCTTTTTATCTTGATGAAGTCCCACAAGTTCATTTTATCTTTTGTTTCTCTTGCCTTTGGAGATGTGTCATGAAAAAGATTGCTGTGGACGATGTCCTAGAGGTTGCTGCCTATGTTCTCCTCTAGGATTTTGATGGATTCCTGTCTCACATCGAGGTCGTTCATCCATTTGGAGTTTATCTTTGTGTATGGTGTGAGAGAGTGGTCCAGTTTCATTCTTTTGCATGTAGCTGTCCAGTTTTCCCAGCACCATTTATTCAAGAGACTTTCTTTTTTCCACTGGATGTTTTTTCCTACTTTATCAAAGATGAGTTGCCCAAAGAGCTGAGGGTCCATTTCTGGGCTCTCTATTCTGTTCCGTTGGTCTATGTGTCTGATTTTGTGCCAGTACCATGCTGTCTTTGTGATCACAGCTTTGTAGTACAGCTCGAAATCCAGCATTGTGATGCCCCCAGCTTTGTTTTTCCTTTTCAACACTTCCTTGGTGATTCGGGGCCTTTTCTGGTTCCACACAAATTTAAGGGCTGTTTGTTCCAGTTCTGCGAAAAATGTCATTGGTATTTTGATCGGGATGGCATTGAAAGTGTAGATGGCTCTGGGTAGCATGGACATTTTAACTATGTTAATTCTTCCGATCCATGAGCATGGAATATTTTTCCATTTTTTGTGTCTTCTTCAATGTCTTTGAAGAGTGATTTGTAGTTTCTAGAATATAGATCCTTTACGTGTCTGGTTAAGTTAATTCCAAGGTAACGTATGATTTTTGGTGCTGTTGTAAATGGGATGGATTCCCTAATTTTTCTTCAGTCTCATTATTCGTGTATAGAAATGCAACTGATTTCTGAGCATTGATTTTGTATCCTGCCACATTACTGAATTGCTCTATAAGTTCTAGTAGTTTGGGGGTGGAGTCTTTTGGGTTTTCCATATAGAGTATCATGTCATCTGCGAAGAGAGACAGTTTGACTTCTTCTTTGCCAATTTGGATACCTTTTATCCCTTTTTGTTGTCTGATTGCTTTTGCAAGGAATTCTAGTACTATGTCGAATAATAATGGCGAGAGTGGGCATCCTTGTCGTGTTCCTGATCTTAAGGGAAAGGCTTCCAGCTTTTCCCCATTGAGAATTATATTTGCTGTAGGCTTTTTATAGATAGTTTTTATGAGATTGAGGAATGTACTCTCTATCCCTATACTCTGAAGGGTTTTAATCAGGAAAGGATGCTGTATTTTGTCAAATGCTTTTTCTGCATCTATTGAGAGGATCATATGATTCTTGATTTTTTCTTGTTGATATAATCTATCACACTGATAGATTTGCAAATGTTGAACCATGCTTGCATCCCAGGGATGAATCCCACTTGGTCATTGATGGATAATCCTTTTAATGTACTGTGGGATCCTATTAGCCAGGATCTTGTTGAGAATTTTGGCGTCCATATTCATCAGGGATATTGGTCTGTAATTCTCCTTTTTGATGGGGTCTTTGCCTGGTTTGGGGATCAAGGTAATATTGGCTTCATAGAATGAGTTTGGTAGTTTTCCTTCTGTTTCTATTTTTTGAAACAGCTTTATGAGAATAGGTATTATTTCTTCTTTGAATGTTTGGTAGAATTCCCCGGGGAATCCATCAGGCCCTGGAGTTCTGTTTTTTGGAAGGTTTTTAATCACTGTTTCAATCTTCTCATAATTAATTGGTCTGTTTAAAAAATCAATTTCTTCCTGTTTCAGTCTTGGTAGTTTATAGGTTTCCAGGAAGGCATCCATCTCTCCAGGTTGCTTAGTTTATTGGCATAAAGCTGTTGATAAAAGTTTCTAATGATCCTTCCTATTTCATTGGTGTTGGTTGTGACTTCTCCCTTTTTATTCATAATTTTATTTATTTGGGTCCTTTCTCTATTCTTTTGGATAAGTCTTGCCAGTGGTTTATCTATTTTATTTATTCTTTCAAAGAACCAGCTTCTAGTTTTAGTTGATCTGCTCTACTGTGCTCCTGGTTTCTTTCTTTCTTTCTTTCTTTTTTTTTTTTTTAAGATTTTATTTATTTATTCGACAGAGATGGAGACAGCCAGTGAGAGAGGGAACACAAGCAGGGGGAGTGGGAGAGGAAGAAGCAGGCTCATAGCGGAAGAGCCTGATGCGGGGCTCGATCCCATAACGTCAGGATCACGCCCTGAGCCGAAGGCAGACGCTTAACCGCTGTGCCACCCAGGCGCCCCTGTGCTCCTGGTTTCTTAATCATTGATCTCTGCTCTAATATTGATCAACTGCTTTCTCGTGCATGGATTAGGACTTTTCTTCTGTTGCTGTTCCAGCTTCTTGAGAATATAAAAACTGCATTTTAGATTTTTCTATTCTTTTGAGTGAGGCTTGGATGGCTATGTATTCTCTCCTTAGGACTGCTTTTGCAGTGTCCCATAGGTTTTGGACCATTGTGTTTTCATTCTCGTTGGTCTCCATAAATTGTTTAAATTGATTTTTGATTTCCTGGTTTATCGAATCATTCTTGAGCAGCATGGTTCTTAGTCTCCAAGTGTTTGAGTTTCTTCCAAATTTTTCCTTGTGGTTGAGTTCCAATTTCAGAGCGTTGTGGTCTGAGAATATGCAAGGAATAATTTCAGTCTTTTGGTGTCGGTTGAGACCTGTTTTGTGTCCCAGAGCATGGTCTATTCTTGAGAATGTTCCATGGGCATTAGAATAGAATGAGTATTCTTTGGTTCTGGGGTGTAGTGTTCTATATATATCCATGAGGTCCATCTGGTCTAGTATATCATTCAAAGCTCTTGTTTCTTTGTTGATTTTCTGCTTAGGTGATCTATCTATTGCTGATAGTGGAGTGTTGAGGTCCCCTACTCTTAAAGTATTTTTATCTATATGTCTCTTTATTGTGTTTAAGAGTTGGCTTGTGTATGCTGCTCCCCTGTTGGGGACATAGATGTTTATATTTGTCATATCCACTTGTTGGATACATCCTTTAAGAATAATATAGTGCCCTTCTGTATCTAACTACAGTCTTTAGTTTAAAATCCAATCTGCCTGATATGAGAATTGCTACCCCAGCTTTCTTTTGAGGTCCATTGGCATGAAAGATGGTATTCCATCCCTTTACTTTCAGTCTGGATGTATCTTTAGGTTCAAAATGAGTCTCTTGTAGACAGCAAATGGATGGGTCATGTCTTTTTATCCAATCTGCAATCCTGTGTCTTTTTATGGGAGCATTTAGGCCATTCACATTGAGAGTGATTATTGAGAGATATGATTTTAATGATGTCACGTTGCCTGTAAAGTCTTTGTTTTTATAGAATGTAAATTTCTGTTCTGTATCACTCTTGGGACCTTTTTACTTTTATAGAACCACCCCTTAATATCTCCTGTAGGGCTGGTTTCGTGGTTACGAAATTGGTCAGTGACTGGCGATTCTGGAAGGTCCTTATCTCTCCATCAATTCTGAATGACAGCCTTGCTGGATAAAGGATCCTTGGCTGCATGTTTTTGTCTGAAAGAGCTTTAAAAATGCCCTGCCGACCCTGTCTCTCATTCCAGGTCTGTGTAGACAGGTCTGATGTAATTCTGATACCTTTGCCTTGGTACATGAGAAATTTCTTTGTCCTGGCCGCTTTCAGTACTGTATCCTTAGATCTAATATTTGTGAACTGCACTATGACGTGACATGGCGTAGGTTTGTCGTGGTTGAGCTTGGGAGGGGTCTTCTTTGCCTCTTGAACACGAATGCTTGTTTCCTTTGCTAGATTAGGGAAGTATTCTGCTACAATTTGTTCAAATATCTCTTCTAGACCTCTCTTTTTCTCCACCCCTTCGGGGATGCCAATGATTCTGACACTGGAATGTTTCATGGAGTCAGTAATCTCCCGTAACCTACATTCTTGAGATTGGAGTTTTTTGAGCCTAGTTTCTGTTTTAACTTTCTCTTCTACCATCCCATCCTCCAATTTGCTGTTTCGTTCTTCTGCCTCATTCACCCTGGCCGTCAGACCATCTAGTTTAGACTGCATTTGATTCATAGCATTTTTAATTTCTGCCAGATTCACTCTCATTTCCACCCTTATAGATTCTATATTCTCGTTAATATTTTTTTCAAGTCTACACATCATCTTGACCATTGTTACTCTGAACTCCATTTCTGATAATTTGGTTATATCCATATCCCTCAGTTCTGTGGCAGAGGCCACAGACTCATTGTCTTTTGTTTGCTGGGGGGGGGGATTTCTCCTTTTCGTCATTCTGATGAGGAGAGGTTGCGGGGTTGCCCAGAGCCCAAATTATTGACCAGGACCCATGCAGTGTGCACTTGTTTTATAGGGACCTTAGGGATGTGGGCTTCTTGAATTTTTCAGCCTGCTTTCTGGGGGGAGGGGCCTGCAGTGCTGATACTCAGGCAACCCTGTTTGGGGAGAGTCTCCCTGTCCCTTGCGAGGGGGGATGGGGATGGGCACAATGTGAGCTGGTACTTCCAGGGTTTTGTTCTCTGGCAGCTTTCCGTGCCGGTTTGCTGTGCCTCTTCTGAGAGTCAGAGCAGCAGTGGCCGAATCCCAGCCTCTGTCCCAGAACAGAGAGATCGCAGTCTGCTCTCCAGTGAGCTCTTCTGGCCTCTTTAACTCTGTTTCTGTTGGTGCTGCTAAACCCTGCAGCATCCCAGGATATGCCCCCACAGCCGGCGTCCAAGCCCTCACTTCCAGGGCTGGCGCATCTCTGTCCTTCGTGTTTTTAACACTGCCAGTGGCCAGTCTCCCCTGCACATTCCGGAACTCCAGTTTTCAGTCTGGTCGCGTGCGTTCCCTGGCTCATGGTCTCGGTCTGCTCTTTCGTGGGTGCCGGTCTCCGAGCCTGCCTGGTCCCCAGTGCAGGTGACTACCGCTTCCCGGTGCCCAAAAGCGGAGGCTCCCTCCCCCTTCCGTTTATCTTCCGATATCTGTGCCTGGATTCATGGCTCCCTGCTTCATACCTCAATATTCAGTGCTACAGATGTTCATTCGTCTACATCCAAGTGTATCTTCCTATGTCTCAGGCTGATTCCATGGGTGTTCTAGTACCTATCCAGCTCGACTCAGGGGACCAGCTGAAAAAGGGAACCCCTACTCCTCTGCCATCTTAACTCCTCCAGGTGGGCATTCTTATTTCCCTTGCTGTACATTCCTTCTGCAGGTCCATATGACACGGTTATCTTCTGTGTGGCATGCTGATTTGCAGGTATGGCTCAGGTTTCCCCAGTCGCTATGGGTTTGTTTCTTGATCCCTGGAATCTTCTCCTAGAACCCACAGTAGCATTTGGGGTAGGGCTTAGGAGCATCGGAGGGACCATCACCTGCTTTGGAGCACAGCATCCTGGTGGCCTGATGTGAGAGGCGCCTAGTGGAGAATGGAAGGCTCAGGGTTTTGGTCCAAGGGTCCCCTGCATGAAGGACTTGGCTGGGATTGACTCAGTGGGATATGCAGATTTCTCCTCCTCTGAATAGCCTCTGGAGTCCCAGATGGCACGCTTTCTTGCTCTTGCCATGCTGAGGCCTCAGGTACGGCGCAGGTTTGCCCAAGCCCTATACCTTTGTGCCATGTGTCTAGGAGTGAATCTCTGAGACCCAAGCTCCGGTGACTGTCAGGCCCTAGGAGGGTGGAAAGCCCAACCGCCTGGCTCTGGGACCCTGCCTTTGCTGAGGGGGTGAGTGGGGTGGGGACACTTTCGGGACCATGTTTAGCTGCCAGGGACCTGCTGGAAGTGGTTTCCTGCGGGCTTGGGTCCAGTGTTCACTTGCATTTCTCCTTCTGAAAATGCTTTCAGGAGTCCCAAATGTCATAGTAATCTTATGGGTTGTCCGCTTTGTGTCCTGTCATTGCTCAGTGGTCCCCATTCCCTGGTTTTTGGAAGAGGGCGTCTGGGAAAGGATATCACAGACCCCAGGTTAGAGTTAGGCTTGGGTCGAGGGGCAGTGGCTGTTGGGATCACCAGCCTTTGCGACCTTCCAGGGGCCTGAGAAAGGGCGTGGATTGGTGTGAGTGTCAGACACAGGAGTTGCCGCCAGAGCGGGCTGTGAAAGTGAGAGCTCGCAGGGATTGGGTCAGGTGGGCATTTTTATTTCTCTAACTCTGCATTCTTTCGGCAGGTCCAAATTGCACCGTTCCTTCTGTGTGGCATGCTGATTCGCAGATATGGCTCAGGTTTCCCCCAGTGGCTATAAGTGTGGATCTCGGTCCCTGGAATCACCTCTGGGAGCCCAACCTAGCATTTGGGGTGGTCTTAGGAGCACGGGAGGGACCATCATCTGCTTTCGAGCACAGCATCCCGGTGGCCTGATGTGAGAGGCGGCTTGTGAAGAATGGAAGGCTCATGGTCTTGGTCCAAGGGTCCCCTGAATGTGGGACGTGGCTGGGATTGACACAGTGGGATATGCATATTTCTCCCCCTCAGAATAGCCTCTGAAGTCCCAGATGGCACGCTTTCTTGCTGTGTGCCATGCCGAGGTCTCAGATACGGCACAGGTTTGCCCAATCCCTGTACCTTTGTGCCACGTGTCTCGGAGTGAACCTCTGAGAACCAAGCTCCGGTGACTGTCAGGCCCTGGGAGGGTGGAAAGCCCAATCACCTGGCTTGGGACCCTCTCGTTCCTGATGGGTGAGAGTGGTTTGGTGACACTGCGGGATACTGTTTAGCTGCCAGGGATCCTCTCAAAGTGGTTTCCTGTGGGCTTGGGTCCGGGGTTCACTTGCCTTTTCCTTCTCAAAATGCTTTTTGGAGTCTGCAATGGCACAGTTATCTTCTGTGTTGCTGGGTTTCCGTCCTGAGATTGTACAGTGGTCCCCATTCCCAGGTATTTGGAAGCAGACATCTGGCAATGGATCTGACAGACCCCAGCTTAGAGTTAGGCTCGGGTCGAGGGGCAATGTCTGTTGGGATCAGCAGTCTTTACAACCTTCCAGGGGCCTGAGAAAGGGCTTGGTTTGGGTTGACTGTCAGACACAGGAGTTGCCACCAGCGGGGGCTTTGAACGTGGGAGCTCCCAGGGAACGAATCAGGTGGGCATTCTTATTTCTCTGGCTCTGCATAACTTTGGCAGGTCCAAATGGCACGGTTTCCTTCTGTGTGGCATGCTGATTCCCAGGTATGGCTCAGGATTCCCCAGTCGCTACTGGTGTGGATCTTGATCCCTGGAATCACCTCTGGGAACCCGACCTAACATTTGGGGCAGTACTTAAGAGCATGGGAGGGACCATCACCTGCTTTGGAGCACAGCATCCCGGTGGCCTGATGTGAGAGGCGGCTTGTGGAGAATGGAAGGCTCAGGGTTTTGGTCCAAGGGTCCCCTGCATGCAGGACTTAGCTGGGATTGACTCAGTGGGATATGCAGATTTCTCCTCCTGCGAATAGCCTCTGGAGTCCCAGATGGCACGCTTTCTTGCTGTGTGCCATGCTGACAACTCAATTACCGTGCAGGTTTGCCCACTCCCTATACCTTCGTGCCACGTGTTCAGAGTGAACCTCTGAGAACCCAAGCCTCGGTGACTGTCAGGCCCTAGGATTGTGGAAAGCCCAATCGCCTGGCTCTGGGACCCTCTTGTTGCTGAGGAGATAGAGTGGGTTGGGGACACTTTCGGGACTCTGTTTAGCTGTCACGGATCCTCTGGAAGTGGTTTCCTGTGGACTTGGGTTCCACGTTCACTTGCGTTTCTCCTTCTGAAAATGATTTCCGGAGTCCCACATGTCACAGTTATCGGCTGGGTTTGTCGGGTTTGTGTCCTGACATTGCTCAATGGATCCCATTCCCTGGTTTTTGGAAGCAGATATTTGGGAATGGATCTCACAGACCCCAGCGTAGAGTTAGGCTTGGGTGGAGGGGCAGTGGCTGTTGGGATCACCAGCCTTTGGGACCTTCCAGGGGCTTGAGAAAGGGCTTGGTGTGGTTCGAATGTCAGAGAAGTTGCTGCCAGAGGTCGCTGTTAAAGCAAGGTCTCACAGGATTGGATCAGGTGGGCACTCTTATTTCTCTGGTTCTGCATTCCTTTGGCAGGTCCAAATGGCATGGTTTCCTTCTGTGTGGCATGCTGATTCCCAGGTATGGCTCAGGTTTCCCCAGTCGCTATGGGTTTTATTCTTGTTCCCTGGAATCACCTCGGGGAACCCAACCAAACATTTGGGGCAGTACTTAGGAGCATGGGAGGGACCATCGCATGCTTTCAAGCACAGCATCCCGGTGGCCTGATGTGAGAGGCGGCCTGTGAAGAATGGAAGGCTCAGAGTTTTGTTCCAAGGGTCCCCTGAATGCGGGACTTGGCTGGGATTGACTTAGTGGGAAATGCATATTTATCCTCCTCCGAATAGCCTCTGGAGT